>NC_079293.1:48275151-48578181 GCF_023638135.1 Falco biarmicus | reverse complement strand
GGGGGGCCCTATATAGGAATGATGATCTGTCACTTTGTATGCCTCTGCAGGCTCTCGAAGGCTATCGCAACTAATGGTCTGTGTTAAAGGCCAGGGGGGAAGGAAGAAAAAAACCCACAAAAAACCCCCACCAAAACTTCAGGAACTGAAAAGACATGGAGGAAGAAAAATCTAGTAAGCTTCTCTGGTGTAGAGAGGAAAAACCACATGTAAATGGCCACCATCTTTGGAAAAGAACACCTGCACTTTATCAGTACTTTAATATGGACAAAGTATAAATTCAGACAGAATGACTTGTAAGCAGCAGATGTGACTTTAAATAAGACAGAAGATCCTTTTTTCAGCCTTGGACTATTTGGGCAGTAAAAACAACTGAAAAATCATGCAACTCTAGCTCACATACAGAAAGCAAATGATCTGTTTATACTTGGAAAAAAACCTCAAACATCTAATATGTAGGTTATATTGGCTTATGACCTTTTCAAATGAAAATACTAATGCTTTGTACGTATGATTTTCTAGAACTGCCAACAAGACCATTATGAGATACAAAGCATAAAAAACAAATGCCATCCCTTTCAGTACCTGTTTAAAAAGAAAGTGACCCCAATTCCTTGAAAACAAGCTTTCCAAAACTCTAGAAAAGCAAGAACAGTCCCCTTGCTAGTAACGAAATCTCCATTTCCAAATCTTCCATGATCCAATAGCAACATTTAACACACACAATCACAAAGCTCTGAAACATGCTTTTAAAAAGTTCTAAGACAGCCTGTACTGCCTCACAGGAATTATTCAGATCTCTTTCCATGCTGTGGAACTAACGCTTGAAAGGGAAAATAACGTATACATGCATAAATATTTGATATACTGGTCCAATCCTCTTAAAAACGTATGAAAATATAGAAAATGTGAAGGAACCAACCCAGATGAATGCCTGCATGATTAGATGAGTGCTGCCTTCCATTCCCTTCCTTTTACCGCTAAATGAAATTGTCATTAGCAGAGTGTCAGTCCCAATATCATCAACTTAATAAATCAAGATTGAAACAGGAGACTAAGCCAGTTAATGCAGTCCTCCAAATGCAATCCATATCAGAAGAAAACTGAAAGGCACGGTGCTGCTTGTAGAGGAGGAACTAATAACTAACAGACCAGACAACAATTCTTGAGGAAAAAAAGCAAAGATAACTTGTTTCACAGTACAGAATATGCAAAACCTATATCTGATAAAGTTATAGGTAAAGAAACATGAGAACAATACAGAAACAGGTTATTTACAATTCAGTTTAAGTATCTCAAAACTCTTCAGTAATGAATGATCAGGAGATGAGCAGTAGATAGGTTAGGCAGGCAGAGCCTTTGGAGCACTTTTAAGAAGCTAATATTGAGATGAATTGGCACTGCTTCTGGATATTTCCCTTTTTCTCCCCAATGTGAATGGCTGCCATCACCACTGTTCACATGGGGGTGGGAAACACCCCCAAAACAGAAACAATTTACTTGCTGATCACACCAATCCCACTGTAAGCAGGGAAAATCCCCACATAGACTACAGATTCCCTAACAAGGTTTCCTCTGAAAAGCAACCCATTATAGCAGATGTGAACAAAAGTGAGAATCTGTGGTCATTGGAGGATGTTGAGTCTTCTTCAGGGACTGGAAAACTCTGATTGTTTTAATACTATACAAAAGCCAGGCACCCAAATCAATACGAGGAAAGCCAAAGAAGTTTCAGCTTAGTGATTCAACAACCTACTGAAGTGCTCATCTTCTATCATGCTTCAAGAGATTTACAAATGGAACTCTACATGCTTTAAAGCACAACGGGAACCATTTCTGAAACAAGAAACTGGTAACAAAGCTAATGTATTCCACCAGAATTAAACATCCATCATTACATTTTCCACAACCTTTCATAAACATGGCTTTTATTTGAAAATGTCCAAGCATAAAATTCTTCAATAATTGTTTTTAACCATATTTTACAGTTATAGGTAAATACTGTCTATGTGTACATTCTCACAGAAAGCCCAAGAATTTTATTTTCTCAGCAGTATCTGCAGAGGAGGGAGACAAACATGACCCCTTCCATGTGCCCTGCATACGGCTACAATCAGTGGTGTGTGTTCCCTCCCCTTCAGTTCCCAACCTGAGAATTTTTTTCTAAGGGACTCCAAGGAGATGGCTAACAGGATGGTTTGTGAAAACATCGGAGAATAACGCACCTTAGAGGCAGAATGGCTACAAGTAAATAACCTTTCCATCTCCTTTAAATGCCTCTCCATGTGAGCTCCAAACTGTACTTTCCACAAAATACCATTTACCTAAAGGAAGATTCCAGAGTCCATGGGAGATCGAAGCTCTGCTCTCCCCAAACCGGCATCAATCAGCCAGGCTCCAGCAGGGTGCAAAGCTTGGTAAACATATGAAAAAAACCCTCTAGGTATTATGTTGAAAAAAGCTTGAGAAAGAAAATATGCTGCCATTGCCCGAGCTATGGCGATGCTTGCCTGGGTTAAGACATGCCTTCCACTTTCCTAACTGACCCTCACCGCATCACTTAAGTAGTGACAGTCTCTGCATTGAGAGCACCAGGCACTTAGAGTTTCTAGTCACAGATCCACAAAGCTGAGTGAGTCGTCCTAATAGCTATTGTGTGTGTGTGTGTGTGTGTCTTGATCACAAAACCCGTAAGACCTAAAAGGAAACTTCAAGTCCTTAGAGGAGAACATGAGCAGATAAGCTGTGGAGACTCAAGTGGAGTTCTGACGTGGTCTCTGGGGAAAACTCAGCTTGTGTCCTGGAAATTACCTTGTCCTGAGAAGTACTTAATGGTCCACCGCAAGGCCCTGGATCGCTCCCTTCCTTTTGGCCAAGATTATACAGACATGAAGACAACTATCAGCTCCTCCGTAAAAATACAGAGAGGGTAGGTGGACACTGGCTGTAACAGAGGAGTAATGGAGAAGGTAAGGCAGATACTGACATTTCACTGAAGGACCTACTCCTCAGCCAGTGAAGAGATTGCAGGGATCCCTCAGCAATCTCCAGAGGGTGGGGTGAATTAGCACCGAGAAAACCTCTACTTGTGAGTTCCAGGCAGAGGAGGAAAGCAAGTGCAACCTGAGCAAATTTAACAGAGGCCCAGTTCTTTTCAGCTCAAGCAAGTAATCCAGAATACTGGGCAGAGCAACCTGAAACAGGGTCATGTTTGTTTTGTTCCTCTGCAGATACTGCTGAGGAAATAAAATTTTCTGGCTTTCTGTGCTTGCATATGGGTTCGCTCAGAATTTCAGCCACCCACCAAGCTGAAAAATGTAGTTTATTTGGCTATATACATCCATTTAAGATATATTCCTAATCTTCAGTGATTTGTAATTCAAGACTTGCTGAACCAGAGGTCACACATCTTTGTACTAAATAGCATTTGATGGAGTTTTCTTCCACTGATTTGTCCAATCTTTATTTTGAACCCACGTATTTTTTTGGCATCTGCAACATCCTGCAGCAAAGATATCTACAGCTTAACTTGGTTCTTTCTGTTTACTTTCAGCATGCTATGTTGCTTTGGAAGAGACAGAGGTGGGACTGGACTTCACAGATATTTCTGCAATGGCACCTGAAGATAGGGCTTGCAGTGCACATTTGGTCCTAGAACGCAAGAACATGAATGGGAGTCCTAAAGCGCTCCATGTTCTTCCCTCAGAAACGTCCCTTGTAAGCCAATAACCCAAATACTGATATTGATATGCCCCCTCAGCACATATCTTTTATATATATATATATATATAATGATACCTTTTATAAGCAGGGTACCTGTTCCTGTGCAGATATTCGCTGGGATCAGAGGATTCTGGGTGGAGCACAGTTCCGGCGCCCATCACTTGTTTCTGTTACTGAGCTGGGCCAAAGCAACAATTGCCAATGCTGAAACTGTCACCCTGACACTTTGGGGCTACTATTACAAGCTAACAGAGCCCAAAACAGGTACCAAGAAATTGGGGGAGGGGTGTGAAGACTACACTCTTTATTGGACAGTCTATGTCCAGGAAGCCTCTCACTGAAAAGTCAGCCTTTCAGTCTTGGAAAG
Organism: Falco biarmicus; assembly: GCF_023638135.1. NCBI lineage: Eukaryota > Metazoa > Chordata > Aves > Falconiformes > Falconidae > Falco > Falco biarmicus. Next base: position 48,574,091 of record NC_079293.1, on the reverse strand, counting down.
CACAGTTTGAAAGGTTAAGTCACTTTGGCATTTGAGATGAAACAACTATCTTACCTTTTGCCTTCGGAGAAGGAATGAATAACTGCTAGAACTGATTACATCGACTAACTCACACTTGCCTTACCAGAGCAAGAATATTTGTTGGGAATACCTTGGTTAAACAGGCACTAATTGACTAAGTGCAAAACACAATTTACTTTGACTGTTTAAATCATGGTATTTCCCAGAATTTGAATTGAGCATTATTCCTAAGGTAAGGTAAATATCTCTTAAAAGTATTACCAAAATTCTGGAATGACTGCCAGTATTTCATTCCTTTACAAAACACCTTTTTCAGAGGGAAAACAAAGTAACTCAGAGAAAATTAAGCCATTAACATCATCTTAGAAAGGAAAAGAAAAAATATGCACAGGTTGATCAGTCCTATCCATTGAGTGGTGCTGTATAAAAAAATAAGTTGTTATGAACAGTCAACAAAGATTATTTTTATTTGAACTTCACTCCCCCATCCCAGTTATACTTTTATCAAGAGTAACTGCAATACATTTTTAATTTGATAGGTCAAATTAAATGGGAAGTAAAGAAAACTTGCTGTGGCTCGCTCTGGTGTTGCTTGTCTTTCAGGAGGCTTGCTGAATATGAAGACAATTAATTTAATCTAATCCTATTTTAACGGGGTAAAATAACTATTGGAATATAGGGCCAGACTTCTTGGGCTAATAATGAAGACAAGCTCTTCAAAACAGGAGCAAAATACAAGACAACTTACTACAGAAACGGTGTTAATTCAAATCCAACTATGACAGCTCAGAGCTATCAGGCAGATGTCTTCTCACCTCCACAGGATTAGCATCTGTGTGTGTGTCTATATATATGCATATAAAAATAATTTCTTAATGCATTTCTTTAACAGAACCTACCATTCAAAGCACTTCACAAGTTGGAGGATATTTTAGGCAGGGAAGGATGATGACTACAAAGGTGAGGGAGATTTACATTAAATTTGGGTTTGTCTCAGAAACTACCTTTCAGTGGAAAATCATCTCTGTTCTACAGGGCACATAATTTACTTGCCTTCACAAAAGGCAGCTGACACTAACATTACAAATAAAGGCTCAGTCTCAATTACAGGAATTAACTCCATTTGGCCTGGCTGGATTTTGTTCCCTAGCCTTGCTGCACCCATGTCTTAATGCAAATTCTGAGCTCAGTCAGAACACAAATGGTAGCAAATGTTAGGTTATTGGTAAAATAGCTTTCTTTATGTAAACACACACACACATGCAGTTCTCCTCAACAGACCTCAGTTAACGCGATGTACAAACCTTCGCTTTTCAAGAGCTAAAACTTGTGTTGCCTCTCTCAGTACAAACCGAGTGAGGCCACGTTACCTTACTGAAAAACCATCCAGACCTCCATCGCACAAAGGCAAAATCTCAAAACCACAAGTGAGCAAAATGAGATCCACAGAGTTCTACAATGGAGAGAGAACATCTTTAGTAACAAGCTGTAGCCTGCAAAGTGTGCATCCCCACTGCACCTCCACAGCATGAAAAATTAGGAGAGCTGCACTGGATCTGCTGCATTTTAGAAAAATTAGGAAATAAACACCATCCTTTCTATAGAGTTTGTATGTTATGGCCTTAATGTGAATCTGTGTAAAAGCAGATTTTCTTTGCATAATAGAGGAAAAAGCATTATTTCCAACTAATCAAAAAGACCCAGATCCTATAATCCACTCAGTTTTCAGTCATAAATACAGGAAAACTAATTTTCACAATCATTCACAAAAGCTGTTGATGTTTAAAGTAAGTGGTATTTTCGCAGTGAGATGCAACACATTAATGTTATTAAATCTCTTAATACCTGGCATTGTTTTTATGCTTTTTTATGTATTACAGCAGTAGAATACAGCTTCACAAGATGCAATGATACTGAGTTTTCCATTTTTCTTCTCCAATTGTGTGCGTATGTACACACATGCATGCACACGCACACTCTCTTCCGTTCCTTCCCTCCAGTGGTACTTGCACAGGTACAGTGTTTCACTGGATAAACTCTGAAGAAAAATTTATTTTTTCCTCCTCTGCTTTTAAACAAGCATCTAGAAGAAGAGTAAAATGAGGAGGTAACATTCTGCTAATGATCCAGTCCTCCTGCTAATGAATCCAGTCATCAACATCTCAATTTTCATTTTGCATACACTCCCCAGCTGTGTGCTGTAAGTGACCAGTACACAGCACCTAGAAGACAGTCCTTTAACGACAAGAAGAAAACAAAGAGAGAAAAGGTTAAGAGAACACTGCAATTCATTCATACTCACTTTTCAGCAGCATTTGCTAGGAAATACATTCCCATAAACAGGGACGTATTTGAAGTTATATGCTGCATCACAAACAGAAGAGAACAAAAATAATTATTTCTGGTTTAGAATGACAGACTATTGGATAGCTCTGCTTGTCTTTGGAATGAATAGTATAACCAGGGTTTCTGAGCTGTAAGTATATGCAATTAATAAATGAAAATTTGCTGGCAGTACTATGGAAGCAGTGCTGGCAATGCACGGTGTTGGCTGGGCTGAGGGCTCAGGACAGCACTCCGTTCTAAACCTCAGTTCTGTCTATCCTACATGAGGGAACTGATGCAGATTAGTATTCTTGGTACGCCTTGGGTTCTAGAGCCTCCATGCTTCAAAAATCACTGAAGAAACCCCAGATATTTATGAGACTATTTTTTTGGAAGGCCTAATTTCTTACTCCAGTAAGTTTAAAAAAAAAAAAAAATATCATCACCTTGGTATCTCCCACATGAGACCCCCCAAAGAACTCAACTCTACCGTTGTGTTACATCAGCAAATAGGCAAGTAAATGAAAACAGAAAAGGGAGACAGGCTTGTAAAATACACACTGCAAGTAGAAAGTTAGGTCCTAAGTGGCATGTTAGCCTTGGGGCCTCCTTCAGGCCCTGAAAAAAACAGAGCAATTAACAGATAACCAAGCTGAATGTTTTGTTTGCTTGTTTGGTGTTTGGATTTTTTGTTGGGTTGGTTTGTTTGTTGTTTATTTTTTAATGCTCAAAACCAGAGATTATTCATAATTTGCAGATTTCCTAAAAAGCCAAAGCAGCCAAATAATGTAACATTGTTATTTGTACTTGTTAGCAGCAGCAGCAGCAGCAATAACAAAATACTGGAAAAGAGATGAGACAGTAGGGAAAGGAATATGATGTTTCCTTTCTTCCCCCAGCATTTGGAAAATGGCCTATAGGGAAACACCACTGATTATTTTTCATAGAAAAAACAAGAGAAACCGTGCTTAGTCCCCCACCACTGAGGATTAGCTGCTCAGAGAAAAGATTTTTCATTTTCACACATGCACACGCTTCTACACACGCTTGGTTTAGACAAATTTGCACAAGCTGCTTTAACTAAACTCATGGGAAGCTTGGCTGCATCTGAAATACATGGTAATTCTCATGGACAAGAGGGTGGGTACTGCATGCATGTTGTTCAGAATTAGACAGCAATTTAGGATTTCAAATTGATCTGGGAAGAGCAACCATGCTTCTATTCAGTCACTTACCATGAAGCAACCAATACTGTGACCATGGTAATAAACTAGGATGCAAGTGTGTGTGCAGTTGGAAGAAGAGGGAGGACACACTTTGATTCTTTTCTCTTTTTAGATTTTACTGAACACCAACAACTTCAATTTGGGTATGGATAGAGCCACTTAACTGTCTGTTTTGGTTCACATGAAAGCATAATTTACCCTCTCTCTCTCCTTTCCCTCCTCTTCCCCCTCCCCCTTCATTTGTTCCCTCCTTCCATGCCTCCCTTATAGTCAGATTTCACAAAATCTGAAAATTTTATAATAACATCTTTAAGAAGTTACATAAGAAATATGCCTAAAAAAACTCCGTGACTATGGAACCAGAGCTCAGGGGGAGATCACTCACCATGGCTCACAGTTTTAATGTTCAACTTTTCATTACTAACTACAGTTATATCTCTGCAATAATACATCTTTAAAAGAAGAAAAAAAAAAAATCCAGCTCAGCAAGTGCCTTTTGTATTGTTTGCCAGATTTAAGCCTAGCTCAAAAAAACCACTGATGGGTTCAGGATAAAGAGTCCCCTCATTCTCCCATGGCAGAAAAAGTCCAGTGGGATCAAATTGTGGGACAGAAAGGAGTAATATCCTTGGAAATTCAAGCACAAGTCTGATGAATTCTTTGAGACGCTACTAAACTGCATTTCTAAAGAAACTTCTACTGTAAGTCACATATGCTCTGTATTAAATGTAACAAAATAAGCTTTAATCTTTGAGATAGTCAAATGTAATATATGAGAATGTAATCTTCTGAAAGAATCTTTTTGCTATAATAAATGTTTTGAACTTGTACTAGCCTTCCCTTCTTCAGTATACGGTATGCTCACTTTGCTTAATTTTTAGAAGTATTCCTGTTTGCATATTGTACTCCCAAGGAAGATTAATAGCTTTGTACAAAATACATAATTCAGCTCTCTTTTGCCATTCTGCAAATACTACCAACTGTACTTCAATACAAAATTTCTGAATATCTTAAAACTAGTAGCATTCTCACATGTAACATTTTCCAGTCAAAAAAACCCAAACCCAAACCAGTTTTGTGGCACTCCATATAATGGTCTGGAAATTTTTAAGTTCATGCAAAGTCTATTATCAATTTTAAAGTAAGTGCATGAGAAAGGATTTTCAGAATAGTTCCTGTTTCTGTATATACCATTTTATTAATCAATACTTCACAGTTTTATAAATGCTAAAAACCCAGGCTCACATTAAATTCTTATGCAAGTTTTCTACAGATGAAGGAATTAAGATACCAAGAACTTAAATGAAAGGTAATGTTATAGGAAAATTTAGTTGCTGCACCTAGAACTCTTGATGGTCAAGAGCAGAAAACCTTCATCCTCAACTCCATTAAAATGGCAACTGCTGCCCAACCCCAAAGTAAACTGTTCAGCCTGTTCCTTCGACAAAAAAATCCCAGTTCCTTTCCTGGAAACACTGGATAGCCTATTTATCAACACACTGCTTGGAAGCAGTGCAATGCATCACTACTGCCAGGTGTACTATCATGGGAACTCCTCTCCTGGAGTCTACAACACAGAGTAACTGTGTACAACATGTAGAAGGAAGAAAGAGAGCCATTCCTACCTGTCATGGTGATTTTCCATTACATTTATTTATCAATCAATCAAACTCAGATGCTGGGGCAACCTCCTATCTTCTGTTTTAGTTTACTATGGAACCTGTCATGTCTACAAGTTGCCAAGACTTTGGTTTTACATCTCATCTGAATGAGAAGGACAGCAAAAAGTATACTGTCCCCTGATACACTGCTGGGGCATTGATTCAGCACGGGTTTAGAAAGACATGTCACCTACTGAATCACAAATACCACTTGCTAGAGCAGTTTTTCTTCTATGTGTCACATCTAATCAGCATAGCACAATTCTCACAGCTGCTAGGAAGGCTGATAACATTTTCTTTCAAGGAACTAAAATTTAATTTTATTCAGGCAAGATACTAGCATTGCTGGAAAGAAAGGCTTTTACTGAGATTTGGAAGAGCATTAACAAAGTGTTATAGGGCCATATGGGCCTCAGTATTCTGGCCAAGCTAAAGACCATTTAGGGGTAGAATCTGAGATGTGGAGAAAGTTTCACCACACTGGAAGGATCTCTCTTTGTGAGAGTGCTGAACTGATGAATGCAGAGATGGGTGACACACACATACCCACACTGCTCACCCGATCACTTCTTTATTTTTTAAAATAATATCCAGGATTTTTTTTTAGATCAAATTTGCTATTCAAAACAACTTAACATGAATGTTCTTTTAGTATTAGCGATAAATTTGCACAGCCTCCATGCAGTGTGGAATGCTGAATCCATGTGGCTAAAAAACTGGTTATGCAAGCAAGGCATATGCTTGAGGGGATGAAGAAAAATTGGCAAGATACAGCTTGCCAAGGCATGCCACACATTAGCTCTACTTTAAAACTGTTAGGAAATTTCAGCATTTGCAGTTAGTTTTTCTCTACAGATACACAGAATGGGATGCATCTTCTCTCAAGAATCATCATGAGATCCTCTCCCCCCCCGCCCCATTTCTCCCCTATTTTGATCACATCTTCTCTTTGAAATTAATGGCCACCTTTCTCAGATGTTATCTCTGAGCTAAATAACACTACTTCTTTACTATTTAAAATTAGCTATTAAACAGAAGCAACCATTTTTTCGTAAAGCAATTGCAGTACGTTTGTGCAGCACAGAGCATTGTTCTTGGAAATGACTTAAAACATTGTACAAACACATAAAAGAAAGATTGTGCACACGATACTGCCATGTTATTTTAAAGAATCTCTTTACCATAAATTGCCTTTTCGTTTTTTCTTTTTAATCTGTGCTCTGATTTTTTTTCTAATTGTAATCCTGGAGACTGGAGGAGTAGGGGGTGGAACCAGATAGCACAAGAAATCTTAAGGAATCAATGTCACCTACAGTGTATCTTAAGTAAATCTCTTACAATGACCAATTAAACAAAATACTTTATGCTTGTAACATGAAAGAAATAAAAATGTTAGAAAAACATTAGTTTCTTGTTTACAAGTAGTGCAGAAAGCAGGTACGAGATGCTGACCCATTCTATTAATGTTTATCAGAGCTGGGTGAGGTATAAAAACTTGTCTGAAAAAAGAAGCTAGCAAAAACCCAGAAAGGGAGTGAAGGGGGAGAAATGTCTGGAAAATACACGAGAATTACAATAAAGTAAAAGATGAAGCGTCAGCTTATATCACTGAATATCAGTGTTTTCATTCCATCTTTCTTACAACAACAAAATCTCCAGAAAATTTTAGAAAAAAGTCAAGATTTTCAATACGTATTGAGAAAGTTAAAATGAATACAAGATAATGGGACGTTAAAAGTCCTGTTGAACATATCCAGAGTATTTTCCTCCTCCCCAAGGTTACAATTAGCTTTCTGCTAACCTCCATCAATGCAGTTAGCATAATTTCTGAGCAGTGTTCTATTTAAGCTTCTGCTTTCAAAGTGACCATATATATTTAGAGTGTTGCACCTGGAACCCTGCAAGCAAAATAGGAAAAACAAAACAAGCCCCCTAGTATTTTAGATTAAAACATCGCATTCAACCAAATTCTTGTCTCCCCAAGCTGCTTGTGTGTGTTCTTTTGTTTGTTTTTTGGTTTGATTTTTTAATTATTTTTCTTAAGAAGTAAGTTAATTTCATTAATAGTAATGATGTAGATCATCTTTCCTCTCCCACTCTTCCATTATCATTCTTTTGAATACAGACACACCAGTTACTGTGAAGCAGAGATTTTACCGCAAACTTTCTGGAGTTCCACTTGCTTTGTAACTCCATAAACTCAATACTCCATAAAGCAAAGCGAAGCACAGGGTATCTTCCATATGACCCTATTATTTTCTTCCCCAGTATTTGTTCAGGGGAGACAAAAATGACGCCATTTAACATTTTGGGGAGCTACAAAGCAATTACCCTCGCTAAACACACAGCAAACATGTAATTTACTCAGCAGCATTAGACAGAGTTCAAGCTCTTGCTTGGCATGCGTTTAGTATCCCAAGCCCATGACATTTCAATGCAAAGCAGGCTTCCTGAGAAGTAAACTAATGCTAATCAATAGATCTGACTCAGTGAAAAGCCTGAGACTGATAAAAGAAGGCATCAAACATGAAGAGAGATCATTACCTCATCTAGCAGCTGTCTATCATTTCCCGCAAGGTGCAAAACTGTTTCTTAAAACATCACTTTAACTCAGGTCAAACTGAAACACCATTTCAAAAGCAAGCTCAGTAGGTTTAGTGCCACGATTTTACTAAAATTGGTCGATCCCATTTTGCAATTGCCAGAAACCATTGTTATTAGTACTGCTCAAAATACGTCCACAAAGGCTGTTTTAAGTCTCCACTGAGAGACATTTGGATATCCCCTTTAAAGTCAGGTACTTCAAAGGTTAAAAAATAAAATATATATATCTGTAAAAAGGCAAAGAGTTTCTTGCCATATAAAAGGCTGCAGCCAAAACTGATCAAGTTTTCTCCTTTTGCTCTATATAACAGGCGTTAACAGAGACAGCAGTTAAACCTTGAGCCCAAATTCATTCGTGGTAGGAATACTTGCCTCAATGTGCTTTCAGGAGCATAGATTAATTTGGCTCCCACTGTGAATAACAGCCTATCAGTGGAATATTTAAGATATTTAAAATTTTTATTAAGAAGCGAAAGGAGCTGTATTATGATTTGGAAAGAAGGGAAAAAAGCTTGCATGAAATCCTGCCTCTTTTACGAAAGATTTCTTTATGTGCCAAAGTCATACTGAAAACTGGAGAGGCATTGGTATCAAGTAAGATTCATAGCTAGCTTTGAAAACAATACCAGTAAGTCTAATACTCGTGTTGAACACGCAGCCTTCCCACCTTCAAGAAGTCTTTTGGTAACCTCGTTCTATGTAACTTAAGCCTCTGCGTCAGTTTACAAGCACCTTCATAGAAACAGCCAGCCAAACCTGAAGTTTTGCAATATAAAAATGACGTGTAGTTCTCATGAGGGAAAATTTCATATACATTTGCTTCAGATTGCAGTCAGCTTATTTCAGTGAGCCCTTCCTTTTTTAAAAAATACACAAATTTAAGATGTGCCATGATTGTTTAGAACATGAGCGCTGGAGGTCATGGATGCTCAAGTTTGTACTTCATGAAATATAGGCTGTGTTTTTACAAACGCTCATCCAGTAAGGGTATTCTACATTCTCTAAGGTCAGGTATTTTTAACACCGCTGTGCACAGAGCCCTGTATATTAAAACATTATATTAGGTCACAAAAATGGAATCAAAAGTTAGGATGTGAAATTTACCAATGTCAGCTCAGATGTGGTCTTCTTTCCCTGTCACCTCCCATTTGTTCATGCCCTAGTCTTGCTACCATGCGAAACTCTTGGTCTTACTGTCATGGCAGACCTAGAGGCTTTGCATTCCTCCCCTCTGAATTCCTGTCTCTACAGCTCCCCGTCTCTGCTCTCCCTGCAGTCCCCATCCCCTGCGCTCCCCCTGCCCTCACACAGTGTCACCCCTCCTCTTTCTGTCCAGTCTTTGCTGCCTTACCCTAGCACCAGCATCACCTCCACTGCTTGTCTCCTGCTCAGACTCCTGCCCTACCATGGCACACCTCCAGCCTCCCCACGGCTCTTCATCAGACCTTGGTTTCTTCCTCCTACTTCTGCCCCTTCCTCCAGCCAGTTATCCTCTCTTCTTGCTCTCACAGGGAGTTTTGCTCCCTTCCTGCAGCTGCTAAGAATCCTTTTGTGCCACCTCCTCAGCTCAGGTCTCACACCTCACCTCCGCGTTCAGAGCAGCCTGCTTTCTCCATTGCCAGGCACAGCCCGCTGCTGCCAGCAGAGTCGAGAGCATGACGCCGAAAGGCTCTTTGAGGAATTCAGCTGCGCTCCTGGACCCCGCAGGCAGCGTTACGAGCTCAGGGCTGCCAGGTGTGGGTAACATGGCCAGGTTTATAGCAATGGTAGGTGACCTACCCTGCACACCAAGCACAGCAGCAGGTCGGTTTTAAGTTTCTGCAAAAAACAATGGAACCGCAAAGTCTGTACAAGACAAGAGGCTGTAGTGTGTTGGGGTTTTTTTAATGTGTCTAAACCCATTTTTTAAAAAATAATGAGTTTTTGTGAAAATTTCAACATTTTAAAAAACTATCTGTAAGCAACTCGAAAGAGGGACTTACAGTAGGAAATGTCAGACACTGAATATTAGTGCTATCGCGCCTGCCCATAGTAATTTCCAAATTAAATTTAGATTCTGTGGTGTATCTTCACCTAAACAGATTTCCATAACCACCAACCAGTAACTCTTCTTTTAATTTAGGAGTGCTGTGTTAGATGAATTTGTTCCCAGACTCAGACTGTGAGGCTAGCATCCCAAGAGACACTCCCACCTCTTCCTGGGGATAAACAAACCATCCCTGGGAACATGAAACAAATGGCAAGAAACACTATTTAGCTTTTATAAATTTTAATAAACTAAAACATAGGACTGAAAGCTTGAGATTTTCTTATTTATTATTACCTTGAAATTGGGGGGGGGGGGGGGAGCAGAGTATTTTTTGCGTATACTTTAAATATATAAATATTCATTTTTGCCATTCAATACACTTCCTATCTATCCATCCTTTTGATTTTCTTTTTTTTATAAGCAGTCCAGCATTAGGCAAAAATCTACCTTTTTTCTTTTTTATGTACAAGGGGAATACATCTACAGTAGGGTTCATAATCCTAGCAGATATTCTTCATGGTCATTCTTCAGTTTTTGAATTGGGCAATTAAAACTAAGTTGTGTCATTGCCATTGCTATTTTGATCACCACCTGTGGGACATTACTGTTTGACCTGGAAACTTGTTCTGGAGTCTGTCCTCAGAACTTCATATTGCTTTTTACTCCTTCCTTTCCCCAACTTTTGTATTAATATAAACACTGATCTCTATATACTTCAGCTACGTAAGCAATTTTTGACATTCGTAAATACTTCAGTTTACAAAGGATATTTGTAATTAGAAGGGCCATCTTAGCTTATTTTATCATTGCATCACTAATACTTAGTTTTAACGTATTGCTGTGTTATACAGATGTGCATGTAAGGTACGTATTGCTGGGTGAAGAGGACAAAGGGGAACATGAGAGTACATAAGTATGCTGGAGACAGTGCAAGACAATGGATTATCAAGAAATTAAAGAAACATTGTTGAGAATGCGTTAGAATCAGTTTTTGAAACACGGGAATTGCTCTGCTCTGTCATATAAATGGGAAATGAGGGGGCTGCAGATGATAATCACTTCTCTGACCCTCACCTTCCTGGGTTAAGCAGTCGGAAAGGAAAACTGTGTGAATACCATTAGTAAGAATGCAACAAATCTGAAGATCCCAAACTACTCCAGAGTACACTGGGTCTCCAGTGACCCATACTAGGATTTTTTTTCATGAAACAGGCAATCTCCTCCCATCTTTTGCAGGCTTAAAAACCCAGAGTAGAAGAGAAGAGAAAATAAAGCTGCCATCTCAACATCAATACTTGAGCTGTGTTTTTCTCTCTTCATTCCCCTAGCTATCAATCCTTATTCACACCACATGGTGGAAGAGAGTCTCATCTCTTTGAACTTGTCTCCACTATTTTCAAAAGAGATGGGGGGCAGCAGAAAAAAGAAAAGGGGAAGGGAAGAAAAGAGAGAAAGAAAAAGACAGAGAGGACACATCAAGGTGAGTTAGATTTCCACATCATTTGTCCTACAAGAAAGCACATGCTTTAATCTACCCCGAGCCAGACACGGGCATTGTTAGGGTTGCATTTTGTCTACAAAGCTAAAGAAAGTAGCGAGTGTAGTATTATGCTGCTGTGTCAGTCTAGTTTGACCAGTTTCACAAGTTTGCTAGAAAAGGAAGTGTGACGTTTTCATTTAGAAGAACATGAGTGAAGCTTGCAAACATGGCTAGGCATGTTGGAGTAAATGGGACAGTGTTTCTCTGAGCAGGAGAGAACCTTGTTTTCAAATCAACTGAACATTTTAATGACAGATTTGCCTGAACTTAAAACCTGAATGCAGAAAACCTTCACTGAAAATAATGAGAGACAAAGAAGAAGAGAGAGATTTCAAGATGAAAAGAAAAGCTATATATTGCCACTCCAGCTCTTTGATAGCCACAGCTCATAGGTACACTCCCATGGCAGGTAGAGATATACCATCACTCAGGAAGGGATGCCCTGTACCTGTCTGGCATACCAGTGTGGTCCTCCCACATGCTTGCTCTCCTCTGTGCGTACGCTGGAGCATGCTCTGTGCCACACCAGCTTTCGATCTGACTGCACTATCCCAAAGACAGGAGTTTCAAAAGGACTTGCAGGCAGGAGGGGGAAGGGAGGGGAAAAAGAATGCAAACCATGAATGTTCATGTGGGCTGCATGTTGTAAAGAATCAGTTACCAATAAGTAATACCTGTTTTCAAGCCCGCGTTTATATTTGTGAAGGGCAAATGCAGAGAGGTCCAGGAATAAGCCTCGTTCACCACTCACAAACCTGGTACAGGTCCCAGATTCTTTTAGGTAAGGAACTGCTGCAGGACCTTCCTCCTGGAGTGCCCTGTGTGCCCGGGATGGCACACAGCAGGAGCTGAGGTTCGTGAGGTTTTTGGACAGGGTTCCAGGTGAGCACTTTGAGGACATCAGGAATGGTGGTATTCTTCAGTGAGGTCAGAGCAGTAGCTTGAGCACGCTCTGATGACAGAAGGGAACTCCAGCCCAACAGTCTTCTAAGAGACTTCAATCCATCTAATTACCCAGTTGAACAGTCTCTGCACACATACAGTTATGCTCTTTGTCCTTTCATCATTTGCTACAAATACCCTTAGGGACTGATCTGCTTCATCATTACAGGAAGAACAAACCTTTTGACATTGAGGATGCAAAGAGGGACCTTAGCTAAAAACATGCAGGTTGTCAGCTGTTTTTAAGAGGAATTAAAAAAAAAGCACCTTGCAGAGAAACTCCGAATGCGATACAGGAGCACCCTGTCCAGTGAGAGCACTGTCTGGGAAGGATCAGAAAGAAGGGCCCGGACTTCTTCCACCTTCCCAGAAGAGGCAATTGCAAAAGGAACATCACCTTCTCAGTAAAGTGAAGGAAGAAACAGATTCTTGTGGACTGACGGTCCGACCAAGAAGAACTCAAACAGAGTACCTGGAGGTGGGTTTCTCCATCAACACATAAACAAGGTATTTTTAAACATAAGCTAGAAATGCCTGTGCCTTTCACATGATCTGGTCATCATGGACAAGGGTAAGAAAATCCTGCTCACTCAGTACAGCCAAAATGTGCTCCCTTGTTAAAAATGAACTATCTGTCACAACAAATCTCAGCCAGACAGAGAAGAAGGGTTTCCACTGTTAGGGCTGTCCAATCCTGAAGAACAGATTTCTTGCTGGGATGTGAACCAGCTGTCCATAAACCAAAATGTGTCTGCATACCAGGGGAACCAACCATTCCTCACAAAACAAGAAATACTCTAAACCCAGGATTTTCAGGTTTCACATCCGTTTATGAAGCTACATGGTTTAGAAGGCTGCACAAAACCATGTTGATGGGAGAAAAGTCAGGACACCAAAACAAATAACACATGGTCTAAAACCTACGCTGCTGCACAAAGACCTTTGAACCACGGAATCCATATTCTCTGCAATGATCTTTAAAGCCTGGATGGAGCTAACCTGTTGCTTTTTGGCGTTCATCATTATAGCTCCAGCTCTTAAGGCATAAAATGCTGCTACAGAAAGGCTGTAAGCCTCTTTGATCAAGCGGTTTTTCAGAAAAAGTGAAGAAGATAGTGAATTCCGCTGAGGCAGGAACAGCTTTGTTAAAGTGCTCGCTATGGTAGATGAGGAGACAATCTGGAATTAGAAATGTTCTTGCCCACTCCAAGACAAAGAAAGCAACTGCAGGATGTTCTTATGGCTGTATGAAACCAGAAACCTCAAGATCAAAAAACATGAACCAGCCTTTTACCTCAAAAGCCAAAACCTGCAGTAGCCAAGGTCACTATCCTGGACCTGAACTTGCAAACTTACACTTAAGTTTTTCTAAATACAAAGAAAACGTAAAGCTGCTGTTTCTTTTCAGTTCCATGACATACCTGGTTTAGGTACCTCACACACTTCGTAGTGTACAAAAATAATCTCTAGGGCAACCTAGCATCAGTATGGTATTTACTATTAATGTGAAGTAACTCTAATGAAATAATCAAACGGGTTAAAAAAAAAGAGTTTTGGGGAGACAACACTTACAGAATAACTTCTGATAATGGTGTGCTGGACCCATGAGTCTGACACTGCATGTACTCTTTCAAAAACTCAGGCTCCAGTGATAAAATCAGTGTGCACTTACTACACAGTATCACTGCAGGGTAAGAGAGAAGGTTATATATAAAAAATTATATTTATTCAATTTTAATCCACATCACTTCCCAAGGTATAACAAATTTTAACAGTTCGGAAATCAGATGCTATAGATAACAACATAATAGTCAAGGACAGCAAAAAGGATGTCAGAAGTTGACCAGTTCTGAAATACTGGATGTTTTGTTATGAATTGTTTCCAAAACTATTACTGTACAGAGGACTACTACTAGTCTGCAGAAAAATTACGACTGCTGTATTTTATGTACATCATTAGTCACAGATGAAGAATACCTATAAAAAAAAGTTACAGCAAAATAAACTGCCTAAATTAAAATGATCAGAAGTTAAACACAACAGGAAAGACAGCTAAATAAGAGAAAGGGTAATCTGCAATAAGCATAAATTGGTAAAACCTCCCAATAATAGCTGTGCTTTAAGCTGGAAGTGAGAAAAAGTTCCTAAGTAATGGCATGACCTTCCAGTCAGGGAACCAAATGCACGAAGGCCCTGTCTGGAAGGAGGTAACGCAATATGCTAGGTGCAGAACCAAGTAACAGACCTTGTATGGTCTTCTGTGATTACAGCTTAAAGGTTCCTCATCTGTCCCATGTGCAGAGCTATTCCATCATCAAGGAACGTGCCTGTGTGTGTTGCTGCCCTTCTCATAATGTTTATTTTGAAGTAAATGCACAAGCATTAACAAGGTATCTTTGGTTTCTTTCTCCTTTTCTCCTTCTTTCTTCCCTTTTTGCTTAGGGGTAGGAAGGGAGGTGGAAGGGTAAGGCGGCGGCAGAGAAAAAGGCATAGGGAAAGACAAGCTAAGAAGGTATTTTAAGCAAACCTAGAAAAATACAACCTGAATGACAAGTGTCATTTCCGTAACAGAATATGGCTGCTTATACCCCTACAGACACAATATTTTTTAAAAATAATATAAAAATGATACATACAACTTCACTGTCTGTCCTTCCTCAAAGGCATGCTGCAGACACAAATGGATCCTCCTAAAAAGTTGTGAATGGTGAAAAGATTTGTGTTTCAGCCTCAGGCTAAAAACTGAATCTATTTCCACTGTATCAGTTTCCTTTTAAATATCAATAAACAACTCAAGTCCTGGGTGATGTTTTTGCAAGACTTGCTGTTTCTGCTTTTGTTCATCCATTTATGCTGTCTATTACATTTCAGGTTAAACACATTTTGTTAATTATGCAGCAGGATAGGGTAAGTCTTACATTCACATGCTTTTAATTAAAAAACAAACAAACATGGCAATAGGTAGGTTTTTCTAGTCATTTAAGCCTTCAAGCTCAGGTCAAAGCCTGCCCACCAAATTATGCAATTATGTTTTATTTCCCTCCAACTAGTTCTTCATTGCAGAAGAAAAGCTGATGATAAAGACCTTTTTTTCATATATTGCTGAGGAAGGAACGACTGCAAGGCCAGAAAGAGTGTCGTGGTGGCTCAGAAGTACACTGAACATGAACGTTCATCTGTAGCATGTCCCAGAATTTAACTGTAAAAATGACCCATACAAACACAGGAGCAACTAATACCACTCTAAAATGTGACAAAAACTACCTTCTGTCTTGATGCAAACGGAAAACACATGGTCATCTATCGAGATCAGTTTTCATCACACTACATTTGGTGGGAACTCTGGGACAGGCAGTGCTCAAACACGACCACCACCAGGCCACGTGGCAGTCTTACAGCAGGTCACAAAATGACTCATAAAACCTCTGGGATGCAAGCACTGGTGGCAGCACAACTGGGAAAAGTTTTGCAGAAACATCTGTGATGAAGACTTATCTGATATTACAAAGTCCTCAACAAGAGACATGCAATTTGTTCTTCCAAAACATAGGAAACAAAATTACCTGACAACGTCATCAACTTCATCTCCCATCGCTCCATCAGCAAGACTGGTGAGCATGCTTAACGATGCCTTTCCATGTCCTCATCTCCATTTTCACCCTCTGCTTTTACTAAATGAAGTACTGCAGCTGAATCTCAGCTCATCTTTCTCCCCAAGAAGCCCTCTGGGCTTCATCAAAGCCCAAAACATTCCCATCCTCCCTCACCTGCCCCAGCAGCCTGCGTTCCGAGCCCTTCTTCTCCCAGGACTTCCCAGTGTCCCTGCCCTCCCAGTCCTAACCCCACCTCCAGTAACAACTACTGGATGCTCCTGGAAGAGCTGCTTCCGATCTTCTGCCATCTCTCCAAGAGATATCTATGAGTCTTGGAACAGCGTTCCACACCAAGAGAAGACACCTTGGGGAGGGGAATACCACTAAGCCAGGAAGACAAGTAAGGAGAAAGTAGCCAGTATTTTTAGAGAAACACAGAACTGTCAAGCTGTATTTGTATAAATTCTGCACTGTTCGTAACAGACTCTCCGCAGAACACAGCATTTCACAGAGCACTTGAAATTTAATCCTCGGCGTTGATATCTAAGTAAAAGCCACTGTCAGAGCTGCTGCTCCTGCTCCAGTCTCACCTTAAGGGCAGAAGATAACCACAAACAAGGCACGTGGGCAAGCCCAGTGGGAAAGACCTCATGCACACCTATGAAAAGATGTACTGGGAGCCATCAAATGACTAAAAGGGAACAGGATAATGCCTATGTTTAGGATGTTATTAACTTCTTTATTACTTAAATGGTGTCTTTCAACATCTGCAGAGTATATTCATACAGATTCTGTTTAAGTGCTAGGGATGACTTTCAGTAAATTTCAGTAAATTGTAAATTATTTGATTCATCCAGAAAAAAAAAAAATCTGTTACCACCAGATTTTACCATGCCTTCCTCTTGCATCCGTTCATAACAAAAAATACTACTGTTTTCAGCTCCTGATATCGGAATCTTTAACCAAAACAAAAAAATTTCTACTGACTAAATGCAAGAACTCGGATCTCAGTATGAACTATGGCACTGCTTCCACAGCGCTATAATAATTAGAGTTAACATAATGAAAACCTAGTAAAAAGACTATAAATTCACCATATGAGCACATATGGATGTGAAAAAGGAAATCAAATGAGTTCTCCAAACTAAAATTAGATTCAAAACAGAACAGCGGCCCACAGAAATAGCACAGGCCTAAAAAGTCTATATAAATTTACTATGCCAAATCCAATTTTATCTAACACACTGTTTCATCTATCCATGTTTCCACAGTGTATTTAAGGTATTGAGAGTTTAACTGTTCACCTAAGTCTGGACTGCAGCGTAGCTACTTTAGATACATTTTCACATTTGAAGCAAACCAGAGCTGGGTTCATTGCAGAGCTACAAAACCATGAAGCCCAGTCCACCGAGTTGTGAATGTGATTTTCCTAACCAAGCTTCTGCTCTGAGATTTTTGTATCACTTGTGTGTATGTCTTCTGTACAACTGAGTCTTCCTTTCTGAGGATTTCAGCACAATGATTCATTTAAAATATACCTTCTGAAGAGTGGTCTCATAAAAAAGGAACAAAATCCATTTATTCTCTGTTATCGTATATGTATTCATCTAAATACACTTTTTAAAGCAATTAATCTGTGGAGATGAGCCACCTCTCGGTTCAAATAAAGATAGTTTCGAATATGATACTGCTTTTCTTGTAGCCTCCGAAACTTTCTGCCACAAAACTTTGGTGTAAAAAGCTTGTGACAGAGCTCTGAGCAGTTTTTGTTTTGTTTTGTTTATGCTGCATCCTCCGTGTCAGTTCAAATTGCTGTGTCCTGCATCTTCTAACATGTCATATGCACGGAAGGTCATATCAACCATCAACCAGGGAATCAAATCAAGCAGTAGCAGTGTGTCCATTTTGCTTCTGGACTGCCCCAAAGGTGTTTGCTGCAACAGATGCCAATCATTAGATTGGGATTCTGTTAAAACTTGCAGGCACTGCTTTTGTGGAATAAAACCAATTTCTTCTGAGCTGTTTAATTACCTTGTGACTTGTGGGATTTAGCTGCCCCCCCCCCCCCCCCCCCCCGCGGAAGAAGTTAAACAAATAGAAAAGCTACACATCTATGGACACAGTGGCAAAAGCCATGCAATAGCTGAGGATGTACTGTTTCTACTGACTGGGGAACTGTGACAGCGGACAAGCCAGTTAATCACTCCTGCCTACACCTTCTGTTTTTATTGTTCGGATGCATGGCCATCCCATGTTTCAAAGGCATCCCAAAATACTCAGGTCCTCTTCACTGTAAGAACAAACTATTGCTTCTGACAGATGATTGAAGATTCACATCCCTCACCTACGTGATCTCACTTGCCAGCCCATTTTACAGTGTTTCAGCTCTTAATGCTGCTCTGCCACGTGTATGCTCCCCCGTCATCTTTCTATTCCTGTTCTCTCTCTGAACTTTTCCTCTTCTGCTGTGCCTCCCATTCTCAGCAATCCTTCTCTCAGACCTTCCAGGCTCAACGACAGATTTTTGTGTACAAAAGGGTGTAAAATTTTCAGGGCAGGAATTATCTCACTACTTTTGTTAGTTAACAAGCTATGTAGCCTTGATAGGGGAGGGAAATGCAACCTACTACACAGTTTTAAATAACCACTATACTCATAAATTATTTGTAACAGCAATAATACGCCTACACCAAAAAGCAGTAGGAAAGATCACATACAGCCGTGGTCTCTCACAGTCATCGGTGCCATCTGGAGCTCCGAGCGACTAACTCCGCTCAGCAGTCTGTGCGCACCGAGTTGCACGATACACGGGGAAATATTTGAGGACTTCACAGTTCCACCCCAAGTAACACATTAATAATGATCTTCCACCCCTAGCTAGCGCTTCAGCTGTGAGCACACTGTTGTTGACTAAGGCACAACAGGTCAGTTGGGAGGAGAGTGACCGGCTTTGTCCCTGTCCCCGCCCAATGCCCTAGAGCCGACACACATGCCCCTCGCTGGAGCTGCGTGTGCCCTGTCATTATACTTGCTGGCAGGTCCAGTGGGACCGCTCGGGGGCTACAGCAACTCTCCAAGGTCTACAGGCCTCCGCGAAGGGACAGGCCACCTTCTGATCCACAGCCGGGATGAATGGATTAGCGGCGAGCCGAGCCAGCTGCCGCAAGCTTTATCAGCGCGCAGCCCTGACAGATGGGAGCCCACTGGAGAAGCCTCCTGCTACAGCCTGCGCGGCCCTCGCACCGGCCTTCTGCTCACCCTGCTCTCGCCAACACGAAAGCAGATACAAAATACTCAAAAAGGGCAAACATGCATTTAAAAATACACGCACCCGGTTTGGGACGCTGCTTAGGTTAAGCAACAGCGAGTGAGCTGCCCTGGAAGAGCGAGCTGGTTTGCTGCAGTGAAGCTACTTGTGGTAAAATGCTTCATTTTTGTTTGAATCTGCAGTCGGTGGGATTTCTAACAGATGACACTTGTTTCCACCAGAACCAAATTATCTCCTGGCGTTAAAACTGCAAGCATCAGGACTGTAGGAAGAGACACAAAAGACAGAAAAGACTATAAACTGCAGAGATTAATTTCAACTATTTAATTTCTCCTGGGCTATCTTTTATATATAATGAAAACGAAACATATACCCCAATTTGATCCAGCCGAAACTGGAACTTCCATGTTTCAGACAAGGCAGATAATATTCATTTGACTTTTAAGTCAGAATTATTTGATATTTTCTATGAGGCAAAGGGACACAAGACGACCAAAAACACTGACAGTTTTTATTGTTTCAATTTGTATTACTGAACATTAAAAAACCTTTAAATAGAAAGTTCACAGAAATAGAAAATTGTAAAAAAAACCCAAACCCTACCTAATTACTGCCAGGAAAAAAGCACTTGACTGTTGACTATGCCACACTGAAGTATGTGCTGCGCTTACATACAGCAATATAAAAAACTCACATTGCTTCTATTTTAGAAAGAAACTCTCTTAACAGATTGTTATATAGCCAGATAAAAGCCCAGCAGAGTCAAAAGCAGCCTTTGCATTCATTGCCAGGGACTTTGTACCAGACAGTACATATCAATATACATAGTTTATCTCATATTACATCTCATGAGTCTACAATTCACTTCTTTTTCTGTGAGCACAAATGTGAACAATATTTAGAAAGAAATGCTGCAATTTGCCAGCCTGGTATGTAAAAGCCTCAATTTTCCCCCTCTCTAGCTTCTTGAAAGGGGTGTCACACAAAAGTATATTCCAGTCCAAGTATATAGCTGTTTCACTGTAGGAGAAAAATTTTGCAACTCAACAAAGATGCCGATCTCTGAGCAAACAAATTATCTAGAATTTTATTTACACAAGTTAACACTCGTGCACCACAGGGAGTATCAACTTCAATTTATATTTTCATATGTACATCAAAATCAACCTTATAACAACTAAGAAATCTTCAAATCAGAACTCTTGATTTCTGCCAGTGATCCCAAGAATACCAGTTAATGCAGCCTCAAACTAATTTCACAACCTCCTTAACTTGAAAACATATTTAGTGCATAAAAGTCAAAATACAACATTAAGAGAAAAGAAAGCTACTAACAAGTGCTGCAATGAAACTCATCTGAACTTTCAGTGAGTCAAGATGTCTAGAATAGTTCATAAATAATTCATCCAGCTCAAAACTGGCTGTTTTATTTACATTTAAATGCAGTGATTTTTGTACTCTAATATAAGTACATGTTGAGGACAGCTTTTTTATGGTGCATTTTCCAAAAATTAAATGAAGTAACTGTTTTCAGTACATGGAAAACAAGACTGCAAATCTATTCAGGCAGCGTCCAACTCCATAAGCGAAAGTGGCCAGTACCTGCTCCTAAAGACAAATCGACATTGCCCCAGCAAATTACATCAAAATGCATAAAAAAAACCACCCCTTACTACCTGCTGAAAAATGAAACATATTTCTCATTAAGGATTTCCAATAAGCACAAAATCAAGATAAAGGAATAAGAAATTTATTGTAAGTGTAAGTCTTGGACCAGAAACAGCAAAATTCTTTACGGTATGTTCAAAACCAAATGCAACACTTAAATAAACGAAAACACAGGCATCTAAAGCATAAGTACACAGCATCTGAAAATACTGTATTTATAAGAAGAAAGTCTTTCAAAAATTGTTTTCACCAGAAAAAAGCGTTAATCACCAAAAACAACCAACTAAAAAAATCTGAGCAGTGATATTCTCCCTAAACGTCGTATTATTTCATCGCTCTGAGGTGGACACTTCTGTACCAGGAGACAAAAAACGCAGGTGCTCTCAAGACACTTTTGTTCTTTGTTACTCAGTGAGGGAATTCGTTTTACAAGACTTAAGAACTTAAACCCTCTAGACCAAATAAAGACCAGTTAAAGAAGGTGAACGATGATTAGAGCTCCACACTTACACTTGTGGGGCTTCATCAGTTAAGCCTGAACCCCACACCTTATAAATTTATTTATGAATTCTGTGTCATGTATAGTTTCTGATATGTGACTGAACGCACCGCCCAAGTCTAAGTGATTTCTGAAGAAATGTGTCATCTGCAGATCTCAGTCATTCACATTCTAAATTCTACAACACAGAGAATACTGAAGAAATTTATGAATACTGCCAAGGAAATAATTTCAAATGGAAGGGCTTGGGGTTTTTGTTTTGGATTTGAAGGGAAGAGGGCGTATGAAGTACAGGAGGCATCTGTACATCCACATTTCATGCCATGTAATGTTTGTTTGTAGTACGCTGAACTAAGTTAAGTCTGACAGCAGCACTAACAAATACGGCCAACAAATTCAAATGAGGAGGTGCACACACCTTTCATGCAGAAACAAGTACAGAGGAACAACGAAAAACACAGTAGCTCTCACCCACTGACACATTAGAGTTGACCAACACAGTTGCATCACTTAAAATGCTCCAAGTCCAGATGCACTCTAATTCCTAATTGTTACGGAAGCCTAATTAGTGTTGACAGACAATAGCTCACAGTGAAGACTGCAGATAGTCTACTTCAAAGACAAATGCAGAGAAAGAAAAGCAAAAACGCAGAAGAGATGGGTTTGGGCAAATACTGGAGCAGCTATCCAAACAGAGCACAGCAGGTGCAGATAAGGCAACCAGTTTTAAGACTGAGCTCAATCAATCTATGAAAAGGCCTACAGGACCTAGCTGCCTGCAGTGGTCCTTGGTTTCCATCAGTTCTGCTACAACAGCTAGTTCAACATATCCAAACATGATGTCCTCATGCTTGAGTGTCTAAATGGATCGAAATAGGGCTTTTGTGTCATTTTAATAAACTAAGCTTATGGAAGATCACAAGGAAAAAAGGAAGAGAAATGACAGAGAAAGAAATTTTTTCAGGCAGCTCTAAAGCTGCTCTGTTGTGTGGCAACTTCATCAGATGTTCCATCACAACCAGAACTATACAACAAATGAGCAGTGGCAGCACAATGATGTTCTCTCTCACTGCAAGTTCACTGTGCCTTGTAACTACAGTCGTATACAAGAATCCATACATATGATCACCAAAAAAACCCCCAACACCTCAAAACCCTGGGTGAAGAACAGCTGGTAAAAGACTGAATGAAAATGTAAATATATAATAAAAAAAACAACCACAGTTCAGATTACTGATGGATAAAAGACAACGACTAGACAGAGAGAAAAGAGATTATTAGGTAGTTTTTAGTTCTTCTGCTTGGCCAACTCTGGAACATTTCTACCCACTGGACAGCATGATGAGCACCATATCCAGGTGTCCCGAGGCAGCAGAATGTTGCTGCTGATGTGAAGAAGCTTTATGTGCAGTCATTTCCTTTGCAGTGAACACTTTCTCAGCTGATTAAAATACTGTGACAATCTCAAAGCTTGCCAAAACCAGGCGAAGTAAACATATGGATGCTTTACAGAAAAACTACAATACCGACTCGGGGTGGGGGGTGTTGCAGAACCTTTTGCCAATGGTACTCTAATGCATCTAAAATATACCTGCCACTATCCTTAGCAGCTGGTTGACATTAATGCAGTAGGGGTGGTACACAGCGTTCAGGGCAGGAAGCACTTCTCCCTTTACCTATTCCAAAACCAATTAGAAGCCACCTAACTGAACTCCAGTGCCCAGCACAGGCATGTGGACAAGCTGCCACGCACCAGGACCATTTACCCTCCTCTGTTGAAGGCGACAGTGACAACACAAGGTACCAGTGGTGATGCTGTGTCCACAGACAGTCCATCGCAAGCTCCTGCCTTACAGTAAGGTGGTGTGCCTGGATGCAGGAGCAGGGAGGACGTGGATGCTGAAGAGGCCACTCTGCTCCAGCAGAACCCCTCAGCTGTCACGCACCACTCACTGCACCTTCAAAAGCTTGTTTTAAGGTTTCTTTATTTCAAACAAATTATCAATGCAGACAACAGATGGGGAGAAATGGTTTAAAGAAAAATAATTAAATAAAAAAAGGTGTGGGATAAGCCAAAAGTAATGCCAGCAATTACTTAATAAAAATGAAATATTTAAAGAATGATGAGAAGAAAAACTTAGAAAAAGCAAGGTGCACAAAAAAAGTATGGTTTTGGTTTACCGTGCAGATGTTTAGGATTTACAATCAACATGGTTCGCTTTTTCATGCTATAAAATGCATATACAATTATGCCCAAGATGTGTGTAAATGTTTAAATGTTTAAATATTAAAACAAAACAGATATTCTG
Source organism: Falco biarmicus (assembly GCF_023638135.1). Taxonomy (NCBI): domain Eukaryota; kingdom Metazoa; phylum Chordata; class Aves; order Falconiformes; family Falconidae; genus Falco; species Falco biarmicus. Next base: position 48,550,406 of record NC_079293.1, on the reverse strand, counting down.
GATGTTTGATGTTTGTTTTTGAAAAGAAAAAAAAATGTATTTTACAAGGATCCAAGCACTAAAGTGAAATTAACATAAAACAAACAAACCAGTGTAATAAAATAAAAAGCTCAAAACCAAGTTAACCAAGGTTGTTAATGTCAGTTAAATGGCAAGGATCCATGTTAGCCAATGTTTAAATATCAATTAAATGGGAGAAGACTGCCTTGCAATTACACTTCAAAGATTTATTTCTGCTTCTTCTGGGGTTGATACTGTCTCTAGCAAACATGCATGTGCTTCCTTACATTTCTTAAGTTTGAATTTCCTTATATAAATTGTCACAACTATTCAGAATTCTCAGATTTCTTCCTCATTTTTGCCATTTATTTTTCTAAATATTTAGGAGAATGCTAGCACTGATCTGCTAGTCCTACTTACCTCTTCCTATGGTAAATCTGTAACCAGTGAGACCGTATGTTGAACTTCTCTATTTGAACAGCAGACAAAGCTCTTGTCCACCTCGTCACTCTAAAAATACCCCACAGCTTAAAATCTTGAAACACAAAAGGCACAACATGCATTAGCACAAATCCACAGTGTTTGCCAACCATATATATATATACACATTTAAAAAAAAAAAAAAAACCCAAAAAAAAAGTCCTTGTATGGATGGAAATAGAAGGCTGGGAAAAAATATGTATTTGGTAAGAAGGTTTTTTCATGCCCTGTGCCTGAGAGATACTGCCCGGATGGAATTTACGGAGAGCCACAGTCTAAAAATACAGAGGCCGGGAACAGCAAAGCAGCTACATGGATTACACTCAGCTCTTGCAAGCCTTTGTAGTTTCACAGGAAAGCCAACTGCCAGAGCACCCATCAACAGATTTCTTCCTTCTCCTGTCTCGGAAAAAAATAACCATTTGAGGAGAACAGGTGAAATGTACCAACTACAGAGGAAAGCAAAGTCAAGTACTGGCCACTGTACAATGCCCACATAAAATATTCACACGGGGAAATGTCAGCACTAACAAGTGCTCCTAGAATATACACACAGATCAACCAGTGGAAACTTCCTGGATTGATTATGATTGATTTTTAATACAAATCTTCCTTTTTTTTTCAGCCTACAGGAGGTAAAGTAGATGCAGTTGATAGGTATTTTGTTACCTTGGGGGTTAGGGGAGGTTCAGCAGCTTGTGCGTTACTGACGCAGTGCTATCAATTTCAATAACATAAATCCTGAACTTTCCTACCCCTCCCCTCCCCACCCCCCACCCCCCCCCCCCCAAAAAAAAAAAAAAAAAAAAAAAAAAAGATGAAAGAGGAGGGTATGGGGTGTTCAGGCTTTTTATTTGCGACCCCTCCCCCCCCCCCCCCCCAGTATCCTAGGTAAGTGTGCCTTATGGGCCCTATACATACAGGACTGTGTCAGAGCTCTTCAGGAGGATTAAGGCACAGCATGGGAAGACTGTCTTTTGACCGAAACAAAACAGTGCCTACTATACCTTTCTTTCAAGGGGTCAATAGAGAGAAAGAGATTTTACTAGCAGTCCTGGCCTTTTCACCTTTCTGTATTCACCAACAGCCAAGTTACTTTAACTGCCAGTGGAAATACGGATCCTGCATAAGCAGTCCCCTTTCCCTTTCCAGTTGCTCCTTGGGGTGTGGAGTTTGGGGGTGTGTGGCGGTGGGGAGTGGCTTTTCCAAACATGCTATCATCTAAACAGGTAAGTTTTAAAAGAGGCGATTACCTACTTTGATGATATTTATTCTTTTCCTAGAACAGGAAGGTTCAAAATTGCCCAATACAGATAAGCAACCCAATTTAGGGGTCTGTTCTCAGACCCGTGCTTGGTTTACCTGCACAGACACACTACTACCTTGCTGAGTGAGAAAGGATGTTCACACAATCCCTGCTTCAAGGTGAGGAAGATCCTCTGAGCAGCACTGAGCTTACAAATGTCAAGGCAGAGATTCCCGACACGTTTAAGAGACACTACATAATTCTTCCGCTCAAATCAGCTCTTCAGCCCCCCAAACTGGAATCTGTGGTCCGCTAAATGTAAACCATATGCGCCAGAAATGTAACTTTTGAGGTATAATTTCTCTCAGTCTACTGGCAAGAACAACATTTTACATAAAAGCGTGTTTCTCTCTCAAAATCTGCATCACGGCCATTGCAAAGAAGTCAGTTACTCTCATCCATCAGTCACTATTTCACTTTCCTCACGATAACAGAGACAAAGGTACCAAGTCTTCATAGGAACCACCAGCTCAGAAAGCTCTCAAGGAGAGCAGAAAAGCACACTTGCATTTCAGTGAATAGTCGTAATGCCTGTCCAAAAGGGAATTACTAATATTGGTAATAAATTAGCTCTCTGCGAACAGACACAAAAGAACTTTCTTGTGAATCCACCACCAGGCCCAGACAATCAGGCTCCTAAATCTCCTGAGCATCAAAGCGATCTGCTGAAGATCCCGTCCTCTAGGTAACATGTACTAGAAATCATCTGATGGGAGGTCTGGCAGCACCATTGTCCAGCATCTACGTGAGCACCTTGAAGGTAAGGACCACACAGTAGGGTAGAAATAAGGCAGACCCACCAACAGTGCAGGACTGTCAGAGGACAATCAGAAGACATGCAGACAGAGATGTGCTTTTCCAGATGCATCTTCCCTGAAAACACACAATAGCCTAGCTTTATTGCTTATGCAAAACACTGCAGGAATGAGCCTAGTAATTTCAAGCTTTCCTGAAAAAGACCAGTTTTGCTGGACTTCTGAAAATTACCAGCCTCAGAAGAGGTCAAAGTCAGTAAGTACCTATAGTACAGAGATACTAATAGCCACCTTCCAGCTCCCACTAACGATGAGGGAGAAGACAGGCACGCAGTAGAATCTGGAGTCCTAGCCCTCTCCAGAAAGAAATGGCAGTTTCTCTTTAAAAAACAGAAGATGCATTTTCTGCACTCAAACTTCAGAAATGTGGAAGTATGTAAATCAAACACACAAAAAAAATCTTGATTAGGTGTGCCCTGACTGGAAACAGGAACACGCAAATGAAGAGCTCTGACAATTACCAGCCTCCTCTACAAGGTGACAAAGAGGAAGGAGTTACCAGTCACCCCGTGATCATAGTAACCAGTACGTACAGGCATCTAGTACTCTATGAATAAATGAAAGCATCGGAACTGGATATTAAATAACCTAATGGAAGGTTAAAATGCTTGGAAATTAAAACATACAGGTTTTCAATGCAGGTATTAAACCAGAACTAGTGAATTTCTCCATCTCATTCTGCAATATAGACAGCCTTGCTTTTCTCCCTCCACCATCTGTCTAAAATTTAAATAAAATACTCAAGAGCCCAGGACAGTCTTGAGATGTTCTTAGGTTCCAATGAAGCAGGTATAAGCAGTAAATGAAATCAAATTAAGGTGGGGGGGGAGAGGAAGAAGAAAGCCCAACAGTAAAACCCCAATAGCTTTCCTTCCCCTCCCCCCCCCTCTTAAATACAGTAATTTATTGTTGTGCCTTTTCTACAAATAATGTCCTTTCCATGGATTTGGTCAGTAATATCTTTCAGTGGTTGCAAGTGCAGTGCTTTTTTGAAAGCAACCTGAAAAACTAGGTTAGCCTAGAAAGTGAATTCCATCTGTCCTGGTTGTCATCAGTAAAAGATACTCATTCACTTCCTTTCAAGCATATAATCTAGTACTCAGTCTAAAACAGGATTTTAAAGACTTCTCTTATCAGCTTTTAGCCTTACTTCAGTAAGCAGAAAATACACTACTTCAAGCTGGTGCTATACTGAAATTAGAGAACCGAATATTTTTCTCACAAAAGAAGAATGGGTACAGATAATACAGGAGGTCAATGCAACAACAGATGTGGAGAGAATCTAAATACTTTACAGGCACAATAATATGTACCACAAGCACTTGAAAGAACCACACAGCATGCAACTTGGGGAGGGGAAAAAGGGTGTTGAATGATTATTACAGCCTAGGTTTGACACTTCAGTGGCTAGAAATTCTGCTTATTAAAATAAGCAACATTTTTCTGAATAGATTAATGTAAAAATAATCTATTTTGCGTATGATGGTGTTATTTCAGAAATTTGCTCATTTCACTAGAAACATAGTATATGAAATTTGGGAAGAAGGTTGCTACCTTCATGCATAGTGAAAACTGAGAAAGCTGGTCCAGATGCACAGTATTTTTTCAATTAGATTCACTTATTCACAAAGATTCCGGGATGGTTCAGTTATTTACTCAAGACTATGAAGTCGACAATGGCTCAGCTTGTACTGAAACCTGTTATTCCCTACAATACCTACAAGTTTCTTGTTTCAGTATAAATCTTCAGAAATGGAAATACCTTCAATCTCAATTAATTCTAGGATCTGACAAGATTGTAACACACATGGAATGCAAAAAGTGTTTTTCTATTTAAAAAACCAAGGCAATATGAATAGCATGTTCTATACTGTCCCTCAATAGGCGATGTATAAATTCTTTAATATTTTAGCACTTCTCACACATCCAGACAAATTCTTAAAAACCTGAAGGAGCGTAGAGAGTACTCTATTGTTTTTACACCTTCCACGTTTTTGGGAGGAGTCAGCATTGCTATACCTGCAGTTGAACCCAAGGGTTCGCTTATCAGTATGCCTGGTTATAAAAATCAAGACTGGATGCGCCAGAAAGGAAATGCAGGCAAACAAAATAAAGCAACAGTATCAATCCTTCAATAAACTGCTCTTGTTCAAAGCAAAGATGACTTCAAAGACTTGGTCATGCCCGTGACAGGAGGAAACATGGCACAATCCATCTCAAAGCTTCATGAGGGTTTACCACAAGGCCGAGGCACGGGTGCACCTCAGAAGGGCTGCTGGCGAGCTGGTGACTCTCAGACCCCAGCACAGAGGAGCAGGTTTCCTGTGCCTTGGCCCACAGCCAGCTGCAGAGGACCAGCCAGGGAGAGAAAAGCCACCAAGATTAGATGGAGGAGAGCAATTCACAGTGCCGCTACCGAACCTCTCATTGAGATTCACTGCCACCTTCCCGCGCGAAGTCTCAGCCTTCTACCGAACACCCCAACTCCCAGTCTCAGACTTTGAACGACTGCACTGGCTCTGCCACTCACTGAGGCATAATTACCTTTAGACAATAACCAATAAGCACCTTGTCAGCTCACTCAAATTATAATTGTACAGTAAGAGGGTCAAAAAGTTATTTAAAACAAACAAACAAGCAAAGCCCCACGCAACCAGACAGGTAGGATGAGCGATAGTGTTTGAGCACTACAAGACTGCAGGGCAGCTACCACTGATGCACTTCAGCTAATGAACTGATCGAACAACATTACTGGTTTTACTCAAACTTCAGGGAAATTGCAGTGTATGTTATAGAATTATCAAAATAACAAAAAGGCTGGTTTTCCCCCCAAAATGTTCTCATTATTTTGGAACACCTCATTTAGTGGTTGGTATTTACTACTTTCTTTCCAAGCACAGACTGTGCAAATTCACTTTCCATTATTCTACTCAACTAACATGGACTGAAACCCAAGCAAGATTCTTTACCACTGTAGGTTCCCAAGAAAACCTCCAGTATGAGAAAATGAAGTCAAATTCCTAGCCATTATGAACTGACTTTTACTCATGTGAACTAAGCAACTACTGACATATGAGTTAATATGAGCATACCAAACTTTATTTAGGAAAGAGAAATGGGCTATTATAATTGTATTTGATTTCCATTCACTTACCAGATCCACTCTGGAAAATGAAATAAACCATGCCAAAAGACATTAATTCCCTTCAATGTATCAGAAGTACTTTACAGAAGCAGCGTAGAGAGAAATAGCTATTGTTCTTATTTTATTTCCAAACCCCTCACGCTCCTTACTGTTATGAGGATCAAATTCAAATACACCAAGCAGCTATTTTGAATGTTTGCAGCCCTAGTGAAACAGAATATGAGCACACTGCAGCTACATCCTAACTTGCCTGCCTGCCATCCACCCGTCATTTGGATGGGTAATTTCTCCCCTCGGGACCATATGCAGTGCTTAAAGCTGAGTCAGTTTGCCGTATGGCATTATTCTATAAAAGCAACATGGGCTTGCTGGAATCTGACCTAGGAGGGTAAAGGCTTCCACATACTTGGCTCAGTAGTTGCTAGACATGTTAAAGAAACAAAAAGATTTCAAATGTTAGTGTAACCCACTTGTTTTACACGACATTTTTCCCATCAACAAGTATAGGCTTTACACCATTAAGAAGCAGAGTTGTGAACATTATTCTTGTTATTACCTACATCAAATCGCACACAAGAAACGTAAAAATACAGAATGCACAAAATAATTACATTGCACTGAATTATACATCTACAGCTGAATTATAAATCCACTGAATATTGTATCTACTGAATTATACAGATATATTTTATACTTTTGTTTCATAATTTGCACTTTCCATCTCCGTCCAACTGTGCTTTTCTATTCAAATATTTTATATGAATAGTTTGGAGAACATCGGACATCAAAGGCTTCTAACAAATGGCTCGTGTATACAGGACTAGCATATTAGAAATGTTTACCAATATTCTCTCCCCTTACTTTTGTTTTACTGCAGCTACCCATTTCAGCTTTGTACTGAGTAGCGGGAAGTATTTCAGAACGCAGTAGACAGAATCACTGTTTCTTTAACTGTGTCCTTCTTGAGTGCGATACAGTAAAAGCGAGCCAAGAAAGGAAAAAAAACCCATCACATAAGCAGGAGGGGTCCTTTTCATGCTTACTCTTGATTTGTTTTCTGTTGCAAATGCTGCTAACATTCAAGATCAACAGAAACAAAAAATATTAGGAACAATCCTAACACCTTTACAGAGGCTGGTAATTCTGCTAATGTGCATTTGCTGATCTGCTTAAGAAAAACAGTATTAGTTTACAATCCCATCACAGGCAGCAGTGGCTCACTAAGATGATAACGGTAAGAGGCCATGTATCATTACCAAATTCTTTCTGGCTCCTTCTTTTATGAAAGTTTTACTACCTACATGAGGAAAGGAAGACAGGAGCATTATAATGCACTTGTTAATGTAGACCTCTGCTACGTTTCCACAGTCCAGACAACTGGTGCTCAGAAGGGGTCCAGCCAAAATGGAACATGTGCATGTAGTACAACCCACTGGCCTTGACCACGGGTATTAAAATATTCATATCTCTTTTCAATGTCACTTGCATATAAACAGCTTTTCCTCCCCCTTTGAAACATTAACCTCTGCTCTCCCAGGTGATGCCAACTGGTTGCAGAATTAGTACTGCCTTTCCATACAAAACCACCACTGAGCTAAGAAGGGAAGCACCTGTCAGGCACTTGCTTCTGTCTCCTCCAAGCTCAAACATCTATTAATTACAGCCTACCCACTCCACCAGGAGATGGGATAAAACAGGGTGGGAGTTTAAATGAAAAGGTCTGCTCAGAAACAAAGGAGAGCCACACTGCTCCCCCCCAAACTTCACCCCGAGGGTAGCCACTCCTCCCCCCCCCCCCCCCCCCCCCCCCCGCCATGTGCATTCACCATCAAGGCTCTTTGCTAGAGAAACTTCATCCTCTTCACAGAACGTTTCATTTTAAAACACAAAGCTCCATAATGCCTCCTTTGTGGCACACTAAGGAATATGAATAATAAACTGAGGATTCATATGGCTTTATAATTACAGGGCTTTATAAGATAAAACACCCAGAAGAGTTAAAACAAAACAAGAAACCTCCTACTGTAGTCAATCTAAAGTGTTTTGATTAGGAAGTTACCCAGATTAAGTATTTATCTTTTTAACACAGAACAGACAGAACTATACTCATACAGGAGTTTAAAGCCCAGAATGGTGCTTACTCAACCCAAGTTGGGGAGAGGGGAGGACATTAACCAAACCAACCAACACCTCCTCATGCCGAAAACAACCAACAAATAACAAAACTCACCCCCCAGCCAGGTACTATCAGCCCCTAAATGAACAATAACATTTTGGAAGACGGGTGTCCACTGGGAAATCACATCTGTATTAGCCCAGAAAAATATGGCTGGCAAATATTTACTAGGAAAAATCGGTCCTAAATCCAACTGAAACTTAATTCTGGCTATGACACAGTTACCCCATGGAGGCAAACAGTGTAAGGAAATGGCCTCTTCAATGCTTTCACCACCACTGCCCATGGAAAGGGACACAAGGAGCATCACTTCCACATTTTGCTTCTTCTCAAGCATAATTGTCACAGTGATGAATGCATCAGAAACATACATAAACCAATTTCACCATCGAGAGCGTAATGCTCTCCTGAAGCCATGCAGCAGGCCAGTTGCTATGCTGGAAGCAGCACTCGGGTTGGTAGGACCATTAGACAGAGCTCTTACTATAAAAGCCTGCAAATAAATGTAGACTAAAATAAACAGCAAGTCAGATGTTTTATCTAGGGATGTTACCTCATTAAAGGCTATATATGCCAACTCCAATTCAATTTGAAGTAACCTTACAAGGGAAGACATCTCCCCCCCCCCCCCCCCCGAATTAGATCCACTTGATCATTTTAATTATACCACATTGCTCTTTTCAAAAGAGTCCTGCGAGCCTGTATAGGCTGCTGTGCTCCCCTTTGAAATTAACAAATTAGGCTTGGTAATTAGGGAGTCAAAATGGTGTGTTATATTGTTTGGGGGTGACAAGGGATTTAGGAGTGTTTCATTTTAAGCCGTTTTCAAGGTTTGAAGGTAAAATACTATCACTAATCATATGTTCCCATTTTCCACCTACACTGGTTAATATCTACACAGTGCACTGAGATAAATTTATTTGCATCTTAATTAAGAACATTTCAAGGCAGATTCCTCAAAGTTCTGTTCATCTGAAATGATGCTGTAAATATCTTTTAAATGCTATTTACCACACACACACACAAAAAAAAAAACCTTCTAGTATATAACAGTAAGTACTAATTTATCCCAGAAATTATAAATTACTGTTTTTTCTCCTTAATAGACCTGTCATCAAATCTTAGGATGTCAGTGAAGCCTGATATATCAATTCAGGAATACAGCTGAGTCACCCTTCCTTCTGAGAACAGGCCTGTGTATTTGCTCACTGTCAAACAGAAATTTTAATAATTTACGTTTCAGTTTGCATTGCTTAAGATTATACTGCAAGCCCTAACCTGATTAATAATATAATTATTATTATTAATCGCACTGCCTCCGCATAAGGACTGCCCTGATGTATCACTTCAGGGACTGATGTCCAGTTTCACTGGTCAACACCAACATCAGATTTGAAAAAAGTGTGCCAAAATTTGGGAAAGGTTGGCCTGAGAGGCCATAAGAGAACATTTACAGCATTGCTTCTTTCATCTCAGCCTCTCAAGCCTCTTTACATCTGCAACAACTCACAGTTAATGACTTTTGTATGATATACAGGGATAAACATTTGGCAATCCTGGTCACTGACCAGGGCACAAAGAAAACAGAATTAAAGCAAGCCTGATGCCTCCCACTGTTCTCCTCCCATAGCAAGTAAGGTATAATACATTTTGATACTATGAAGTTTTTCACTTACAGCAAATCAAGAGAAAAAAATACGATGCTAGCATTTTATTCCAGTTTTCAGTATGTTTGTTTTCCAGCAAAGCCACTGACTTTTTGACAGTGCTCAGAATAAACACAACATAGCAGTATTTCTCACAAAATTTACAAAACCTGAAGTGTAAGGTATTTGAATTCCATTCAAAGTTTTAAAGCACAGAGCATATCGACTTTCTTCCCCTGAAGTACTCTTCTAAGCTGGCGTTGTATAACAGTAGGTGAAAATGTCAGAGAGGAGGAGAGAACTTCATTCCCATATATAGGATCAAAGAATATAAAACATAGGAGACAATAAAAAGAAAGCAAGCAAGAAAAAGAGGTATTAAAAGGCTATGATGAATGGCATATACATCCTTGTGATAATTCCTTTCCTGCTTTATTGCTCAGTAATGATCATACAATACTATACTTCATTGATCACTGCTTGAAATCTAAGCTTCATTTCCTTCACATACGTTAAACACCTTTGACTTGAATTCACTTTATGTAACTTTTCAGTACTTTCTTTTTAGTGTAAAGGGAAACTGAATATAAATACTGAATGAAGGGGGAAAAAAAATCATTCGACATTATTGTTCTCTAACATCTGTAGAGCTATGAGATGTCTTTGAGGTTCAAACATGTCTGTGGCAAAGCAGGGCACCACATCAAGGCACTCTTATATATTAAGCGCGTGCCTTGGGCTAGTGATTGAAACCCCACTTTGACCACGAGCTGCAAAGACTGAATGCAGATTTCCCTGTGGCCAAATCATTCACTGTCTGGACAGGAAAGCCGGAACCTCCTGTATGGTCCTACACACAGTCAGAGCTCAGGGGCAGGCCAGCGCCTGGGCCAGCCCCACCAGTCCAGCTGGTCTGCATCCTCTTCTCTCACTGGGCTCATGGTGGGATGAAGTCCCCCACAAGCAGTCCACGTACCTGTACTACGTGCAAGGCAAGTGCATGCAGACGCTTACTACAGACTACTGCCTAATGCTTTTCGACTACTTGCACGTTTTCAGATGAACAAATAAGGATGCCGGCGATTCCTTTTACGCAGATAAACTCCAGCTGGAAGGACATAATTTATGAGCAGTGCCTCACTGCATATACTTGCCTTTTAATCAACTGCTAATGGTCACTGTGGTGCTCCCCCTGGACAGCCCCATCTCCTAACTCGCTGTGGAGCACAATGACTCCAAACACACGAAGGAATATAATGAATCAACATACCACTAACAGCTAATACTCTTTTGACAGTTTAATCCTTTATTGTGATGAATTCTCTACCACAAAAACATTGGGGGGAAAAAATATATTCATTAAAAAAAACCCAAACCTCCAACGTATTTTGCTTATATTGCGTTTTCAGCATTCTGATTTACTGACGAACAACAAAGCACAACTATCTATAATCGCAGAATGAATATACCTGAAAGAACAGATGGCACTTAAGCCTGAAGTCCCTAAAAATCCTTCTCACTAAGTTTCTATTCAGGACAAAAGACACTGAGTAGGGACTGGAAAAAGGCAAAATAAGGCTTGTAAGACACCACACATAGAGCGCCTAGTTAAGCAAACAAAATCGCAAATATTAAGGGGTTATGGCCGTGTGATTAAGGCATCTGACCAGGATGCAGAATATCTAGATGCAATTTCATCTCTGCCTCTCACTTCCTCCATGACCTTGGGCAAATCAATTAATCTTTCTGTGCCATAGATACTCAGCAGGATAGTAATAATACAACTTCCTACCTCCCAGGACTGTTGTGAGAAGAAAGTCACTGATGTTTGTGAGGTCAGCTCCCTCCCTCTTAGGTCATATAGATTAACTCTATTTTGTTTATATCATCAGAGCACTAACAGCAGCAACCCAACACTACCCAATTCTGAACAGCAAGGCAACTATTTCTGCAAATTGTTTTATCCACTAAAGAACCTGAAATTCTAAAGAAATCTGAATTCTCCAGGTGACAATGTACACTAATGGTGTACTATGGACTTGCAGCTTATGACCACCAACCACATAATAAGAAGCTGAAAGCGTCACTAATTCCTAAGCCTTTATCACATATCTATGTGCCTGACTGGGAAAGTATTTGTGTTCGAGGCATCTGAGAGATACCTGTATTTCACATTCAGAAACCGCTCAAGTGTCTTGGCAATCACAGACTTTAAAAATAACTGTAAAGTGGAAAAAAAATTAACCAAAGAACTAGAGGGCATAACATACAGCAATAAAATTATAGATCACAAGTAGGTTTAGCATATACATGTAGGAAAAATGTATTTTATAAGACAACAAGGGAAGTGGCCATTACAAAATAGTCTGTAAATCACAGAAAGAAGAAAAATTCTAAGCAGGCATATAATAACAACATTTAACAGTATGGACTTCATTTCAGAAAGTACCCAGTCATTCCTGGGTCTCTATTTTAACCGCAAACTGAACAACAGAAAAAAAATTACTACCTTTTTAAATGGTCCCACAGTCAACCTCAGCTACACGGACAGAAGACAGAAGAAAATGCCTTGTACTTAGGAGCCCAAGGCAAGAGCAACTGTGTCACAACGAGCTTACAGATCCTGTACTTGAGTAAAGATACTCAGACATGTTGGCCATCCTGGCAAACATGGCATCACTACACATGAAAGGAAAAGAGGGCAAGCACAACAGAAAACTCTTTGATATAACTACCATTAAACAGTCTGCCCAAGATTTGAAAGACTGAAGCGTGGTTAAATTTTCAACATTACTGTCCAATATAGACCAGTATATGGCTGGAAAAATTCCCCAATACACTCCTTCTATAAAGAGCGCCAGTTGCATACAGCTTTTACACTCATACCACTAGTTCAGTACACACAGGCACAGGCACAATGCACTGGGTTACTCTCAATTCCAGACTGTCTTGTGCCTTATATATGTAATTAAATGAGTTTCAGAGATTTATTATTTTTGTTTTGAAGGAAAAAATACAAATACTATATTCTGTAGGCTTCAAAGTGCACTATGAAATATATTGTAAAGTATGAGAACAAAATAGCTAGACAAGAAAAATAAGTAGACTGTCTAGTCAAAACAACACTTGGTATTTTTATAAATATTTCTTTTATTACATACTTCAAAGAAAATACATTTTAATTTTGAACAGTCTGGACAGGTGAGTACCAAAGGACTTCTTGATATAAAAGAACAGAAAAAGAAGTGAGAGTACCTTAAGGTCAGCTTTGCTTTTCTCCTATTTTCAAGCCAGTTTGGCCCATCAGTATAATCCAAAACCTCCAGGTTTGTTTAATTTTCATCCATCTGCCAAAGCACTCAAGAGATCCAGAAAGCAGTCATGAGCCAACTTAGCAGTGCTACAGCAACTCCACCAATTCGGGTCTGAAGCATATGTAACAGGGCAATTGCACCACCTCGTCGCTATCCAAAATTTGTCCCAAGCCAGGGCAATTCTGAAATACCTATACAGATCACCACGGAGGCAAACATGGAACTGTGTAGATCCCCCCCGCCCAGCTCTTCCAGCAAAAAGAAGCTGTACTAAGGGCAATCAACTGCTTGCATTTTTATGGTAACTTTCATCAACTGGGAACAAAAAGTAATACAGCTGTGCTGTATCACCACATGGGGTTTACTAGTTGTGGCAAAGGTCTGTAATACTTGTGTTCTCATTAAATTTAAAATATTTTAGATTGGTCACATAAGCTGCATTCAACATGAAACAAATTCAAATGTTTTAAGAATTTGGGACTAATTTTACTAAAACTTCTGGATTCTTCCTAACTCTTAGCCACAACATTAGCCACTTGTCGGGAAACATTCACAAGTATTTTCTTACCCATCCATGGCTGAAAACAAGAATAGAAGATGAGGGGAAATAAAAAGAATTTAAAGCTGCTGAAAACTAATGTCTACCACATGAGGAACAAAATAAGCATGCCGTTGTATATTTGATGAAAAAATAACTGTTATGAAATATTCATTTGAAAAGTGATTAAGCTTTGCAATTGAAAAGCTAACCCTTCACAACACGAAATAATCATGCAGCTTGGGAATGAACACATCCTGTGTCCTCTGGTGCTCATTATAATTTATGCAACATCTCTACCCAGTATTTGGTTGCTTAGATATTCTTTTTTTTTTTTTAATTTGAAATGAAAAGATCACTAGACTTGTTTCTTACAAGCGTTCTTCAAACCCAAAGAACTAGATTTACCATCCCCATACATTTCCAGGCATGGAACAGTAACACTTTCTCTGAATTACCTGCTGGGGAGAATATGAGGCTCTCTAGGTCCCAGTGCAGGGGCCCCCAGAACCCAGTGCAGAATCCCACCTCCCGCTCTGCAGCAGGAAAAAGCTTCTTTTTTCAAAGCTATTAACAAATTTACTCACCAGCAACACATACAATGTCTCTCCTAAGGGTTAAAATGAACAACCTTTCATATAGAACAGGCAACCTATTCCCTAAACTGTGAGCCATTAATCCACTGAGCAAAAGAAATGTTTTACAATCCCATTTATTTCAACTAAATTTCTTCAGGGATGTTTAACTTTCCATATGAAAGCTATACTTTGTACATGGTATACATGCAGACGCATTATTTATTTACATATCCCAGGCACAGAAATCATGAGTTCGAAATTTTCCTTACAATGAATTTCATAATTAGCCCTTCTGTAGTCAAGGCACATACAGAGATCAGGGATTATTCATTAGAGGAAGGAATTAGCAGGATTTTAGGCTTCAATGGCCTGTACAGACTATTAGCTTGCATTTGGCTATTAGGCGGGTAAGCAGAGTGGTCTCTAAAGCATCAGCAACTGATAACAATAAATTCTCAAAATGAGACTTAACACCTGCTTTCCTAATCTTGAAGGGAAGAGGGGGGAAAGCTGATTCAGCGGTGGCGTGGCACCCCTTCCAGCTGCACTGGTGCGGGCTGGGAGCGCTCTGATGACTCCCAGCCAGGGAAGCCAGAGGTCCCAGGATGAGTGAATAAGCCACGAAGCCGAGACCATGGCAACGCCAGGCCCCAGCGTCGAACATCATCCTCCAGATCTTTACGACAGCATGCAGGCCCTGCGAGTGCTTCCCTCCGATAGAGGGGTTTTTGAAAATGAAACAAAAGGACAGTACACAGGGCTGGCTTATTTGAGGACTATCAGCTGGTCTCCTGCCATCACTTCCAAGGTCTGGATTTCAGAGATGAGAGGAATGCGGGGATTGTGAATGGCTGATGGAGACAACTGCAGGCGTGTCCCGTCCATGCGTTTTATTTAATTATATATTCTGAATGCCACCAGCACCCCCCACCTTCTGATAAACACAAACCACCCTCTGGTAACACCACCCTATGCTTTCCTTTTAAAAAGCTAATCCATTGCTTCAAAGCAGATGGGAAAAATGAGAAGAGTCTAAAGAAGGTCTCTGGGTTTTTTTCTTTTACTAAAGCTAATGCACTCAAAGATGAAGGACAGAATAATGCCTTTACCAAAAATATAGTGCTAGGCCCTCAGGACCACTTTGCTCAGCTACAGCTGGCGTATAAAGACTAGAAAACCAATGAATTTTGATTTTAACTTTTCTCCCCACTACTTTGCATTTCCAAGGCACAGAGAAATAACTGCATTAAACAGAGCTTCTAAGAACGGAAGTACTGACAGATAAGCAGCATGAACCCAATCAGTGAAACGTCTTGCAGCTTAGTACAACATTTCATCCTCACCTGGATCAGTAGAGTATTTCAGCCAGAATAAAAAGCACCATCAAAAGCACGACCCTAATTCACCACTACTGCAATTTTGTATCAGAGTAAGTTCAATGACTTCAGAGTAATTACACAGATGTAAAACAAGGATAACTGTGATAAATCAGTCCCAGTTCAACTTCAGAGGAACTGTTCCATGCACTTGTACAAATAAAAATATCAAGACAAACCATCACAAGAAGACACACACAATTACATACAATCATAAATGCACATTATACAAGATCCCCACATCCAACAATGAAATGGAGCTATACTTTGTTCCTAGGTTATTTAAACATTATTATCGTATACACTTGTTTTGGAAAGAAAAAAAGGACAGATTTTTGTAATTCAAGGAAGATGAAGACTAAGTAAGTAGAATAATACTGTACATAAAGAAGCAGAAGTTCAACAGATCCAAGTTCTCCACCTTGATTTGTTAAACCAGTAAGTTGATTTCCTACCTCACATGAAAGGATTTAGAGGAAGCAGGAAAAGGAAAGCTTTTCTGGATACTGATCTAACAACAATTTCCGTGATAAAGAAAATGCAATTGCACACAAAAAAATAATTTGAGAAACTCTTCTGGAAGAGAGCGAATTTCGAGGGGAACATGAGATACAGGGAAATAGAAAGAATTGGTAGTTTCATTATTCCATCAGCAGGACAGTGAAATAAATGCCTTCTATTACCTCCTTGCCTTTAAAAACAGACTTGAGACCTTTTAATTAATGTTGGGTTTAGACCTACGGCATCACTCAGAACAATGTTGGTATGAATGAACATTACACGTTGAGTTTTTCTTTCCTCTCTCCTGCCTTTTTACTTCAAAACTGTGAGCAAAGGGATTGTTGGTGAGAATGAGGGGCTTACGGTGTGATTTTGAGAGGAGCAGACAGTTGCACTGTGCAAATCTCTCCACTGCTTGTCAGTGCAGTTCAATCCATGACCCAAAAATTTCTCTGCTAATTTCAACCTTGGACCTTACTTGAGCAATGAGTACTAATTTTCTGACTTTTTTTTTTTTTTTTCTTTTTTTGACAGGGACAAAAGGATTCCAGGAGATAGCAAGAAGCTCACTTCCACTTGAGAACTGATCAGACTATTTGAACTCCGTTCTTTAAAAGGTAACATTTTCTCATTATAGAAAAATCTCTGAACATCCCTTTTCAGATCACAGCCAAATCATTAGGGCCTGCCACAAAGCCTATTAAAGTCAATGGAAGTCATTCAAAGACTTCAAAGGACTCTGGATACAGACCTTATGTAAAACATCCAGATGCAGCCCAGCAGCATCTTGCATTGAAGGGGAAGGCTACACCCGCCAGAGCCAGCGGTGTGACTTCACAGGAACAGGCACTGGCAGCAGAGCTTGGTGCTGAGCATCCAGCACCCATGCCGTACCCCTGTTGGAGGGCTGTCCTTCGGGCTAGCCCAGGGACCAAGTACCTGCTAGCAGCTGGAGTGCGTTAGGCAGGCTCCAGGGGCACATTTTTTCACTTTCTTTTCATCCAAAAGGAATCCAGCTTGCTCCTTGCCTGCTGGGTAATGTGAATCAAAGTATGGTAACGGGGCTCAACTGTGACAGTCACTTCAAAAATCTGCCCCCGATACGAACTGAAATGTTAATACAGTCCCACTCCAGCATCAAACAGCTCAAGCAGCCACTGCACGAGCAAGGCCAAGTTTCCGTAAAGTTAGGTCCTAATAGGAATCGAGCAGATTTCCAAAAAAAAAATGTGGACTTTGGGGGCTGCAGCAGAGCAAGTGCCCTCAGGAAGAGTTCAGTTGATAGAGCCAGAACTACAGCTTCTGTTCAGTGGTGATTGCTCAACACCCACCGTTCTTTACTCAGGACTGATCCTGAACTTTCATATGTAATTAAAAAATAACGGAATCAGTACAGTCCAAAAAATTTCAAACCTGAGACTAAAGTTAAGCGGGATTACTTTCTATCAGAAGACAAGTCCAACCTTCAGAAGTTTCCACAGTCTGGTAATCAAAGATCAAGGGCATCACTATGCTTTTTCAGGCTTGCACACACATTTTCTGTGATTTTTGGGTAGTTGACTAATAAATCATGGAAGTTCTCAGCACCTCTTATTTAACTTTGAGGTGACTTAATCAGAAATTCAAATTACTGTTAATTGCTAATACCCACATTAAATAAACAAAATAATTTTTTAAAAAAGGTTAAAAAAAAAAAAAACAAACAGAAAAAAAAAACCAGTTCAGAAAGAAAACAAAACATTCCAGTGCTGTCCTTCCCCGAAATGGTTCCAAAACAGTTTTGGTTTTCCGAAAATCAGAATTTCAAAATTCCAGCTGAGTTATTTTCAGCGCGTCAACAGGCAAACACCTGAAAAATCTCAACACACTTTTTACAGACTTAATTTTAGACTGCAAATAAGTGAATCTAAAAAAGTCTTCCCTGCTGTAAGGAATTACACATATTCCACTGATCAGCACTTCCCCAAGCTGAAACCATGTCTGGTAGAGTTTACAAAAAGGAAATCTGTGAGGAACTGGAGTGGGTTTTGATGTTCAATACAGATTTAAGTAAAGTAACCCTAGAATTACTTTTAGTAAAATACTAATGTATTTTATTTTTATAAAATACATTATTATGTTCTGTACTCTGAGCAGCCGCATCCTAATTTGGGGATACAGCTCCTCTTCTGAAGAATAAAAGAAACTGAACATAAAAAAGGAGAAATTAGTGTTGTCTTTTCATTTGATAAGTGAATGAAACCAAAATACAATTCATTATGGCAGTACTACAGGAAACACAAACTACAGTACATACAAAAAATCCACCGGAGCAAAACCAAACTACATACTTAACCTAGTTCTGAAAGGACGCATCAAACCAAAAATGACAGTGTTATATCACTATTATTAGCTTTAGAAACAAAGCTTTTAGAAGTAATTTCAGTTTTAGTCTGTTACCGTAAATTGTGGCATATGTAAAAAGAGCACATACAGAAATGTAGTTTGGAAAAGATTAAGAGATTATTTTAGAAACAAATCACTCCATAAATAAAGCACAAAAGGAACACAGCATCATTCAGGAATGGACATCTGTCACCCAAGCAGATACCACATCACACATTTGCAGCTTAATTCTGCAAAGTGGAAAAACAAGACTTAAAACAACACATAGTGCCTTACATGCATTACATTTATTTTTAAATTTCTCGTTACCATAAATATCCAGACACCATTAAGAAGTATAAACATTACACACAGAGGAAATGGTGAGGAATAAAACGAACAAAGAACAGAAGAAAAGAGAAAGTCACATGGAGGAAAAATCCAGCCCTATCCTGAGTAGTTCCAGTGCTGCTTTTCTTCTAGTGGGGGAGGGAATGAAGAGGGAAGAGAAGTCACATTCAATGTCATCTTGACAGCGACCTCTTATTCAAAAACTATTATTTTTCCATCTTGAATAAGAGAGAACCAAGTGCTCTTCATAATCACATAAATGACCTACCACTCTCTAAGTGCTCTCTCTTAGATCAACAAAGAGCTATCGGAAGCAGAAAGTATTGCACACTACTCCCCGGTAGTCTCAATCCAAGTTGTTGGCACAGTTCAAACCCTACTGTAAGAGAAACCTTGAAAGGCCAAAAGCTTTAGGAAATACACTTATCAGTCTACCCTTCCTCCTTGCAGTGATCCTTTCAGAATTTTGCAGAGTTAAAATGATAAAGAAACAGGGAAAAGAGAAAGGTAAGAGAAAGAGAGGAGAAGCATGATGGGAGTTAACTTTTATTTTTCTAGGGGAAGGAAATCAATAGCTTTAAACTGGCATTTAACAAGTGTGGGAGGAAAGATTTCAGTTGTCCTTAGGGGTACACTGTTTCCTAATGCTGCATTTCAGAAGACCCATGCAATTAACATAAAGGTTCTTAGTGCAAGGAACTCTGCACCAGTACATACACCGACAAACTCACTGTCCCCTCTCTCTGGGGGGATCACAAGAGCCTGTGCCCGTAAGGTCGATGGCAAGGCTAAGGTGATGATCTTTATCCCAAAAGAAAAGCTACAGGGGGAGGGGGAAGGGGTGGAGTGGTTAGGGGTTTTTCATTTTTCAGAGAAGGATGAGGGGAGAAATCCCATTCATTTACTTGTCTGCAGTTCTTTCCATATAATTAAATATGGAAAGTACCAGGGAAAAAATGAAAAATGTATTCTATGAAAGAAAAAGGGGGGGGGGGGGAACCCCCAAACCCACCTCTTTCAGACTACCGTATTACCAAACACACATCTCCCAGAAATGCTTTGCTGTCACGTTGAAATCCAAGTGCAAATTAAATTAGTTCACTAAAAAAGAAGGATTTGGTGCACCGAGTGACTCATCAAGTCAGAACTCAGGCTAACTCACAGGATGGAAGGGGGCAGCCCACATACTAAATATCCTGCCCATTTTACATGCTCTGCTTTGATACTACAACTGTTCCAAAACACTCCACAACCTCCTGTTCCACCTGTGAAGAACATGATGATCATGTATGTTAGGGGGGTGGGGAAAGAAAGAAAAAAAAAAAAAAAAAAATCAACAAAGCCTGCTCTTTCCCCTCAGTCCCTCAAAGGCTTAGTCAGCAGTGATGAAAGCTCACCTTTGGTCAGGTCAGCCTGAAATACTGACTGTGCAAGAACTTCCATTCATCTATCCAAATCACCTGAAACGGTACACAACAAACTATTTCCAGTAGACGGATTTGCTGGAAATTCAAATCCTCTCAAACAGAACGGGTGAACCACAGCTGAGAAATAGCATTTGTTGACATGCTGAGCATTTCCAGGGCCACAACGCATTCCCTGCAATAACTAAGAGCTGGGGAATATACAAGGGCCATGGCAAGCACTGGGATGGCTCAAGAACTCTTAAAAAAATAAAAAACCCTAAATCCATATATTCATCTCTACCACTACCATAAGCAAAGGGATTAAGTGTCCATTATCAGCAGGAGGAACCAACAGGCCATAGTGCTTTCTTCTGTTTCTACCAGGAGAGAGCATAATAAGTCACAAAGGAAAAGCAAACATGAGAAAACCCGAGGAGAATCCTTCGATGTGACCTTGTCTCCATATTCTCCCTTTTTTTTTTTTTTTTAAAGCTTCCTGTACAGCTAGCTGTATTGCTGACTGCAGAACACTTACTGAAGAATAAATAATTACATCTCCTTAACCCCTTGCTGTCACTAAGTATATACTGTGCTTGGATCTAGGGTGGGAGGGTGGTTGTGGGTATTAACATTCCCCTCTCCCCCCCAGAAAAGAACGGAGAGAATTTGCACAGGGTAGCAAACCCAGAAAAATTTAAAATACCACTAATACAGTACTATTGCCAAAGATTCCAATCCATACAAATTAGACTCTCCACATTATTTCAGTACTAGCTGCTCTCATGTATTCCTCCCCAATATGCTTTGCTTGAGAACTTCCTGTGAATTTTGTGCTTCATCCAATGCTTAAAACAATAAGCAATGCTTTAAATTAGTAAGTAATTTTGAATCTTTGTGATATTGGTACTCTATCTCAGAATACAGTGTTTGTGTTTTCCAAAATTCAAGAACAAGCACACTCTGAAACAATGCTTTCTAATGTCAGTAATAAGTGTTTTTGTAGACCCTTGCTGCTGCTAACAGGACAAGATTTTTTTCAAAAATAATTTTATAAGTACTAGCTGTGGTGTTTCAATGAACAGGTGACCTGATAATAAGCATATACGACCACAGTGGCAGATAGCTGAAAATGATGGGAAAACACAGATCCTAACCTAAAAGACTTAAACAAAAAACTTCCCATAGACCATTAGCTAACAAGGAGTAGGGTTTGGGTTTTTTCTCTGTTTTGTCTCTATTTCCAGCTAGTATAGCTCTAGGCTACGGGGTCTGAATACAGATACTACCTACACATGTAACACTAGTTTCTAAAGGAATTTTTCTTCATTTACGTATGGTTTGCAAATAGTATGTTGTTTTCAGCAAGGCTTTCCACCTGTGCTGAAGAATGTGATTACAGCTCAGCAGAAGGCTGCAAACTCCGCCAGGGAGAGTTGTATTTGTATTTGCTTGTCACCACAGGTACAGCATACTCAGCTGTATACCAACAGGTTTACAGACCCTTTCCAAAGAAAAAGGCTCAAAACAGATGTTAATATGGAGGAGCAGGGTGACAACTGGGTAGAGTGAACCTAAGAATTAATCGGCCAAATCCAAAGCTCACTGAAACCTGAAAAGGCTGACTTCAATGAAGTTTGAATTGGGTCCTCAAAGAATAAAGAGGTGGGGAAAAGCAGAGGGAAGTTTACACCCATTTGGGACTACCGCAGCTGTTCTTCATTGACTGATTCCGAAATAACCACCCGTACAGAAGAGATGTTACTGGTGTTTAAGTGTGAGTCTGGATTTTGCTTCCGTGTGGTATTTCTCTTTTAAATAGGCTCTCTGGTTTTTTCCTTCTCATTCCAGATCACTGGTGTCAAAGACTGGCATCAGCTACAAATAACCAATACACTGTTTGACTCCAGTGGCAGAAACTAATACAGAGTTTTCTCCTCTTATGTCTTCTGTATGCTCTTCTGTATCGTGCATTACTATACTTAAAGCTGAACTGGTTTTAGTTAAATTATGTAAACTGTCATAGTTTTCTGAAGTCAGCAGAGCTGTGACAACTTAAAGCAATGAAAGGCTTAGCCAAAAGATGTATAAAAGAACAGAGAAAGGGAAAATACCAGGGACTCAAGAAAAACCTGAGGAAGTAATAATTTTAAGTTGTTCTGAATTTTGCAAATACAGCGCTAAGAAGAACATTGAGTACCTAAATAATTAAAGTTTATCCTCTTTATTGAAACAGTCCATGTTTGAGAATTCGTGCGAGTTTTAATGTTTAATTAAGGGATTTAAACATTGTTTTAAGTGAAAACTCTGTGCAACCTTAACCATGGACCCACGAGGTCACCTCCATAATATATGCATGTTGGGAGATCCAGGACCTGGCTTTTACGTAAGTCAGTTACTACAAACACACAGTTCAAATATCAGTCACAAGCACGTGAAAAATCAATTTACAAGGAGATGAAAAAATAAATGTTCTAGGAGATAGGATATGCTAATGAAAATTAGTGTAGTGTGTTTGCTTTTTGTCCTCGTCCAGGTTTTGGTTTCACACGCAGTGACTGCTGAGACATGTTTGTCTAGTGATTAAAAAAAAAAAAAAAAAAAAAAAAGATTAAGCAGCACTTTAAAAAGCCCCGTGTAGATAAAGATACGCCTGTTTTGTAAGCAATTAGTAATTTCTTATTCATGGAACGTAAACTGCTTTGTCTCATTTTCCCAGAATTTGCAGATTTAAGGGGAATACAACTCAAAGGATGAAACTCATACCCACAAAACCAGGAGATGAGAGCAAGTCTCTAGTCCAGCCTACTTAATATATGCAGCTGTACAATACTGTATCCACACTTGCAGCAGATTTGCCAGAACTGCCATTTATTTTTTTTTTAATGTATTTAGGCAGAATTTTTAAAACCTTATATGTATATTAAAAAAATAAAAGAAAAAGCATGTTATTGCCACATTCACCAATACTACAACACACTAACTCCAGCCTGGGCCGCAATACAGCCCCTGCAGCTGCTCCGGCCCAGAATAGAGATGGGCCTCATGCTAGTCAGGGAGCTGGGTCGACTATCCATCTTTCATCTGCCCCGGGGCCTCCCAGAGGTAGGAAATGTATTTCACTCGAGTTTTAGAAGCACTGCTAATTACCAAAGGTGTCTGTGGGAGTCAACACATGTGAAAAGTTGCATGTAGGGCCAAATGCAGAGCTTTGAGACACCAAGTGCTGAAGACAGATGCATGGGAGAAGAGCAGGAGCCCTGCACACACAACCTCTCCACTCAGAGACCTGAGCAGTCTACAGTCCTGCTGGATAGGTGAAATAAATCTCAAAGTTTCGGTCCACTGCCCAGAAGCGGAAAGTTCATCCCATGAGAGGTACCATTACCATCAACATTGCTATACAACATTAATACAAAAAGGACAAAAAAAATGAGGAACATTTGCCTTTTCCTGCAATGTCCTTGGAAGCGTTTAGGAGAGCAGGAAGCACCCCATAACAATAAATTCACAGTTGGGGAGGAGAGGTTGGGGGGAAATATGAATTCCAGGTTTGCTTGACAGCCTCGAAGTTTTTAATAGAGAGACCATTTGTGCTGGTAAGGATGACTGAATCCCTGTATCCACAGTACTTGATTGTACTTGGATATATGCCTCCTACTAGAGACTAAAATGAAAGCTATATTTTAGAGCACTGGAAAAGTGAAACAAAGCCTGCAGCTTGTGTTTACAACAATACTTCTACTTGTCTAGATATATTTCACCGGCTCCATGTTAACAAGGAAGGTGGTGGAGGTAAATACTATGTCCCCAGGACTGTTCTGGATTTTTTGCTCCCTGTCCTTCAGCTGTGAGGGGTGTCTCTTTTGAAGGCTGCCAAAAAACCACTACACATGCAGAGTGGCGTGACAACACTAAAGGCAGAAGAGAAGATCGGCACACGAATTAAAATGCAACACTAAAATACTTCCTTGACTCCAACCCTTCACAACTCTATCAAGGCTCATGTGTGCTAACTTCAGCATGTTCTTCAATTAAATAAGACAGACTCATTCTCCATCGCTTTGTAGAATGCTTTAAAAAAAGCAGAATTGTTCAAAAAATAGTTAAAAAAATTAAAAAGCCTCTTTCTGTTTTTAAACATGTTAAATGGGAGCAACCAGAACTGCAAGAGCCTTCCTTCCAGAAGACATGATCACGGAGAGAAAGGGTTAAATCCTGAAAAATAAAAGAGCAGCAGAGCAAATCTGACTACATGTTTGAAAGAGCCTATAAAATGTTACAAGCAAAACAGGAAAGCTTGTGTTAATAATGCATAAACCAAAGGGGGGGGGGGGGGGGATAGATACCCATTTAATGGAATAATGCTTTTATCCTTGCAGTTAAAAGGAAATAAACCATGACTATTAATCTGGTAAGGCCATGTAAAAACGCAATTTTTAAACATTTTCTAACAGAGGACAGTTCAGTAACCGCTCTGGAGAGCGAGGCCTTGTGCAGGGCCACGCTCAGCGCTAAATACCAGCCTCCACTCGGCGGAGGCCATTACCCGCCCCGTCGCCATGGCGACGCTAACAGTGCGCCCGACTTCAAAGACAAAGATGTAATTTCAGACTTCCAGCAGCCAGAGGGAGCGGTGAGAGCTTTCTGCCCGGGCGGTGTCAGCTGATCAATTATAAAAATGCCCAGGCCAGTTTCGAGGCGGCCTGAACCGCCGCCCGCACGGCCCCGGGGGGAGCCCCCCCCCCCACCCCCCCCAAGCCCCCGGCCGAGGGCAGGCGCAGGGCCCTGCCCGCCCCCCCGCCCGCGCTGGGCCGCAGCCGCGGGGATGGCGCCCACCGCCCGGCCCCGGGCCAGGTGACGGCCCCGGGCCTCGCCGGGCCCCCACCGCCTGCCTCTGCCAGCCGGGAGGGGCAGCCCGGGCTCGCTAGGTGCATATGCTGTTTAATTTTACAGTGCGATTCCAACAACAAAAACCGTTTGCACATTTTTATCCTACATGAAGAGTGTACGGGCACTTGCAAGATTGGTTCAGTGGAGAGAACCCTCACCGGGAAGGAGAAAGCTCACTTTCAACTTTTACCATTACGTGGATACTGGCAATAAAGAGTAATAGTAGTGCGGAAAAAACAGACCTTATAATACACCGCTGCCTCATCAATATGCTCTTACCAAGCGTGATCCACTTACAAATCAATCTATAGAGCAGGCCTTGCAGTGTAGCAGTAGCACGGTGTGCTGCCCAGGAAGCCATAAATTCCATCTCGGGTTAATTTTGTTTCCTACATCTGCTCCACCAAGTCTTCAGGAGGGAGCACAGCTCTTCTCCCAGGTGCCATGCTCCCCACAGCATCACAGCTGTGTGCCAAAAACAAGATAAAAGTAGTAACACTCCTTTGTGGTTTATCAGAGTTGGGTTACCCTGCCAAACCCTTTGAGAAGGGACAGAATTGCTCCAGAGAAGACACGATCCTCAAACAACCCAACACCTTATATTTTTGTATGTTAACATAAACAGAGGGAGGGGAAGATAATCTGAAGAGTATTACGTCCATAACTTGGTTGTTACCTGGTCTGAAGGAAACCTAATGCTGTCTTGCTGAAATGGAGACGCTGCTTCCCTCTCACCAGGTCATGAAGTACCATGAGCTTCCCTTACCAGAAAGGCACCTTCCCACCTGAGAGATCCCAGAAGCATTCAGAGACCTAAATCCCAATCACCACACTACAAAGCACACTCGTTAGCCAGCAAACACAAACACACCACCCCTGCACACTTTCCAGCCCTTCAGCTGACTGTGCCACAGGTGCTGCCAGGCGAGCAGCGGCATGCTACTGCACCGTGTCCCTGTACCATGCTGTCCCTGTCCAAGGCGCCACATGGGCCAGCACTTGCTGCTAGGTTTTGTCACTCGCCCCGATGAGACCAGGAGGTAAATACTGCTCACAAGCATCAGCTGGATTCGGCATGTCACCCTGAACCAGTAACCCCAGACTGAACTTGGAGGAACATTAGCTGCCTGACCTGTGCTTGTTTAATCATAAATGTGTGAGTTCTGCTGGCTACAAAACTCAGCTTTTGACAATACTAAGTCTGTGTCATCTAAACTAAGCACACAGGAATCAGGAGTCTGTGGGAAATTCAAATACACATAGAAGGGTATACAGAATGTCTCGGATTGCTAGAAAAGTAATAATTTTAGAAGTTAAAGACTGAAGAAGAAAGTGTGGGGGGGTGTTGTCGATTGGTTTTCCTTTTAAACAAGCTTTTTTTTAATTTAAAAAAAAAAAACAACACCCTTTTGTTGCCTAGCTGATCACATGTTTTGTTTCCAAGTTACATTTTTAAAGGATGTGGGTGGTGCGGAAAAAACGTGTTGGTCCTTTAGTTACTCTTCAAATCTGTAGTTTCATTGCACACAGTAAGTGACAAAAGATAGTCCTTAGCCTGTGTGGCTAGCTGACTACAGCCCGCTGATCACATCACCATGGAAAGAGAGGTCAAGTGATCGAAATTATTATACAGGAGGGAAAGTTTCTTTTTCTGACAAAAATAAGCTAAAGGATTTACAGGATTGACTTCAATCTGACCTGTACTACTGTGAATACAGGCATTAAAAAGCAGGCACAAAAATCACCAGTTCTAACGAGCAAAAAATAAAGAGCTAACATGTCTGGAAATACATGCAAGCATGTGCATGGGTGCATTTCTCAACATTTCATAGGATCTGATATCTGACCTCTGTTTCTTTGCAGGCAGAAGAGAAAGACACCTCTGTAGGTGGACCAAATGGCCCCTCTCACACCAAGCACTGGAATAACCCTCTGGCCAGAAGCATCCAGAAGATTACTTCCATAGCCAAAAAAATTCCTGAACTTCATCATAACTCAGAATAGGAACAAAAAGGCTGTTACTGTGATTTCCAATGGGCAAAATGTCTAACGAGCCATGCAGGAAGAATCAGCAGTCATTTAAAAACACCAGTGGCATGTATATACAGTCTTCCTAAGTCATCTTTAAAGGCACAAGCAAAACAAAGGAAAGGAATGAAGAGGGAGAGAAAATGGACTATGAGGGAATCGAAATGAGGCCACAACTATGAGATGTTACTTATTTAAAAAAAAAAAAAAGAACACCACAGATTTTAAAATTTTACAGCTTTACTTCAATAAATCCTTAAGAACTGCTGAAAATTGCACTGAACAACTTCACTTTTTTCCTGCTTTTGTGTCAGCATCTAATGATACAATAAACAGGATGGAAAAAATGAGGTTTTTATGAAGCTTTCATTAAGCCCTATTATTAAAATCTTGACATGGTCTGTAAATTAAATAAGGGAAAGAGATAATCTGGAGTTTTTCTTCCATCTCCACTGCAGTATCATTTGAAAAAATGGTAAGGCTTTCAGTTCGCTATAAAAGTCTAAACCCAAAAGATAACAGTTTGCATTAAGTTTTATCCCATGCCATAATGAATTAGTTCACTAGGGCCTATGTCTGTACCTAATCCATAGACCATTTTATCTACCTATATAAACTTGCGAAATTATTTTGATTTTAACAATGAGTCTCAAAATCTCACATCACTTCCAGTTCCTTTATTTCCATACTTTTCAGAAACAAGCACTGGCCATTGTATTGTTTGCAGTTTAAGAAACAAAAATAATAATGTTTTAGATCACTTTTGTTACCTTTTGGGCAGAACACATTGGCAAAACTCATCATCTATGATACTACAACAGTACATCAGAGTGTACACCTTATATGCTATGACATGTAACAAGCTTTTCTCTTAACTAGGTCCACTACTATATAGTCAGTAAACCTTACTAAGGCTTACTGATGCATAATGTATTACTACATGCAAACATACAAATACAACCTTGCATGTATGCTTATCTTTACATTATTTCCCAAAATGGTAACTTCAATAGTATGGTGGAAGATAAACTATTAAGTGAATTTCTGCCTTGAAGGGGAAAAAAGTGCAACAAATCCAACGTGCCACTTAACTGTGGTGTGAAATAAATGATTCAGAATGGCATATATTCCTATACTAATGCAATTATTCAAATGCGCCTCAAAATTCAGGTTCTAATTCTAATTTAACACAGTAAGTCTCATTTCACAGGTTGAAATGATTAAAAGGGTCATTTGCAATTGTTTGCGTGGAAGGAAAAAGATCAAAAGCCTTAACACGGGGAACTGAAAGTAGCCTTTTCCTGATGTTATCAGACTTTCTATCTTGATATCGACTCACTATGATGCTTCAGCCCCCAAAATTGCATTGCCAACTCAAACAGAACCCTCTTCACAAAGTCCTGTGGGAGCAGAACTGTGTCTGAAATTGTGTGGGAAATGGCACAGAATAATATGCATGACGTTAAGGAAAACTGATGCAGTGAATTCAAGTACAGTGCCTTGCAAAGACAAATGCAGAAACTCCCCTCATTTAGTGTGTGCGTATGTGTATACATTTTTTTTAAAAGTAAATTGATAATAGAAGCCTACTTACATGTAACACACTTCAGAAGCACTTTTCACATACAGCACAATATAGCACAGATTCTACAAAGAGCCACCATGAATTGCTTCAAGGGAGGATTTCATAATGAATCTAAGAGCACAGAATCATGGAATTGTTCAGGTTGAAAAAGACCATCCAGTCCAACCGTTAACTCAGCACTGCAAAGTCCACCATAAACCATGTCACCAAGACATATGGCCCCAGCAAAGGAAGGAAGGTTTCAGAGGCTTAAGCATTACAAAACATTAGGTTTCAAGAAAACACGTTAACCAGAAATTTTAAAACCTATTTCAAACCTCAAAAAAATAAAAGAAAAATGTGAATAGTCTCATATGCTACAGGACTGACTCTATCAGGATTCCAACATAGTACTACAAAACAAACAATACATTATAAACACTACCTATTTGCACTATGATGGTACCTAAAATCTGCAGCAATTATGGACACACCATGACATGCAATCAGACAATGCACTGGGAAACTTGGCATAACCTTAAGGCTGCTGACCATGACTGCGCACAAACATCTGCTTACACAGGAACAGCAAGCTGACCAGGACCACTCAGAAGGGAGCTTCGCATCAAAGACTGGTAATTTTTTATTTTTATTTTTATTTTAAACATGAATGCTGCAACAATATAACCAGAAGCCAACACATTCCCAGCAAACAGGAATGGATGGTAGAAGAAAAAGAAAAGGCAGCTACCACTAGGCTTCAGAAGCTGCTGGTCAGAATGAGTTAGTGTGCTCAATAAAGGTTATGAAGCTGAGGTCACACTTCCCAACTGCTGGTGAGCACAAGTAAAGGAGTCATTCTGGAAAAAATAAAATAAAATCCCTATCTTACTGGATTACTTGTAAAAATAAAACAAAGAAAAAAACATTTACAGTGTCTCAGGTACTTCCTGAAATGGCATTCAAGTGAGTAATACTTTTTTGTCTTACTTTCTGTATCGTAATCCCAATGTTCACACAGGCATGAACAAAGACATGCACCAGTGAATATATTAAGCTCTGGAATTTATAGTATGCTATCAACTCAAAATTTGCAAGTAACCAAGCAGATAAGACATGCATGCTTTTATACACACTGAAAAAAAAAAAAATATATATATATATGCGTACACAAATTGTTTAAAATGTTCAAAAAATAAAAAATAACTCCCAAATAAAAAAACAAACTACCATTTCAGAGTTAAGATTCCCAAACACTGAACCTAAAGGCACTGACTTGGAAATTTAAGCAGATTTAAAGGACAGCTAGTGCAGTTACTGCCCCTGCAGCAGGTACATCGAGCCATGCATGCAGAGGCACCAGTGCTACTACAGTTTCCAGCCTTGCATATTAAAAGTAATCTTGGGGGCTTTCAGCTTGCCTCTCATCTCAAGCTGCAAGCTTTGGTGGTTCAGGGGCTACCACAAGTACAGTTCAGTCGCTCCTGCTACAGGGGCAGCAGGCTCTGGGGAAGGGAACAACTCAGGGCGGCAGGGGTAAGTTTCAACCACCCAAATTAAATCTACTTTCTTTAAATTCTTGAATTTACATAATACTGTCCTGGTATTTGGAGGTATAAAGTACGTTGATGCAATTCCTCATGGCTTCAAAAAACACTGCAGGAAAAAAGCTACTAATACTTTAATATTCCACTTCAGACAACACTGGCCTATTTAAATACAAGTTTTACAATCTTAACCACTCCTGGGATCTAGAATTTCTTTGCAGGTTTTCCCACGTAAGTTTCATATAAGGTCAAACTAAATTATTATTTATTTTTTTTTGCATTTGTACATTTTCTTAGATCCCAAATTAGTAATATTATTACAGGGATATTGTAAACATTGTAAAGTATTTTGAAAACTGAAAATGTGATGGAATAGCCAAATATCTTTTTTACAGTACTAGTGAAATTAGGTTTTATACTTCAGTAATAATTTAACACTTTTTTAAATAAATATGATCAATCCATCAGGCAAAACTAAGTAATCCTGCAAAGCACAAAACACGAACTAATAACAATAGGACCTTCTCTTCACATCACCAATTTTAATAGCAAGAATACTTAATTCAAGACTCAACAACTCTGGTTTCAAATGTTTCAGTTTAACCCTATACGGACAACATATGCACAGGGCTGTTCTGCACTACTTTAATTATACTCTTCCCCAAAAACACCACTTAAATGGAACGTGCAAGTTGACTCTCCAACAATGAACCCATCTGACCACCTGCATGAAATCCTGGCTTCACTGAAATCAAACACAAAACATGCATGAACACTGAGTGGGCTAAGATTTTCAATGGCACACACACAAAGTATAAGTTCATCCCCCTGATAACATCATCAATGTCAGTGGCGCTGCAGGGGCTCACGCTGGATTCAACCCACTACTCTGACCAACACCAGGACACAAACAAGGCCATGTACAGAATCTGCATGTGCACCAGCACCAATAATTGAGCATGTTTTGCATCTCAGAAACACACTGAAATACATATACTTGGTATCTCTGTATGCGTGTTGTACGAAACTTGTTCTAGGTACAGGTTTATTACATGGAATGATGAGAAGAAAAAAACCCCAAAACCAAAACAAACTAGCAACTGCACTTTGGATCAAGAACTAAAATGTCTTGGAAAAAATAGCAACTTCTACAGCTCCATGCATAATGGCTAAGAAAAGCCTTTGAGAAAGCTTAGTCACTTCTTTGCAACTTGAAGCTTTTTTCCTTTTATTCCAGGCTTAAACAAAGTTCAGTGGGGCATCAAACTGCCTCAGTTTTAAATTACAGTCTATACTTTAAAATAGAATGCATGCACCACATGTTCCTGAAGCTAGAGGGTGGGAGTGTTATTCACTGAAAATTGAAGGCTTGTTGAGTCAATAATCTTCTTTCACAGAGTAACAATTTTCAGCTAAAATTTCTTGACCCAAACAAAGGAAAACAAGATCATTCAGTTATTTTACAACACTGCAGAAAAAAGAAAGTGGGAAAAAGGCACACCAGTCTTACCCTACTTGATGTAAAAACAATGGAAAATTTAATTGGCAAGTATTATATAGTCACATTTCCTTCTTGTTCATGGTTTAACATAGTCCCAAACAGTTACTTTCAGATTGAGACATGAATAGAAGCAAATAACTATAGGACAGAATTGCTATCATGTACTACACATGCATCTATCAGCTGGCAACTGCATTTGCCTCCCAAGAATTACCAGGAATCCATTTACAGATACTTTTTTTCCCCTCGCTCTTTCTCAAATCAGAAGCAATATTCTGGATTTTTAAAATGTCACTTCAATTTGCATCAGGATTTCTAATTTGCTTACCTGCGAAGAATCCAACAAGGATTAACAAAACCCCAAACAAACAAACAACAACAACAAAAGCGGGTTGCTGCACCACCTCTCCTTTAGTACTGACTTGTCCCTACCACAGGGGCTACACTGGTAATTAATATTTACATTATGGCAATGCCCACAACCCTGACCATGATTAGGGCTTAGTGGACTAAGCTCTGTATAAATGTCACCAGAGCCCCTTGTCCCAGTAGTTCAACCTCTGAGAAAAGAAGAGGTATCTCCTGCTAATCCTCAACTACAGTTTCTCAAATAATGCTGGAAACTGTTTTCCTGGTCTGTTCTGACTTCAGCCATTAAAGGCATTTGTTCAGGGAGTGCTGTTGCTCAAGATGAATTTCCAAGCTACTTCATATTCTAGAAGTCAGACAGGGAACGTAGATTCCCAAACCATCCCATGTGTTTTCCTCACAGCTTGCACCTAACAAGATGCATCTGAAATGATGCTGTTCCATGAGCCAAGTATATCTAGTCTTGCATTTAGTTTACTACTAGTTCTCAACAGAGTTCCTCTGAAATCTAAATTTGTACCCTCCTTCCACAATGAAAAATGTGTGTCAACCAGAGGAGTGACTGTCAAGCACTTGAAACATCCTTTAGAGGCTCATTAAAATCGGGTAAAACAGAACTGCGAAGCACTTAGTAAAACCAGGAAGGGATTGCTGATGTACTGTTTTCTGCAGTACCAAGCATAATGAAACAAGGCAACGGCATCTGAAAGTTTATCTGTATTTGAGACTGTCTGACACTGAAGCTCACACAACTACAGATGTCGTAGAACCACAATCAAACTTCTCAGGTCACGGCACTGCACGAGATACAACCAGCATTCTACACCTCCATAGCTGGCTACTATTTTGTTTTGCATAGAAATCGCTCTGCCTCCATGAAAAGACCCAATGCGTGATGTCACAGAATTAATCCATGAACTCAGAATTGTGAGTGACCTAGTAAAACACCGATTCCCTCAACTCCATATACAACCTCCCCCCTTCAACACTGCATGACCTCCAGTAAACGCAAGATGAACCTGAGCGAAGTTACACGACCAAAGCCCTGATTTCCCTACAGCTTACACCGCTGCAGCCGAGGGCGGCCACAAGCCCACCCTTCCCGCAGCCTCCAGCCTCTGGGCTCGCACGCACTGACTGCGTTAAACAGCTCAGGGATGTAAGCTGGCAGAAAATTTACCATACAAGAAGCAGCAAACTATCTTCTGACCGGGCATCTGTGACTGCTGCAGGGCCCGACCGTGAACAGTGGGCTCTGCTGTGCCACCATGTCTCAGCTGACAGGATGAAAGCATCCTAAATCCTTCCAGCAAGATCATACAGTCTTTTAGGACGTGGCTAAAATCAAAGGTGCTACAGTCCCCACTGCCCCCTTCCCATCACAGCTTCTGATTCTCATCTGCTCCTCTGAGGTACCACTGATGCCCATGCAATTACATGGTGATTCAGTCAAAAACTAACCCAGAAACAGAATGACTGTTTCTCAGATGGTTCAATTCCCCACAGCAAATTCACTGGCCGGTCCCAGGACTGACAGTGGAGGAGATGGGACGGCAAAGCTGTGGGGCACATGGCAGGACTGCAACCGCCCTAGCTTACAACTGCTCAAGAAGCCGCAGAGCTTTACCTGTAGGATGCAACAAGAAAAAAATAGCAGAAACCTGTGTTCCAAAAGCATGGCAACCTTGGGTAGGCCATTTGACCTCACGCTTCAAACAAGCACACTTAACACAGGACAAAAAAGGACCTTATTGAAATAAAACAAAGCAACAGCAAGAACACCAATGCCTGTCTGAAATTACTCCGATGCTCATGCCAATTAAAAAAAAAATAAATTCATTTATGTTTTCTGCTCTTCATTCTATCAACACAATCCAACGTGAACATTTACAAAATTACTCATTGATGACAAAATAAAGGATTAGTCTTCAGAGACACACACACAGTCTACTGCTGACACAAGCTCCCTTATTGCAACTACAAATTCACAGATATGTCATTTGGAAGCTTTTTCCTGTAAGTCTGCTCTAGCTTTCTCACAATAGCAGAAACGTGTGTTCTGCTATTATCCCTTAAGTCTCGATAAATGCATTCTGTAGTAGCTGTTCGCCAGACAATTTCGTTGAGGCCTCCCTCCCTTTTTTCCCTCCCCTCTAATAGGGAACAGTTTCTGTTTATGACTTCCTCTCCTTCACAGAGGACCTAACTCCCATGTTTTGTCAAAAGCTTGAGATTTCCTTCTAATTGTGACCCCAACAAAAGTGCTCGGAGCACTATTCCGTGCAACTTTTCATTTGGGCTCTCAGTGACTCCACATGGTCAGAGACCCACAGGTCAAACCCTCCAGATATCAGAGCAGTTAGGAGAAGGAAAGCAAGCATTGTATACCATCTGACAGGCCATTAGAAGTAGCTAATAAAGCCATATTTTGTTTGTAGCCATTTGTTACCAACCCACATTACAAATTTGTCCGCTTTGAACTTTATGGGAACATTCATGCCAGGACTTTTATATACAACGTGTGAAGGAAACGGAACAACTATTGAGCTGTTTAGCTGCGCTTACTGTGACACAAACCTGCTGAAAAAACTCCCCCAAAGGATGACACAAGCCAGCATTCAGTGCCGCAGAAAGTGGCCAGCTCCTCTGCAAATCCATCAAAGGGAAACTCTTTTTTCAAAGCCACATCAGAGAACACCATTCACCATTTAGTATTATATCTCTTTTGTTGTTTTTAGACACTTGTATAAGCTTGCTATGTAGCTGCTGTGATTTTACACAATGCCCTTAAGAAATAAAAAGATAACGGGCAAATTGTATAAATACCAGAATACCATGAAACAAAACATAACCAAATTTTATTAAAAGCGTAACACCACTATCATTTCAAGCTTCACTGTACAAAGACGACTTACTGACTACTACCCTGAAGAACAGCATTAACTTGAAAACAAGCTTAAGAAGCCATATTTAGCATCCCAAAATGACACTATTACTAGGAATACTAAACAAGGGATAGCGATCACGGATTTTCATATGCAGTTCAGAATTGAATACAGAATTCTCTTGCTCCAGGGAAAAACCACCGTGCTCGTATGGTCAAGCCATATACCCCAAACAGAGTTATGTTAAAGCATTTATTATGTTCACCATGCTTTGAATGCATGGATTGCTCCTAACTTCTAAGCCATTTTCCTTGGATGTAAGATGACGGGGGATTTGCTCACACTATCAAAAAAAGCTTTGTTGCCACATACAAAGGGTTGCAGTTGTTTTTAAATTTGAAAAACAAAACAAAACCCCACAAAAACACAACCCCAAACCAAAATAAAGTACAAAACTATAATACCTCACATTCCCCTCTGTATCCAAAGAGCAGGGGTTTTGAGCATATGAAGTGCTCTCTGGTTATGTATCAAAGCTTTTCAGTAATGAAGTGTCTCAGTAACAGCATTTGGGACCAACTTAAGAGTTTAAGCTATGTGGCCAAAATGGTTAACATTCACTGTTAATACTACCAGCTTACTCATACCTAGAATAATAATGAGCTACTAAATATACCAAACACTCAGGGACACAGATAATACCCAATACTCTGCTTAGATATCATGATGATGGAGGCAGGACAGAGCATGGATTAAAAGTAGGACAATTGTTTAAGAAAAATGACAGGCAAATTAGTAGAACATTAGTTCATAAATAACTTTACTTTTCTCTACTCTAATAAATACTGCACATGAAAAACCAGGAGGTAAAAAGTTGCTTTTAGTATCACTGCTTTTGAAAGTAGGTAGTTGTTGCCAAAACAGTTCAATGTCCACAGCAACTACTATTTTTAAGGTAATTGCCAGCATCCATTTTTGAGACCAGTTCAGAGAAATTAGTCTGTTTAAAAAAGGTTTCCTGAAAAGCTATCAAATTAATACTAAGTTCAACACAAATGGACATCTCTCCTCACACCAGTTTCCACAGCTTGTCCGGAGACATGCATGCCTTAAATGTCATGTAAAGAATTTGTGGCACAAATACTCTCTTAGGTGTCAAACATGTAACTTTAAAATGCTATGAAGATGTTTATTGCCTTGTTTTTAGAGGGACTGACAATTGTTTCTTGTGTCAGAGGTAAAACATACAACATACTACCAGATTTCACAAATACATTTGGTGTCTTGATAAGGTGAACTCTTCAGAGAGATCCCTCTGCTAACTGCAAATGAATACATAACCAGTTAACTATAGGAAATACCTGCATATTTATGATACATTATTCCAAGCCAGAGGTCACATAGTTTATAAAAGATTTTCATCACTTAAACTGAAATGTTTTTTGGAATTTACTAAATTCATGCTGGTTTACTACCAACAAACAAGAAAATCCCCAAACCACAAGGGGCACACCAAGACAAGGCTAAGGAGTACTTTTTCCATTAGAGTGAAATAAGACATTAAAAAATGCAAGTAGCTGCAGCGTCTTTGCAAAGTATATTGATTTGTGCTGTTTCCCCCACAGCAGAATGCACAGAGCTCAGAAAAACTAAAGTGTTAGTCCAAAGTAATCTCCTAACCAAAAGATCAACCTAGTCCAAATATCACTATCATATTCACTTCTACACTTCTGTAGTAATAGACAGTAACAGAATTAACATGTCAAACTTGTTTGGAGCAAATAACTGCTGGCAGCAGCATTCTAAACCAGAATCTACTGAAATCCTTTGAAAAGGGCACAGAAAACAGCCTCTTCCTCACCAGACTGTTTTGTGAAACTATGAAATTCCTAAAGCTAAAACAAAACAAAAAAAACCACACACCCACAGTCAATTATCAATTTTTTCTATGCAAATACACATGTGCACAAGCACAAAACATGCATATGCACAAACAGTGCTATTTTGAACCAGAACAACCTAAGTAAGGTCTACTCATACACAAGCTGTCTGTTCTCAACGTATTTTTGAGAAGTTTGTGATCAACCTCGTTTAATATTTCTTCTTTCAGTACTTCTCATCCACTCATCCTAGATGCAACGAAATGCTATGTAAAGTTCTTTCATTTTAAAATACAGAAACAAACATTAGTTTCTTACTGGTAAACTCGATGGTCTTTCTTGCTGGATTAGGTTCAAGTCTTCATGGTTAGGCTTTCCTGGGGCCATAGGGGGTTGAGATCTGGTTCCATAGCCTTCCTGAGACATGTCCTGCAACAACAGTTGTAATGTAATTATTAGCCTGACTCAGTCATTACAATTAAATCTGAATCACAGAAGGGTGAAAATGCAACAACTGAGTGCTGGTCATTTTTGTGATCAGAAGTTTTTACTAGTTAAACCTTTCTGATGGAAGTATCAAGCCCACACAGGTACCACTCTGACCTGTACTGTTTGTAAAGAAATCCAGGGAGCCGAGCAACATGCTGACAAGCAGCAGGGGGGGAATCACACCACTGAACATGGGGAAACACACAAAAACATACCTGCTAAATAAACAACTCCCTTTTACTGTAAAAAAGTAACAAGTATGAAGTGGTCAAAACATCCATCATACTCCCGAGATGTATTCTCAAGCATTTTGATGAAGTACTGGTCAGGTGGAACGCTGGACTTGAAAATACAATTGTAATCACGCTGTGTAATCAGACTCCTGTAACAACCCTGGGTGTACCATCACTACTAACTGGCACAACTTTTCAAACACTGGCTATCAGGTCACAGCACACAACACAGTTGCTGCATCCTGCCAATCTGCAACATCGGACGGGTTAAAAGGAAAGTGTATTTGAGCAAGAGAAGCTCCAAAGCCTGTAGCAGCAACCTGGGGATTTTTTCCCCCTATACAAGCCCAAGTGGTCTTAGGTAATGGACTAACACATCAGCCACCACCACACAGGGGTGGAGGGACAACAAAACAACCTCCCCCACGTTATCCCCCATCCCACAACACAAGCTTACTTCGCACCTATACATACTTGCACACTGCAAAGCCTTCGATTCAGTCTTCATTTTTGCTATTGTAGCAGCCTCTACACCAACTTCTTCAAGAAAAACAACAGAAAGTGCAATACCGACTTCAGCATGCGTAACTGGCAGGGAAAGTTGAAGAACCAGTTCCCGACTGCTAGAAAAAGATCTCTCACCTTAAAGGTTTTTCTTTGTTGTTTTTAAATGATTTAATTCTCTTCTCCCTGCCTGAGCCTACCAGCAATGCAGTTTGCTTCAGCCAACCTCACACCTTCAGCTTTGACAGGCACCTGAAGGCACGCACGTGCTGCTGGCACAAAGGGCAGGGGAAGCTGTCCTCTGCCCCATCCCACCCTCGCTGCTGTTTATCAAGGGCTGCTCGGACAGCCGAGTGTCCATACCAGCCCTTACCGCTCACACACGGACTCCACCAGGCAGCCGGCTTGCAGAGCTGGAAAGCTTTCTTGTCTCTGTTTTTAGCCCAGCTTCTGACAGAGGGAAATTTGTTAACAACCATACTGTTCCATTCAGCCCCTTCCACCACTTTGGACTCTCCCAAATTATTTTAAGGGACGCAGAAAATTTAACTGGGCTAATAAAACTATCGGCAAACCTGATATGATGCAAACCCAGCAACAAACGATCCTATCCCTAAGCCTGTGCCAAGTAAAATCAAGGAACACTTAAAAGGCCAGCACTTCAATGTGGTTACCAGCAGAGGGTAACAATTAGGCTTAAGGGTGACAAAGGCTGATGGCTGAATGATTATTATCCCCTGTGACCCCCCGCGCTCCCCCCCGCCCAGATTTGCACTTGTCACACAGCTCTCCTGCTGCGCACACCAGCAGGTTCCTGTGGATTAACAGTGAGGTTTAAAATCAACAAATGGCACAAGGCCTCCATTCAGCAGCCTTCACCCCAGTACAAAGGAGTAGAAAGGTGCAGGACAGCTTCACAATAGGCAAACAAATGAGCAAACCTCTGCTTTCCTTTTTATTTAAAAACGCGCACGCACGCACACACGCACTCACGCACATGCACGCTAGGGGCTGTCACTGCATAGGCATCTGCAATAAACCCAGCAACCCCATATTTCAACTCCAGTCCAGCATTTGCCTCTCTTTTTCCTAATTCTTAAAAAAAATACACCAAATGAGAACCACTTGTTCAAACAACAACAACAAAAAAACACCCAGAAACATGAAGAGTGGTGAAAAAGGATAAATGGAATATTAAATTTAGGAGGCGTCATTTTAGAAACACAATTGTTCCTTTTCCTAAACAGACACTACAGGATTTTGCTGGGAAGCAAAATATGTTTTGTATTTGAAAAATCAAGAGACATTAATTCCTTACAAAGTACCAAGCATGGTTTTTCCCACATGTTTGCAAGATTTTAACATCGCTTCCTACTGGAATTTCCAGGGGGGGCCAGAGCGGAGAGGGAAGAGACAGCATGCTTTCTCCTAAGAAATACTGCATCTTGACTAGAATTCACTTTCCCTGGGTATTTGAAAACTATCTATGAAATGTCTTGCCGCACACTGAAGAGCACATTAAAAATCCCAGACATGACACCCTTTGTCTTTTTAAATGCACCGTTTTCATAGTGTTTTCCTTTCTAACGGTGGAAAGATCAAATCCATTTGCTCAATTCTAGATGAGGTTTAGAAACAAATAACGCAGACATCCGTGCTTGTTATGACGTAGATACCTATGAACTCCAAAGGGGACTGAGATCACATACTCTTTCTTATATTCTCCATACAGTCATTTAGATACTTAGATCACTGGAAACTTGGAAAGTAGCTTTTGAGAAGTCATCAGTTTGCTCTCAGTAATTTGCAGGCATGGGAATCTTCCAGATGAAATATGCACAGAGCTGTGTGTATAATTTTATGTGTTTACACATGTGCATCGTCCAATAAAAACAGTCCATTTATACACTAAAGACAATCAAATAATAGCATATTTCACTAAGAGGTTGGCTTCATAACCAAAATTGTGCTTAGTATCATTTTCATTGAAAAACAGAGGAGAGAAAATCCCTACTGCCCTTCTTCAGTTCTGCATTAGAAAAATTTATTAATATGCAGCATATTACAGAATAGTTACAACAGATTTGGAGGGATAAGTAAGGACAGAAGCATTAAACTATCCGGCACTACAGAAATTGGCATGGAATTGGCGGTTTTCAGGCTTAGTTTTGAAAGGTCATTTTTCTTTCTAGCATCTAGGAATGGGTTTATTGGGGACTGAAGAGAGGGAACATAAGGGGAAGAGGAACATGTTACCACATGCTGTGCTACAGTCATGGCTGAGGAGTCCCCCATTGATGCTGGGGTTCAACCTTCTCCTGGGATCCCTGATTTTTTTCCTTTTGACTCCCAATATCTCGTTCATCAATGACATTGGCTTTCAAAGCAAAGCTTATGATTTTTTACGAATCACAGAAAATCCTTCCTCCTATAGAAGAAGAGCATGTGTGTCAGAGAGAAATCCAGGCTTTTATAAACAGAAGGCAACAAGTTTCCACTCAGAACTTCCCAACTTGGCACAAACCCAATCACATCATAGCTGTTACAGCACAAACTGTCAACAAAGTTGTAAATTAACTAAAATCAGGGTTTCCCCCATCAGATTTTAGAAAAGGCACAGGGACAACTAATCAGCAAGTCATAAATATAGACTCAAAATAGCTGAAGTTTAGACTGTTCAGACTTTTCAAAAAACATTCACACTGTGAAACAGGTAGAGAAAAAGGGTGGGGGGGGAGGACTATGCCTACGTATACACAGCCTAAAATCTATAATAATAACCAACAACAACTGCTTATCATCCTCAGAGCCAGGACTAGTTATATACCCCCTCTTCACATACAATTTTAGCTTGCTTCACGAATTGTGGTATACGGAGCTCAAGATTTGTGTAGTCTGAGGAGTAAAGGAGGAAGCAGGGTATTTTCTTCCCTCCTATTCTCTGTTACTATATTCATCTTAAAAACTTCTCAAGTCTCTGAAAAGATCAAGTGAGCCAATGTTACCAGCCTGCAAAAAAGTCGAAGGCCCCTTGTTCCTGCCTCCCACAATTCTTGCAGTTGGACACATACCCCCTTTGCTTCTGCCAGTGGTCTTTATTAGACGGCTTTGTGAAGTGGTGCAACTTAAAACTTGCCAGAAAAGTAACCCCCTTGCCCCAGCTTTGTCATAGATTACTGAGCAGAGGGGGCCTTGGGAAGGGTCGGGTGAGCAAAGAGAGGGAGGAAACTTCCCTCCTCCAGCAGCAGCCAGCCACCAGCCCAGCTCCACCAGCCACCAAACTGCAGCCCAGGTCGACCGTACCGCAACCACGTCAGAGGAGACCACAGGTAGAAAGCTTTTTCCCTTCTGATGTGCAATCCTAGTTAGTGTCATGCTTTCGTTCTCTAGCTGGACCTGGTCTGAAACAAGCAAGTCCGTCCACATTTACATGTTCTCGGCAAACCTGAATGAGTATAGTGCTGATAATGCTTGAAACCATGTAGATGAAATGCACATTTGTTGTAAGTTCCGCCAAAGAAGATAAAATCTAATTATTAAATAGTTTAAATTATTTTTAATGGAAAATGAAAGCATAGTGAAAGCATTACTGTTTGGGGGAAACCACATTTAAAGAAGGGCTGGGTGAGAAATCATTCAGGCTTCATCCACTTTACTGCAGCAAATTTCAGAGGGATAACATGACCACCCAGGAAGATAAGTACCATGATGGTTAAACAGAAGGAAAATAAATTATGGAAAATAATATACTAGACTTCAATTTGAAAAACTCATTAAAAACTATTTTAACTCATGTTCTTGATTCAGATGGTTGATCCTTAGAAGATTTCAAGTGTGGGAGCAGTGAATTCTACAGCAATGTGACAACAGCAAAATTGAAAGCAAATGTTACTTTTCTTTTTCCCCAGACCACTTCAGAATGGAAGTCAGGACCCAGTACAGCAGCCAAGAGGAGTACACAGCTCTACAATACAAGATAATTCTACTCATCTCTGAAGGGATGCTATGGAACAGAAAGAAGGCAAGTAGTATGTTACAGGCTACAGAAGGACATTCCTTGTCGCCACTTAACCAAGTACCTCTTCATTCTGTGTAAATACATACTAACACACCTCCCCTCTTTCCACCTTCTGCAGTAAAAAGCTACCCCCAAAAAAACCCCCCAAAACTTAACCAGAATGGTGACATACCACTCACTATACAGCTAACTTCTAGCCAAACTCCAACACCTTATCATGTCACCTCCCCAGCTGTACACTCCCCGGCAGCACAGAACTGACAAAGGACAGCCAACCTATTAGAGAAATATTGTAGGTAGGGCCACACTCAGAAAAAACGTTATGCCCAGGGGCACAGGCAACACACTCTCACAAAAGCAGCCAACAGAATGCAGCCCTGTGGGGAACAATCCACTACGGACAAAAGAGCAGAGAGGTTTGCCTGAAACCTGGGCAGATGGTCTGCAGAGGTCCTGCAGGATGTAGATGGACTCCTGCACAAGATCCTGGGTCAAGAAGAAATGCACATATGTGTGTCTGGAATTTTATGAATCAGAAATGGACAAACCAAAACAACCCTAAAGCCTTGAAGAAAAGGAAATTGGTATCTTGCAGCTGAAGAGCATTGTGTACAAACTGGAGAGTGAGTCTCTTACTTTACAGTGGGAATGGGTGATTGCAGAAAACATTGTTTTATTGGTCCCAGCACCTATTACGCCAACAAACAAAAAAAAAAAACAAAAAAACAAAAAAAAAAAAAAAAAAGAGAGTGCTAACCATCAGAGGTGGATTACCAGTGCAGTCTAGTAATCCTCTTAAACATGCTAGTCTGTGTTTATGTGATGAAGTGAATAAACCCTGCTCACAACCAGAACATGTAAATCATCTCAAGCCAACCCTCTACCCACCACCATGCAAGCCTGAATGGAGACAAGGAAAGCAGCTGTCCCGGAGTATGGCAGGCAACAGGCTGACATCTACCTCAACATGCTGATGCTATTTGTTAACTGTTGCTTCAGTGGGGCTGGCAAGCAGCAACTGCTCTTCTTTCAGGTGGTTATCATTTCCCCCCGTCCGGGGCAGAACTGTGTCGTCAGAAACAAAGATGATACTTTGCCTTAGCAAGTTAATTTTGGTCTTCATTACAGGTACTAAAGGGAGTCAAGAGCTTCAGAGAAGTACCAAAGCAAAACAGTCCTTTCCTGTTCCAAAAGGAGGCAATTCATCCAGAAATCACACAGAAATGTACCTGCAGAAATCTGGAAAACCTGCCCATTTGGATGCCTCAGGTGTAGACCAGGCACTGCCAGTAAGACATTTCATCTTCAATGTTACTAATACCTTCCCTTCCAAGATAACTGCAGGTTCATTCTAAAACTTAGTATTTCCTAGACCACTTTTTTTAAGCTAATTAAAAAAATTAATCTACATTGGGAACACCATTTTCTCTCTTCAGGATCCCAATTATCACAGAGTGACATCTAAGTGGTGTCTTAAGACTTAAGAGGGGGAAGGAAAAAAATATACTTTGCGTAGCAGGCAGCAGCTGATGCAAAAGATAGTTAACTTAGGTAAGCAAATATATTATTCAGGCTCAGTACATCAAAACTCTCAGGAAGTTATTAGAAACTCAGAATACCTAAATATGGATGGGTTTCCC
Organism: Falco biarmicus; assembly: GCF_023638135.1. Taxonomy (NCBI): domain Eukaryota; kingdom Metazoa; phylum Chordata; class Aves; order Falconiformes; family Falconidae; genus Falco; species Falco biarmicus. Next base: position 48,506,862 of record NC_079293.1, on the reverse strand, counting down.
CTGCAGAATACACTAAAAGCATTTTAAACGCAGACAGAGTCTAAAAAAAGCACACACACACACACACCCATACCCATTTTACAGGAAGAACATTGTTTGGGCAGCATAGCTTCTAGTCATGTATCAGGTAATCTGAGCCAACTAACAAGACAGAAGGGTCTCTCTTCCTAAAACGCTCTAGTCCATTTTCACATGTGTCTCATCTATATGGCCTCCAGGAGCCGTATTAAGCAAGTGATGCAGGAAGAGCTCCAAAATGAAATCATTCTCAGAAACCCTTACCTTCCTATTCTCTTTCCGCTACTATTGCTTTCCATGGATCACAGAACATATCAATAGCGGATTTAATCAGAAACAAGACATTTCTTCTTTCATACTTGTAACTTGCCACATGAAAAAAATAGGTGAGTTTGATGTTCGTCTTAAAATGTGACTGTTGCACATTGCACAGCCTGATAAACAGCTGTCGGTTCTTCATTTACAGGCAAAAAAGGTAGTTTTTCTTTGTTCTACAGATGTAAAGTTCCAGTGTGAATGGAGATGAGAGAGAACCTGAAGAGGTAATCTGAGAAATGTAACTTGGAAATGAGGGGTAAACCAAGCATTTTATTTCCATGATTTTTCCCATGTTTATAGAGCTTTTTGGAGTTTTCCTAAAAAACCCTACAAGGCTGGGCAGTCCAACCACGCTCTCATTTTCTACACCCACTCCTTCCTCTCCCTGCCCATCCTTTCACCGACAAAGCTATATTTAAAAAAAAAAAAAAAAGGAAAGAAGGAAAAAGAGACCTGGCAGTTTTTACATGTCCTATTCTTTATAGTCACTTGGGACAGACTACCACGTTAATGTGATGACTTACAGATTTTGTGCCATCCGGTGTCCTGCCCTGCCACATTAGTCCTTCCTAAAACTCTGGGAGGAATGCATTTCTTCAGCAAACCCGAGACGCAAAGCTGGGCTGAGAAACAGCTCTGCCCCCCGAAGAGCGAGCTAACCCCGACAGAACACAGGAGAGGGGCAGGATTTAAAACCTGCCGTTTCTTTCAATTTGGCTGCTGCAGAAGTGGGGAGCTGGGGGGCTCTGTGCCCCAGAGAGCAGCAGCCTGCCCCAGACTGCCTGCTGCCGTCGAGAAAGCTCTCCCAAGCATACGGCTCACTGGCAGAAATGAGGTCAGAGCACTGCCCGCAGCTTACAGCAGAGCTGAAAGCCTGAAGCCAGCTTACAGAATAAAAAGAAAAGCTGCACCGAGAGCAGCTGCTACCTCTAGGCTAATCAAGCTAGGTACCCACGGATGAGACTTCCTTGCTTGAGACCGTGAAACATTTCTTCAGTGTTTTCTTAGGGGCACGTCTGTAACTGCGCTTCAAGGTAAAAGCTTGGACTTCATTCTAAAGGCTCAGGAAAAACTGCAAATCTGTGAGGAAGGGTTGCAAGCAACACCCAAAACATCACTGAGGTCACACAGAAAACCCCAAAATGGTGAAGTTTGTTTTGTGGGTTTGTTTCCTACCCACACCTCAAATATAAAGCTATATTATGTTATAGCCAACATTTATATCACAGTCCAGTGATGCCTGTCAATTTATTCCCTAGTACTCCACCATGGAAGTCTCATAAAAGAAAGGACTGAAATGAGGTTTACCTACTATTTTATCAACAATAGAGTCACAGGAGCAGGAACTGAAGGTCAGGTGTAAAGTAATCTGTAGTAATTTTGGTAAAGAAGGGTTTCTCAGCTGGTCCCTACTGTTTTGGTTAACTTAATTTTTCAGTATGTGAGAGTGTTAGCATGTTACATTTGGGGCTATTGGAGGTAGAGTATTAGCTGCATTACCATCTTCTCTCTGCAGTCTGTGAAGACACAGAGTATCTGCAACACTCTTCAAATCCAGCCACCATGTGGAAAAATACCTTAGTCCAACAAGTGGAAAGAGAAAATCATTTCCACAAGGAAGCACCCACCAGCAGAAGCAATTCAACAGACTGCACATACAACCGTTTAAACCAACAGCAGAAAAATACTTCTTTCATCTTTGAGGTAGAGAAGTCTTCATCACCATCATCACAACCACATGTTTTTCAAAAGAAAGTATACCCAACTGGACTGATGTTGGGAGTGGTGGGAGGAGGGTATAGGGGGGTGGTGAAAACATAAAACTCTTGAGACCAGACCACTGACTACTCTTCAATACAGCAACAAAAAACCCAGTGACTTTCATTAGAAGTCAGTAAAGGATTGCTAGGTAATAACACAACAATAAACGTCTCCTTTTCCTTGACGGTGAAGGACCACAATCGTTACAAATTCTGTAGGCAGACACCCAAAACTCAGACACATGTAGCCAGTTATTTAATCTTCTACCTAAAAAAATGCGTGTGGAAAGTACCCAAGATGGGTACTTGGCAATCGGGGTACAAGGTACAAATCATGTGCAAGGTACACATGAAGACAGGCTGTAGGCTGTGTTCTTGCGTAGCTTTATATATTGAGGGACAGCTCATCAAGACCAACAGTTGTTCTCCTCTCTCCCACAACAAAAACACCAAGCAGTTTTGTCAACATGTAAACTTGTTTTTTTTAAGTGGTGTCTTATTTGATTTACTATTTCATTCTTTGTTGTCTGTATCTGATTACAACAACTAAAACGCACTGTAAGATCTCAGCTGCACATTCTAAAATCTATTCTAAATCCTACTACAGTACAAGAGAAATGCAGTAAAAGGGAAATACTGGGAAGAATAATGAATACATATAAAATATAGGCTGACGTATATTCAGATAATACAATGTCTCAAAAATACCAGTTCAAAATCCAGAAAATAAAACTAACTATATGTACACTTGAACATCTTTAATTACTAGAAAAAAATATGGGCAGCCAAAAAAAGTACATGGTAAATTTTATGCCAGGAAGTATTAACAAACTTACCTTCCCTACCTCTGAGGCAAATAATGTATGTTAATTTAAAGGCCGTAAGAGAATACTGCTGTATTGCATCTGGCCATGAGGTGTAATTCAGAAGACTACTGAAATTTGGAATATGTACTGCTCATACAGAACTAAAGAAAGAGAAAAAAAAAAATCTCTACCACTTAAGATTTATTAGTATTTTTAGACTTTACAATTTTATCACTTAATCCACAGTACTATACTATTTGCATTTTAAGTTTTTTTATTAAAACAGGACTTGTGCGTTTATATTCTAAAACATCTGTGTAGACCACTTCGTCTATGAACAGTCATCAGATTCATGGATCATAAAGTAAATGACTATTACATGATCAGGTATTTTTTGATAAACTCACTATTCTGTTTAACTTACTGCTAAATTTCAAAGCTATAGATAAAATTATTTCTGGGATATTAATTTTGCTCTCAAAGTAACAGTAAAAGAAAATCATCATTGTGTAATAAGGAGAGTGGTAAGGGGAGCAACAATAGCTACAATCACTATCTCCTAAAACAAAATAGTTTTTATCAACCTGCATTCCAGTAGTTTTACTATCAAGTTTATTAATGGACTCCTATGCTAATATCTAAATGCCAAGCAATTAATAGCACTGAACTATAAATGGCTTTGTCATCGCTCTTGTAGAGTTATTTTATAAAGCAAATGCAATTCTATCACTTCAGTGATTTAATGCAGGCTTTGTGAGGTTAATATTCCCAAGCATCGCAAAATAAAGAACTGCTTTAATTAACCTTCTGTGATTTAAATACTGAGAGAAATCAGAATTTAGAAACTTTAAATAATACCACCATTGTAACACCACCACTACTACTTTGTGGATCAAAGCCAAACCACTTATTTAAGAACTTTGAGAAATACATTTGAACATCTGTATTTTACTGTATTTCTAAACTCATTAAAAAGACTTTTTTCTAAGCATAACATACTAAATCCATGACAGATTTTACACAGTTTTTGTAGTTGAGATGAAAAATGTTTCCTTTCAGGAAAAACTGACATTGTTACTTTGAAAAACTCATTGAGCGTCTCCACCTTTTGAACTAGAATGCTTTGCAGAGATTTTTGTTATGAACATGGGACATTGCCTGCTGAATCTACAAACTGACTGCATGTAAGTGACCACTTAAAAATAAAGAAGCCAAACAGGACTTCCCTTTTTTCCTCTCAGACTAAATTTTTCTCTCTTTCCAATTTAGCTGAAAGGAGGCTCTTATTGCCAGAGTTTCCTTCTAATATTGTGTGCTAACTTCATTTTAGTACAGGAAAAAAGTCATCAGGACTCAGGCCTTTCCACATTTCTCACCTTACAAGCACAAGAGCTGCAATAGGTCTACTAGATTTAGAACAATACAAAAACACAGGAATCAAAATTAAAAACCAGCAGAGTACAGGTGGTCATGAACATTCCTGCCAAACAGGTTTGCAGTGAGCTGTGACCCATCTCCTCTAACTAACCCGCCAGATACCATCAAACCCCCATCAGCAGCAGATGCCCGAAGAGGTGCACTTGCTGGTTTCTCAGGAGAAGAAAGCCAACCTTCAAAATTCCTCCTGCAAACTACAAATGGAAAAGCCTACTTTCAGCAGAAAACCATTAACAGATGAACACAACAAAAGAATACACAGACTGGGCAACGAGGGAACTTTAAACTGAAGGTGCCATACAATTGTTAAGACAACACAGAGGCAAACAAATACTTTCACTGACAGCCCTTTGGGAGACCATAAAACAGAAGCATAAACAAGCTTGTTTCATTTCATACACAAGCAGTAGTACCATTTGCGAGATAAAATACTTCTTTCCCAGTAATATCATTTAACAAATCCAGGTTACTACAAAGACAGGTATGTGTAAGGGGTAATTATACATGCTAACTTTAAAGGTTTCAGACCTGACGGACTGGCGTTGATTTTTATTTGGCTAAATCAATTGCCATGTCTGTAAACACTTGCTTTAAAATAACAGGGCTGAGAAAGTCTTCTTGAAATCTGAATGCAGTTTTTTGGGTCTGGTCAAGATGCCTTTAGCAAAAATAAGCCTGCACTGCTGTGAGGGCTGCTCTGTGCTATGTCCTCAATTTTGTGTTCATACTCAGGTGTGAGTTTACAGACAATTATCCTTGCTTTTTCTGCCTGACCCTATTCCTGCTAGCTACTTGGCTCTGGAAGATCATTCTCCAAGTTTGACAAACTAGCACCTATTATAATCTTATAAATACAGATATAAATCACTGAGAAAAAAAAGAGAAAGGTTTGACACATTTCCTAGAATGATATACGCAATGACGAACAAATGGAGCATTCCCCCAGCAGACAACAATTGGCTATTCCCACTACACGGAAAAGATGTATCACAGGAGTCACAGTTTCACTGAACTCCTCAGCCAAGTAAGTGACCTCCGCCACACTGAGAAATAGCCATACCCTTAGCACTTACTTGGTATTATAGCAGCATCGTGATTACGAAATAAGACTTCATAAAAGCAGAAATCTAACAGGCAAAGAATTCAATCAATTAGGTGTTCGTTGAACCTACAGGTTCAAACATCATTTGCCCTTCCTGAAAACATCATGTGCTTAAGAAAGTCTCGGAAAGGATAAATTAGTTTTACGCACAAGAGCAGTACGGTTCCCCAAGTATCTCAACAGTTTGCTTGTTTTTAAATCATGTCAGTGTTCAGCAAGGTAAGGCGACAACTGCCTTTCAGCGGTGCTGGTCACTGGTGGCTTGTCTAGAAGCCAGGATTTAAGCCACGGTGCGTGAGTTTGGAAGTCAGTTGCTGAAAGCCTGCTCCCCACCTTCCCTCCTCCCCCCATGTCCACCCAAGTTTTATTACAGATGAAAAAAGTCAAGCACTCTGCCTTTTGAGATCTACCTGATCTCTCTGAGGTAGGCTGGCAACAAAAGGTTCACTGTACCAAAACAGATGCCTTCATAAAGGGTTACGCTGTATACTTTAACCTGGCTGGTTAAAGAAGGCTGGAAAAGCGGCCCAAAGTATGCAGGTCTGTACGAGAACTTTCACCCAGGCACTTTGTTAGGCACATGTCTGCTCACTACATACCAGCAGCCCTGATTTCTAAAAGCCAACCAACAAGCACACCTCAGAAGCAAAAGTTCTTGGTGCCATGAAACTTGGGTTAAATGGTTTAAAGGAGTCGCTTCTCCCTTGCATCTCTTCACCCTGGAAAGGAAATAATTGCTTCTAAGCTAAAACCGGTGTTTCAAGACAGCATGAATATACACTGGGCACCTCTGTTGCTGGGACGGCAGAAGCCATGAAGCCTTGAAGGGTTTATGGTACACAACAGGTAGTGGCATCAGCCACTGCTGATGATGGCGGGCAACAATCTCTCCTGAACATCAAAGTCAATTTAGTTCTCATGTAACTGTAATAGCCAACTTCCACAAAGAATGCTTTCCTACATGCCTGGCAGCAACCGAGATTAACATACAAGTTTGTTCTTTCTCATTTCCTGCGGTTCATAACACAACAAATATTAAGTGCAACCACCCGTCTAGTGATAGATGATTACAGACACGAAAGTTAAAAGGACAGAAGGACAAATGATTTTCATTACAACTTTCAGCTGTGGGCAGCTGTATGTTAGTTTCTAAAGATGTTTAATTTAAATTTTGCAGGATTTGAGACTGGTACCATTGACTGGTAATTCTGTGCCAGTTTCTAGTAACTTGAGTGAAGATTTTATTAAAAAGAGTAACTTCATTGAGGTACAAAACTTAAAATTTTGACTCACTGAGGACTGTCTGTATTACTAATGAATTTGGTATTTGCATGTAACACAACTATTCCTAACTTACAACAACAGTATTTTTGTACAGTGTTACAGCCCAAAACAGCTTGACAATGTTAATTAACATGCTGTTAAGAGAACTTTCACAGCTCACATCAAATTTAAAAACAAGATTTCATCCTTATTGTACCAAAATCACTTTAATAAATTGATACATTTTGCCACAATACAATTTGTTCTGTTTTCAAGACACTCATACAGCTTGGACATGAAAACAGATTAATTAGTTTCACATTTTGTTCACATTTTCAGAGACTGTTTCAAATTGGCTAATGTTTTATCTGTCCTACCTTGCACTGACTCAATGCTAGAAACAGATGTCTGCGCAAGAACATTCTCACCATCATCTCAGGATTGCAACTGAGACTAGTTCCAGCTCAGCAATAAACCTGAAACATATGGCCTCCATTGAGCCCAGTTCAGGAAAATGGAGAGAAGCCGCAGCCCCTTGTGGGAGCACAAGTGTTCCCCAGCCCTCTGCCCAGAGAGACCAACTGAAGCATCAGCAGAGACGCTCCCCACCTCCTTACACACGCCACCTTCCTGCTTCCGATACCTTTCCACCTGGGTCTACTGATGTGGTTCACAAACTCTTACGGGCCTGAACTGCATTCATCCCCCTGGCCCACACTCAGGAAAAGGTAAAAAAAAAAAAAACCAACAACAAAAAAACCCCAAACCAACCAACACCAAAAAAAACCCAACCAACAAAAACCCAAAACAAAAACAAACAAAAAACCCAAAACAAACAAACCCACAACCAAACCAAACCAAACCCACACCCAACCAAAAAACCAAACCACTAGTCAGTCTGCTCTTTATTTGTCCTACGACAATCTGTGTTGCAAAAAACCTCACCAAGATCGGTAGGTAGATCTTATCAGTAGACAAGGTATTATACGGGGAGGGGGCGGGGGGGGTGGGGGTGGGGGGGGTCGCGCAGAATAAGGTTTTGGCCAGCTTTTAGAACATTAAAATAAAACGTGACAGTGGAGGAGCCTTGTTTGCTTCCTTGTTTATAAAACATTTTATTTTTTTTAAATAAAAACAGACTAAAGACTGAGCCTAAACTACCTGACTATTCCTTTAAGGCATTTAAAAAAATAATAGTCATAGTAACCACAAGGGAACCATGTAAAACACACACACAGAACCTCTTTGCGGACACTGTTAACCAGAAGGACCAATGCCCCAGAAAAGTGCAGATGCATGCTCCACCTCAAGGACCTGCCACGCTTTTTTTACCCTTTTAATCTCATGCCTGCATGTGAGAAAAGGGATCAGCATAATCCCACTCTATTCTGGAAACTTGCAAGCAGAAAGCTTCCAGGAACACGTAAAACAAATGATTACTTTAAGATAACAGCAGCAGGTGTAGAATAAAATCACTATTTCTGTTTAACTAAGAGTGAGATCATAATTATTTTGCAGATCCATTTCATCTGTCAAAAAGTGATATGGTCCCAACTCATAAAATTATCACACAATAAACCTCAAAGGCACGATCCTATCTCGATACATATGAACACATGCTACATAAAACAAGAAAATATATAAACATGGCTGTTTAAAAGCCAGTTGGAAAGCATAATAACCAAAAATATACATCACGCTATCTTAACAAAATAATGTTTGATGATGACAGTTTAAGTTTGCAATTACATGACATTCATAAGCAAAATATCACTTCTACTTATGGCAGAAGATTTAAAACTGCAAAAACAACTGAAGCATTTATTCATTTATATGCCATTTCAAGATAAAAAACCCTGCCAAGGGCAACACTGTAGTAGTGTAGCACATCTTTCTTTTTTTCTTTTACAGAGCAGTAAAGGTAAAAAGAATTAAAAAAAAAATAAAAATAAAAAAACCCAAGGCGGTATCTACATCTACTGGCAATATCTAATGATCAATGAATCTCCCACTGCAATAAATTTGCTTAAAACAAAGCTCTTCCTTTAATGGTTTTTACACAGCAGGCTCCTGATACGAAGAGGGGATGACTGATGCTGGCTTACAATGCGGCTCTATAGTAAACTATGCCAGTATTACTATCAAATCACCTCTTACAAACTCCCTTTCTGCCCACCATGCAATCAATTTAACAAAGATCTAAACAACTTAACAGTTCAAACACTCAAATAAATCCCATCCTCCTCCTTCCCCTCCATGCTTATTAGAAGCATGTAAAGTCACAAGTCACTGGAACAATCCCAGAAATTATTTTATCTGTTTACTTTTATTTACAAGATTGCATATTGAATTCAAGTGAGTCAAGGAAAAGGAGTGATGGCTTCACGCTTCTGTGATGTGTGAGAAATGAACACGCATACCAATTCCAAGGCACAACACTAAGAGTTACACCTGACTGCAGAAGCTTGCTCGCATTATGTCTAGAAGAGCAAAAGTAGAACTATATAAAATTTCATCAGTTTTCTCCCCATAACAGAATAATATCCAGTACATCACGCTACAAGGTTTTACATAAGAAGAAACCAGTGTCAAGAAAAAGTCCATCATCCATCCAGAATAAACACTACTTTCTAGCTTCATAATGTCCAAAACAAGTAGATTGACATAAATCTACAAGGAAAGTAAGAAAATACAGTAAGGAAAAGGCGGCAAATTCCTGAGAAGTCCCCTTTCCCCAACTTGAAGTAAAACCAGCTCAATCATATTCATATCACAAAGGTGGCAATCATGGAGACAGCTTATTTACCCTAAAACAGAACACAAAACTTCTTCACCTCATAGCTACACCCTTGCTACAAAAGCAAGTTCAGCCTCCAGTCCACCAGGCACAGAACAGCCTGTAAATTCTTTGGGGCAAAGACCACCTTTTTGTTACGGGCTTGGAGAACAACCAGAATCATAATGTCCTGATCCACAGCTGGGGCTACCACGAACCACTTCAATACTATTAGAGTGATCGTCTCTTGCTTCATGATCCAGCCACACTCTCCAGGAAAAGTACTTGTAGTCTAAAGTTTTCCCACAATGCTGGCTAGCCAGCATCAGGCAAAAACATCTTCAGAAGCCAGCTTCTCTTCTTGAGGCCAACATCCTGAAACAGTTGGCTTTATGTATTCCTCAAAGTTGTGACCATTCAAAACCAGGACGTGCACCAATGTAGAGTGTAAAAAGCGACATCAATATAAAAAGGCAAGAAAGTGTTTAATGAAGAATACAGAAAACGTGGAGGAAATTGATTTCCAAGATGGAAAGGAAGAGCAATACTATGGATGACAGATTGTGTAACTGAAACTACCTTACTTTTCTAATTAACAGGATTATATAAAGAGGATGTATTGATATTTTTAAGAGCAGAAATAAGAAAGATATGCCAACCAGTGCAACAGATATTATATGATTTCATGGTTTATTTTAAAGTTCTGTTTAGAATATAAAGCAGTACTAAAATCACAGAATCACACAGGTTTGAAGAGACCTTCAGAGAAAGGTTATGCCGTCAAACCTCTAGTGCAAAGAAAGTCTAACAACAACAGGGTGTTCGGGGGCCCTGTCTAGTTGAGTTCTGAGTATCTCCAAGGATGGAGATTCCAGTCTTTCCGGACTCATTCTCGTGTTTGAAAACCCTCATGGCAATTCTGGTTTCTTTTCTTTTACCAAGCTGCAACTTCCTTCATCTCAGTCTGTCCCCACTGCCTCTTATCTGAGCTTGGCTCTGTTCTCCCCCACATCCTCCCACCTGGTAGCTGTAAAGAGCAGAAAGACCTCCCTTGGCCTTTCTCTTTGTAAGGCTGCCCAATGTATCAAATTCAGTGAACTCGGCCCTTAAAATTCCTAAAACTGTATGATTACCTACTCCCATTTCTCTCGCTAAATTTTTAATCAAGTAAATGCTAATTTTTGAATTATTTTCAAAAGATAACCAGTCTCATATAAGCAAAGACCTGTATGTTTAAGCAGACATGATTTTCAAAATTTCTGTCTCAGCAGCAGAATCTGACGTACACTCCAACTTTTTTGTTATCCTAGTATTCATTTTTGTATTGTCCACTGGCTACCACTTGATGGTAACTCTACTATGCATCAGCAGCAGAGAAAGAACACTGTCGCTGCAGTATCAAAAGTACAGACTTCAACTTCTTGTGTTAGGAATTCATTTTCTAGATTAGCAGTTCCTGAAGAATGGGAAAGAACCCAGTAGTGAGGTTTTACAGAGAAACATTAGAGAGGAGATATTCACTTGATGACCCTTCTTGAGACAGGGGGAAGAGCAGCCATGGAACCAACCTGGAGATGAGATGGGGAAAAGAGAAGGAGCAAGTCCCACGGTGTTAAGGGCTAATTATTATTTATATTTAGTACTCCCATCTACACACAAGTACTCCAGGAAAAGTCTATATAATGCAGAACCTGGGATCAGAGTTCAAAACTTAAGAGGCTGACCACTACTGAAGAACAGGATAACCAACCCGTCACCCATAAACCACAAAGAATTTCAGGTGCGATTCTCACACTGAGGATTACCACCTGCAAGGCTGTGTTGGTGAGGACCTTATGTATCATCGGAATTTGCAGATTCAGGCAAAAATGCCTACTGACCTTGAGATGCCTGTATCGCCCCTAGAGCCTGGATTTAGACACACCTTCCATGTATGCTCAAAGAAGAAATATGGCTACATAGAGGCTGGTATCTTCTGCTTCTGAATCCGTCCCTGCCTTTCTCTTCATCCTAGTTCTCTGAAGTCCATAATGTATGGAAGGCTTTACTCTGATTTAGTCTTCATCCTCTTCTATCATACCCCTCAACTCATTGCACAAACCTTCGCTTTACTGGCTATGATAGCAAATGATGTAATTGGAACATGTATCAACAGATTAATCAGTATCTTGTTATTTCCTAAGTCCTGTATAGTTGGTATGTTTTCTATATTTTTAAACTAAAATAATCAATCCATTCAACTGACAGTATTTAAAATACGATGAGGTGCCCAAGGCAGCAAAAGAACACTTCAGTTTCACAAACTGTGATATGTAGGCATTGGAGCAACTGTGTTTCTTCTGTCTTACAGGCTGCATTACGAGGACTTTTATCTGCTAAGGCTTACCAAGATGCTTATGAGCAGTATTTTCAAGTCACAAAGAAATCAAACATTTAATGCCAAAGTAAAAAAGGAGAAAATTAAATTTAAAGACACAACTGCAATCTTTAAAGTTGCAGTTACATATAATCCAAAAGATGGAAAGTGGTGACATTTACAAGAATATCATAGATACAATTAAGAAGTCTATTTCATAAACCATCCAGCATTTTAATGAAAAAAGTTAATTCTCAATGGAATTTTAAAATGTAGATGAAGAAAAATTAACATGTAATTACACCGTGAAATTATCATAGCTTTATTTTAAAAATCAAAGGAGGGAAGCCTCCTGTATCACTGCTACTTACAACATCTTTTGTTAGTTTATTTTACACACTATTTTTATTTCAAGCTAAGATTTCAACATTGCACCAGCATTATCCCAAAATGTTAATCAACCATGCCTGACAGAATTCCCCAGTGATCTGCAGCAAGTGCTGATGCTTCCACTAATACCCAATCTTGAGCAACTCACTTTTGTTAGATTTCCCAGGATGGCGGGTATGCTTTAGTTTCATCCTTCCATTTCCAGATCACCTCTCTGTGATTAACAGTGTTGAGACGGCAGATAGAACTGAGCCTACAAGTTCAGCTGCATCAGCTATGCACTTCCATTTTGTTCGGTATCTAAAATCTGGGTGTTTCTCAAGCCCTAGGAAGCAGATCCATACCCTATAGCTTCTGATCTTAGTTAAAAACAGAATCACTTTAAACGAATTTTAATGGCTAACATATAAAGCATAATTCAAGAAAGAACAGCAATGGATATTGAATTATGCAGTTTCGCTAACTGGATATGCAAACTAACAACATTCAAATTAATAGCTGTAATATCAATTTAAAATATCTCTTAAGAAGCTCCCTTGACAAAGCAGCTTCAAAATACCTTTAACTCATCTACTCTCGAAGGAAGTAACACAAAAAACAAAACAGTAATGAACATGTTAGATGCAGGAGCTCTCAACCACCTCTGTCTCGTGAGTGGAAAACAAAACAAAACGGAAGGAAGGAAAACCTCCAGCCTCCACTGACATCTGATCAAGAAACTGTTACTTCTTTTTAAAAGCAGAATTAATAGTTGCTGGGGTATATACACTGGCTTTATTCAAAACAGCTGATACAAAGTAAAGCCTGAAAGTGCGTGCAGATGTATTTGTGGGTACATCCCCGAAGATTTTTCAAAGGATGTTGTCTGATTCCAAGTTTGTTTAATTTTGTTTTTAACACTGTTACCTTGAAAAGGGGTTGGGTGGGTTTTGTTCATTTCACACAGATCTTTTTTATACCTTCAGCTGCAGGGCGACTGTTAGTAGTGGAAGACAGTGCTTACCTGCTGAGCCTGGTATCTCTGCTGGGCCTGCGACAGATATTGTGCCTGGGGTGGCAGATGCTGTGGCTGCTGGTTGTAGTATGGCTGCTGGCTCTGCTGGCAGTAGCCACTTACACCTTGCTGACCATACTGAGGCGGTATCTGTTGGAAGAGGCAAGCAAAGGAAATGCATGAGTTGAGGCAGGAGGACACGGGATCAAACTACATCACATCTGTATGGCAACCTGATCAGAAGTGATACCCTCAGCTATACACCTGACCCAGCCGTTCTACTCTTTTACTCAGCAGTTAATGCAAGCCCTTAGATGCTCTTGCCAGAGCGGGAGGAGTAAGCCCGAATGCTCTGCATAGTTACTGTTTTCAGGAAGAGCTTCTAAGGAAAATGCTATGCTTCTGAACATCACGAACCCATAATGCCCACCCTTAAAATACAGAAGCAGTTATTTTAAATGTTTGCTCTCCATCGGGACACTACTGAGGCAAATCGACAGAGGAATCGTTCTGATGCACTGACCCAGAAGCAGAATTGTGGAAAAAAGGCATAACGCTAAAATAGACACTGAAAGAGAAATGCCTTTTTTCTTTTTCAGCAATAAAGTACTTATTTTTGTAAAATATTTTGCCCACAACCCTCACATTTTTAGCATTTATGTGTTTAAGCCTCACACAAAAAACTTAGGGTCTGGCATGTTTTTTGGTTTTGTCTAGTTTAATCTCTCAGTCTCCTCCTCCCTACTAAGATTTAGCTTTTATAAAAAATAAAAGCAGAACAAGTGCAACACAAAATAACCTGTTCCAGGTCCTATTAACAGACAAATCAGCACATGTATCATGCACCGAGAACCCCCCACACATGGAGAATTTAAGTTGTAACCAAAAGTCAATTACGTCAGAGGAATTTTCTGCATCAGTTTTATATGTAAGCCTTGAATCAACACACACTGACATTTTCTTCAAGTATTTGAAGGAGCACACTTTTAACAAGCTCCTGATATTGTGTCTATATTGCCCGGATTTTAGGTACCCTTGCTTCTTTTCCCGAAACACTGGTATTTAGTACCATTTCAGGTGAATGACAGATGCAGCACAGGACTTCTCCCTTCTAGAACGGACCTCCTGTTGGTCCTGCGCATCCCCTGCCCTAAGCAAATGTCTCAGATACCCGACCACATCTGAAATGCTTTTATCTCTGAACCATTCCCGGTGAGTTTCTGATACACCGATAAATCTGTTTACTCAACATGTAAACACATACCTGTTTCTACCTAAAGTTAACTTCCTACATTCATTCAACAATACAGTAATATTTGCTAGGCAATAATAATAATACAGAGTCAAATTTAAACACCTGCTTAGGCTGTTTTTACTATCACAACTTGATCTGTTCCTATTACTTTTGCCAGAAACCGATCATCCTACTTCCTGCTACCTGCTAAGGTCAGCGCTGTAACCGCAGTGCTGTGCTTGCTCTCTTTCACTTGCGCTTCCATTTCCTTCCCCATCATTTCACAGGCAGTTAGAGGTTTCTGTGACCAAAACAAGCCTTCCCAACAAATACCCTCTCCCCGCTGATGCATAAATGAGGCAGTTATAATGCAAACTAAAAAGGGTGTGTTGGAATATCATCAGGCAAACAGACAGCTGGAGTCTGCGATCTGACAGAAGACCACATGGTGATTTGCCCATCAGCTGCAAAGGTTGCAAAGCCTGGACTGGTTCCTAGGAAATGCTGAGGAGAAACCTATGTTGTGGTCCATCTGGGTCCCAGTAACACTAGGAAGAAAAAGGGAAGGATATCCTGACAGCAAAATAGGGGCTTCTGGAAAGAAGAGAAAGAGGATTTGAATGCCTAGTCAACAGGATGTGACAAAACAAGAGATCAGATTCACGTGGAACTGGACTATTTCTAGAACAAAGATACTTGTACAGGACGGCTGGAGCTCACTTGAACATAGGAAACAGGTTGCTCATACCTAAGGATCGAGAAAGAGGGGGGGGGCGCGGCGGGGGGAGGAGGCAATCAGAACACATGGTTCAAGTGTGAGGCATTGCTACAACAAATGAAGACACGGAGATTCTGGGTCATCAAGTGAAGATGCCAAGAAGAATCAAAGAATAAGAACAGATACAGACAACTGCAGTGTAAACAGGGTGGCAAGAAGAAAATCCAGCAATACATTGCCTTCTACACAAAGCAGGGGAGAAGAAGAAACACTGGATCACTGCAACATCAAGCCTCAAACAAAAGCACTAGCAGCAGTCACATCAGAAATCTGATAGAAGGGAGACAATTAGTGTGTCTCTGTTTGGCATCATCCTAGGATACAAATACACAGGGATGACAGCCAGTGACAAAGTAACATTATGCTACACAGAGTTCAGAATCAAATAAAATGAAAACTCCACCTCACCAAGCAGCAGAGGTCTGGAGCTTGGTTGGATCAGGAAGAGTGAGTGCTGGGACCACCAGGCATGGGCAGCCTATGGTAACACTGACAGCAAGACGCTTGAGATCAGCAAAGGCACGGTGCAAGACCGTATAGAGGCACATTTCGACTCCTCCCAGTAGACTGAGCAAGCAGACGACAAAGCAGAGACAAAATATCAGGTAACTGCAAAGCTGCTCCATGATGCTGCTGGTTAGGGAACCTGCACGAGAAGCCACTGCTTTTGGCTCAGTCCTGAGCAGCGCGAATCATCTATTTCTACCTACATCCTACAGCTACAGCACCACTACGCATCAGTGACCACTGTTGTGCTTAACTTCAAAAAGTGTAACTACATAGAAAGGAGAAAGCTTGTTAAAAGGAAGCTCTAACAGCTATGAGAAACAAAATCAGACTGGCAGCATCAAAGCTGTTCAGCAACAACTACATGGAAAGCACTGAACCAATATTCACCACCAATTCAGAAAGACTTTAGATGAGCAAAGGGACATTAGTACAGCTCATGGCAGGTTTCTAGAAGCAAAAAGGCACCCTTCGGTAAGCCAACACCAAGTCCAAATGAGGAAAACGGAAAAGAATGTAAACTCTGGCACTCTGTAATAAGGCAGGCCAGAAAGAACTGGAGGAACAGCTAGGAAAGGGAATCAAATGAGTAATGAATCATTTCTTCAAACAAGTCAGGAGCAGGAGGTCTGCCAGAGAGTCTGAGGTGCCAAGCGATGATCAAGGTATAAAAGGAGATTTAGAGAAACAGGGCCATCACACAGAAGCTTAACAAATTTTTTGCACTACTGTGCACTGTGAAAAAAACTCTTGGGAGGCTCCCATGCTGGACAAGTCCTTCTTTGTGAGGGACTCAATGAATGCATCTGAATCTGATGGGACTATTCATGGAACAAACTGACAAATGGAACGGTAAAGAAATGCTCAAGAACATACAGTATCGGCCCAGACGTCTAAACAAATCCAAGAATGAAAGATTAATTACTAATGATGGTACACTTGGAGCTGCTTTGGTAGGTGAGAATTGAAGTATGGCTCCTCTTTTTTTATTTTTTTATTAAGGGGGAGGGGCAGGACTGATGACTGTTCTGGATAAATCAGGACAGGTAAGAATGAAAATCAGAATTAGGAAACATCAACACAGCTTTTGCAAAGGAAAATCCCTCAGTACAGACTTCTTGTACTTCCTAGGAAGGGTCAAACACAAAGATTCAGAGAAATGCAACAAGAATGATCAAAGGTATGGAACAGTTTCAATACAGAGAAGCTACAACCCTCTGAGTATGGAAAAGACACCATAAAGTAAGAATATGATAAAAAGCTACAAAACCATCTTGTCCAACACAAATGGTAGAAGCGAACTTCAAAGCAAGAGATAACCAGGTTCTCCAGTCACAGAGGTAGCAGATGTTTGAAACCTCTTTCCCAAATGATGTTTTGAAAGCTGAAAGTGTATGTGGGCTCAAGCAAAGCCTGCACAAGTTCACAAAACACAAATCCTCTGAGGGTTACCAAATACACAGAGCCACATATGGCTCAGGAAGTCCCTGAAATGAAAATAGCTGGAAGCCTGGAGAGTATTGGGGGAAGTATCACATGCTCGCTTTGTTCTGACTCTTCTCTAGGCACCCAATTAAAGCCTCCACTGTAGGCAGGATACAGGGCTACATGAACCCTTGAAGTGACCCAATACAGCCATGCCTGTGTTCAAACCACCTCTTTGCAACAGTATTTTGTCTTGTGAGAAAGCAATGAAAATCTGGTGTGCAAAGTACTAAGTAACAAATGTAAGGAACCTGGAGAACCAATAACACCTTGATTACCAGAAGCTAGGAGACTGCTCCAATTCCTTAAATGTTTTCCCTAGCCATCTGCTTCCAGGCACTGGTGCAAAAAAGGGTACTGGGCTCTTTCTTTTGACTTTATGCATCAGTTACTAATGTTGGCATTTTCATCCATATTCTCCCAATCCAAACTGGTTTTAAAAAAGGAAAACCCAAAATGCAACAATAGTCCTAATGCTACATGTACTTTCAGATGCTATACTCTTCAGTGCACAACCCATCACCACTGCCTTAGCAGAACATTCAATATAATTTCTGTGGCTATTTAAATAAATAACAAACAACATGCAAATTAATCCTCCTGCTTTAGTGATGGAGATCACAAGATACCGCTTATGGACAAACGTTTATTAAACAGCATATAAAAAAGCTTAATTAAAATCTCCCCAGAACAAAACAAATCTGAAGCCAATTACTTACAATGCTTGGAGTGAATGACCTCCTCCTTCGTAAGGTAAACCCTCCCTTCCTTTCTCCTTTACACCCACATTCTTTGTGGCCACACAACACAGGAGATGAGAACTTGGGGAACTTCAGCATGCTTGTGGTAATGCACACATTCTTGGGACAGTTCAAAGGAGAACAGACCCAAGTTTGAATCTATTTCTAGGCAAGCACAGAAACTGTAGTAATTTGCCTCTTATCTGACTTGCACGGTACAAATAGCATTATTTTAGAAGTATGACTGACCATCAGTGGTTAAACCACTCTGAACACAAACAAAGACAAGATGAGAATAAAAGAGGAACAAAATTGGCAGCCAGAATGAAAAGGTGGAAGAAATCCAATTAAACCTATAACTTAGCCCATTATCTTTAATTCTTGCTTGAACAAGGGGTCTTGCGGCAGACATTCCTTGTCCAAGTAATACCTTGATAGTAATGGAAGTTTTAAGCAATTTTTGCATGCATAATCCATAGCTGATGTCAAAGGAGAAGGATCATTAGACAGCATTACAGTAATTATAATCATTTTTAAAATTAAAATGTAACAGAATTAGTGTTTTAGCATAGGTACACTAATAATACCAGCAAGATGTACCTACTGCTCTTTTAAACCATCCTAATGGCTGGATCCAGACAATAATGGAAGAAACTTTTATGTGTTCCTTATCAGAAAAAGCTCTGCCAAGTCACCCTGGGACCCACCTGAATATGTCAGTCACCGTGACATGCTCACCACCCGGAAAGTGTCCTGGCAACACTGACCACTGCTTCTCCCCGCAGCCTATCTGGTGCCCAAAAAGTAAGTAGGCCCTGGCTAATGTCAGTAGCAGGCAGTAACACAGTTCAGAAGCCTTCGACCACACTGTCACGATATAAAAACCTGGGGCAAAAGGGTGTTTCTGGCCTGATTAGCATTAAGCTCCACCCACAGAGAGAAGAAAAGCTGAACCCCAGAGGCAGGGGTGGCCATCAGAAGGAACAGTGACACTACCTGATTCAATGGCTTGCTGCTTCATTGAGAAACAGTAAAAGAGACCTGAATATTGTGAAACAAGTACCATCTTCAGAAACATAATCATCGCTAATGTTCCTCTTTCCTAGCAACTATAACACGGTAATTACATAGAAATCAGAATACAAAATATATAGTGAGTGGGATCCCCAGAAAGAAAAATAAAAACAACGCTTGGTACTTCATGTCAGGAGTAAAATAGCACTTTCTTTAACAAAACATTATAGCCAAATTTAATTCTAATTCTTTTAATTCTACAGTGGTCACTTCAGTAATAACTACAAAGAAAGCTGTCGCACAGTTACCATCAAACCTTCAAATAAAACTCTCGTGACTTTCTGAAACATCTACTGCTTTGGTCTTCGATTTCTAAAGCCAGACCTCTGCTAAAACTTAAGTATTTTCCCCCAGACACTCAGACCGTGCATTTCACCATACTTTTAAATACAGAGTTATAAAGGAAAACTAACCCTCTGACTTTCATGTCCTTATAAAAAAAACGTGGTTTCTATCTAGAACTTTCGAGTTCATGTAAGCCCAGGTCTTCATCTGTATGTTTAGCTGGATGAGAGAAAGAAGAAAAATATAATATGCTTATACAGCATAGGGGAAACCTCTGGCACACGTTCAGTGGAAGATTCTATCCCGGTTAGTGCAGTTTGGTCTCTTGGCTCAAATGACCATGTCCAACCCCACCGTGCTTGTGCACACACAGTCTTAACGAAGGCTACAAGTCCTTCTCACTGAATGAGAAAAAAAATTCTAAAAGGAAACCAAGTTAAAAGCTGGGTGTTAATGTCAAGGCTATTAATCAGAAATCTTGATGCTAAGGCATTTTATTTATATATCCTATAAATTCTGTTACTTATCACTTAGCTTTGACCTTTTGACAATACACTGGTTACAATGTTCACCTATGTTACTGTCTTTCCTAGACTGCTTGCCTTTACACTGAAGTATGAACTTTAAAATCTTATTAAGAGGCTTTAAAATATTAACACCGGGCCTGATACCAGTCCACCCTGCGACCCAGAGCAAGGAAGCAAGAGGATAAAAAGCATGCTTCTGTGTCACAGCACAATAATTCCCATCCCAGAACTTGCAAGGTAGCGGATTTTGCAGCGTCATTAAATGTATGTCTATGTTGAAGACTGCAGTGCAGTACACGGATCTGCAAACTAGCTCAGATACTGGAAGGAGCCTACACCAAAAGCTGTGCTAGGCTTATTTGCCCTGCTCTATAAAAGGGTGAATTAGGTCAGAGGGAGATCTACGCTCTTGTAGACAGACTGCTCCTTGTACACAAGCCAGTTCATTTAAAAAGGTAGCTCAAATCTCTTTACAATACGCTGCAGTCTGCAATGCAGTCATACCCTGTACTACTGCTAACGTGCAGGACAGAAAGGACAGGACTTTGAACACATGCCTGTAGTCCCCTTTTCCTCAGAAAGTGCACAACAGCATGATTACACCAGTTGTCAGTGCAATGTATATGGCATCAAATATGTACCTGTCATAAGGTGCTCCCTATATACTGCCTTTTACAGTAGCTTAAATCAAAGCAACAGAAGTTAACCCATTATTAGTACAAGCAATTTTCCTCTCTTTCAAAAAAGAGAAACTATAAAAAAATAAAATGTAAAAAACTACTAAGATTACATGATTAAAAAACTCTCCAGACAGAAAATACAGAAGTTAAGCTTCCAAAAGCAACATTAACTGAGCCATGTTGCACATATATAGCACCTTCTCTTTCTGATTTATGTTGTCAAAGGCATTTCATAAAATATAGAGGACGTGAAATGTGGCTCAGTTAATGTGGCTGCTAGAATCTTATCATTTATGTTTTCTGACTTCTTAGCTGTGCAACCTTCACATCTTATTAACATAGTTTTTTGCATAGACTGTGCTATGGAATAGTACTTATGTTTTATGTATTGACATATTTTTGATGTACTGAGATTTTGAATAAGTTTGCTATTCTTCATGATGAGAGCCAAATAAATAAAGACTACCACCACAAAATAGTCAATCATTTATAAGGAAAAGCAATATCTCTCCTTCCAAAAAAGAACACTTTGATTCCCTTGTCAGAAATTGATGAAAACTACCTCTGCTGTAAATGCTAAAGCTATGCCAATATCGCAACCACCTCCCACTCCCACCTTCCCCTAAAAATGGCAAACAAACAAAAATAACAAATTTGCATGTTTTAGATGAGCTAAAATTAGTTTCAAGGGAGAGGTAAACATCTGAGCCTAGAAACAATAGGAAGAAATTTTTCCTACACAAGAGCCTGATAGTATTGATTTGTACAGTGCATTACAGTTTGAACTAATGCAAATTTGGTCCTTTCTGACAATTTAGGGATAAAAATATAATAATCTCTAGTAAGAGATTTCCACATTGTTATATCCATCCCCTCAGACTGACACCACAGAGAAGACTGAAAATTTGCAACAGGATTTTTTTTCAGAAGTTATTTTAATATATTGTATTAAAAATAGAGAAATCATAGTGCCTATATATATACACACACTTAAATGATGACTCAGATATCTATTCTTACACTCTGCCTTCCTTCCTTTTTTTAAGTGATCAAAACCATCTGATCATGTAATCTGCTTAAGTAATAGATTTCCATTCTACAAACCAACATAAGAAAAAGCACATCAGAACTGCCACAACCAACGTGAGCTTCACCTGGTCCCTATGGTGTCACCAGTGGTTGATGCTTCAGTAAAAAGCATGCAGGAAACCTCCCTCACTGCACTAATAGTATGAAACTCACCTACAAAATGCCAGCTGTTAAAGAAAAATGCAAAAGCCTGTATTTCACCTGATTTTTAATCACGTAACATTTATCACAGGGCACGTGTGCCTCTATGAATGGACTACACTACAGTCTTTGGTACCCAAATCCTGTATTTAACATTTATTCTCCAAGAAATTGGCAACAGTTTTGACCACTGTTTCTTAAATGGTAGTTAAAATAACATATGGTTAAGAAAATACAGATTTTCTTAATTTTTCTACATTTTTCTTCAGTCAAGTTTTACAGTGCCACTCAAGTCTCCTAAAGCAGGGAACACAAATGAGAGTTACAGGTTGAGTCTGACTAGCTGGTAATCTAACAGCACAAGTAATCCTCTATTTTTATGCATTTATACACATAGAGACTCCCAGCACTTTACTGGAACTGAAAAACCCCTCTGTAAAATGGCTTTCACTCTACATTTCTTCTGGCACACAATCTTGGTAGCCAGAAGAAATGCAAACATTAGTCTTTAATTGCAGTAGTGAGAAACGGCAGAAAGCACACACACCCTGTTTACCATCGCTCCCCCAACATCTTGCGCACCCATGAGTTTTCCTTCTTTCTTCCAGTCTCTTTCAAGAGAGAAGGGTACTTTTTAATTCATTCATGTGCTCCTCCAAAGGTATCAATCTTGATGAATACTGTCTTTACCATTCCTAAGTTCAACGGCTTTCAGCGCTAAATCATTTGAGATCGTTCAGAGCCCTTCACTGTACCTCTTAAAAACTGCAAGAGAAGAATATAAAATATCTTCCACAGGGAGCAATGCTGGGTACTCTTCAGTAGGCCATGCCTTTCTCCTCCTCCCACCCAAACTTGTTCAGTTCCACCAGACTGCTGGGCTTCATCGACCTTCACAGCACACACCCTCTTCCCTTGACAGCTGTTTTTCTTCTCCTTTTATCCTATCCTGCACCTAAGGAGGAACAACCCCAGGCACCAATATACAGTTGAGGCCACCCAGCTGGAAAGCAGCTTGGCAGAAAGGTATTAGGGGTCCTGGTGGACATCAAGTTGAACATTAGCCAGCAATGTGCCCTTCCCACAAAGAGGGCTAATGGTATCCCAAGCTGCATTAAATAAAGTATTGCCAGCAGGTCAAGGTAGGTGCTTCTGCTCAGCACTGGTGAGACCATACCTGGAGTACTGTGTCCAGTTCTGGACTCCCCAGTACAAGAGAGACATGGACATACAGGAGAAATTTCAATGAAGGGCCACAAAGACAATTATGGAGTTGGTGCACCTTACATATGAGGAAAGCCTGAGCGAGCTGGGACTGTTCAGTCTGCAGAAGGGAAGACTTGGGGATCTTATCAATGTACATAAATATCTGAAGGGAGGCTGCAAAGAGGACAGAGCCACGCTCTTTTCAGTGGTGCCCAGTGACAGGACAAGAGGCAATGGGCAGGAGGTTCCCTCTGAGCATCAGAAACCAAATTTTCACTGTGAGGGTGACCAAGCACTGGAACAGGTTGTCCAGAGAGGTTGTAGTTTCCTTCCTTGGAGATACACCAAAGCCACCTAGATACACTCCTGAGCAGCCAGACCTAGCTGGCCTTGCTTGACCAAGGGATTTGGACCAGATGACCTCCAGAGGTCCCTTCCAACCTCAATCATTCCATGATTTAATAATGTGGAGCTGCTCTAACCATACAATTGTCAGAGAGCAAATTGTGCCTGACAAATGTGGTGGCCTTCTACAATGGGGTTACAGTGTTGGTGGATGAGGGAAGAGCAACTGATGTCATCTAACTGGACTTGTGCAAAGTACTTGACACTCTTCTGCACAACGCCCCTGCCTCTAAACTGAGAGACATGGATTTGATGGATGGGCTGCTCAGTGGATAAGGAATTAGCTGGATGGTCACAATCAAAAAGGTGCGGTCAACAGCTTGATGTGCAACTGGAGATCTGTGATGAGTGGTGTTCCTCAGGGGTTGGTACTGGGACTGGTGCTGTTTGACATCTTTGTTATTGACATGGACAGTGGCACCGAGTTCACCCTCAGTGAGTTTGCCAATGACACCAGGCTGCGTGGTGTGGTTGACATGCTGGAGGGCAGGGATGCCATCCAGAGGGACCTTGGCAGGCTTGAGAGGTGGGCCCGTGCAAACCTCATGAAGTTCAACAAGGCCAAGTGCAAGGTCCTGCATGTGGGTCAGGGCAATCCCAACCACAAATACAGGCTGGGCAGAGAACAGATTGAGAGCAGCCATGAGGAGAAGGACTAGGGGGTGTTGGTGGACAAGAAGCTCAACATGACCCAGCAATGTACGCTTGCAGCCCAGAGAGCCAACCATATCCTAAGCTGCATCAAAAGAAGCATGACCAGGAGGCTGAGGGGAGGTGATTCTCCCCCTCTACTCCGCTCTCATGAGACCCCACCTGGAGTACTGCATGCAGCTCTGGAGCCCCCAACATAAGAAGGACATGGACCTGCTGGAGCAAGTCCAGAAGAGAACCATGAAGATGATCAGAGGGCTGGAGCACCTCTGCTAAAGACAGGCTGAGAGAGTTGGGGTTGTTCAGCCTGAAGAACAGAAGGCTCCAGGGAGACCTTAGAGCAGCCTTCCAGTGCCCAAAGGGGGCTTACAAGTAAGCTGGAGAGCGACTTTTTACAAGGACATGTAGTGACAGGACAACAGGTAATGGCTTTAAATTGAAAGAGAGCAGATTTAGATTAGAAGAAATTCTTTACTATGAGGATGGCGAGGTGCTGGAACAGGTTGCCCAGAGCAGTTGTGGATGCCCCATCCCTGGAAGTGTTCAGGGCCAGGTTGGATGGGGCCTTGAGCAACCTGGTCTAGCAGAAGGTGTCCCTGTCCATGGAAGGGAGGATGGAGCTAGACGATCTTTAACATCCCTTCCAACCCAAACCATTCTATGATTCTATAATTGAGCATCTTAGCAGAAAGTTAACAGCCAAGGGGCACACCCAATTTCTGGCGTTCAACTGAGAACCCCTCTGGTTTTGGCCCACACACCTTTGACAAGATCACCACTTTTGATAAACCCCCACAGCTCTACCTCCTGGGCCTGACTCTGAAACAACAGCAACCTACTGCTCTGCTACACACTGCAAGTCACCTCCAGTCCCAGTCCTTCACTTCTCTGAGGGACATCACACTTCTAACCATGAAAAACTTGCCATGCACATGCAGTGGGAAAACAGATTTATGGCTCTTCATGTTCCCATTATGGATCTCAAGCCCCAAATAGTGTCCACAGCATAGGTCAACGCACAAAAGAAAAAGGCATGACCTCCCACAGCTATCATTTAGGTTCAGCAGTTTCCATGACAAATGTAGTCATTCGTACAGTCCAAATTCTGCTAGTTTTTTCAACTACAGCAGGATCAAAATCATACTTTTATCTGGACACTAAAAATTCCCCAGACCAAGAAATCCTGAAGCAAACAGAACAACTGGCTGAACCAACTGGGTAAGGAAATTTGATTACGTCTCTACCAGTCCAGCATAATTTACTGTCTTGCAGCATAGCATTATCTGCTTAAGATCAGGATCCCATTCCTGTGGTACAGTCCCTCAACAGCAACATTCCTACCAACGTAAGCAAACACTCTGGAGTACTTATGCTTGCTTAGAAAAGTAATGAATACAAAGCAACTCCTATCCAAAAACCCTCTTCAAATTAATGCAAATGAACAGCAGAAAAAAAAAGTGGAAGGTGTAAATCTTTTCCGTGCTGGCTTTCCCTTCACTTTCTCTATTGGGAACGGTTTAAAAAAAACAACAAGTCAGCCTCTTAAATAAGAGTACTTACATAATGGTCCAAACGTTACAACCTAAAACTGTAACACAGCTATGACTTCAAATATTGCTGCAAATATTTTTAAAAGAAAACTTTCAAACCCCTCCATGCAGTCACAGAGTTCAGGTATTTGATTTGTTCTATTTTTATTATTTAATTTGACCTACTACTTGGCACTGGAAAACATCAAAAGACTCCTGACTGAAACATCAAAGACATCAATCTTACAAATTCATGGCTGAAACCATATAGCACATCATAATTTCCTAAATAATTACTTTTATTATACTCAAAATAAGATGATTATTGTAAATTATTCCTCATATCAGTTTCCACAAGTAAGTCTTAGAAACATCTGCTAAATGTAAGTATCTGAATACAGATAATCCAATTCACGTAACATTATCCTCAAAATGGAACAGAAAAACAAACAAGAACCCTTATAGTCATAACATCACTTATCAAAAATGACCTGGTTTTATTAACTGAAAATAGCCCCCTTAAAACGTATGCTGAATCAACCATCAAGCTCATTTATTCATTCTGCCAACCTACTAGAATTCTTTTTTTAATTAATATTGTAACTGATCTTAGCTCAAATACTGTGCTCCATCAGTTAATCTTTATAATACCTACTATTCTTTCAAAGCATCCAAGCATCTCCAATATACCCTTGCATGCTCCTTCCCTTTCTTGAAAGCTTAAACTCCCCTTCCCCCTCAAGTCGGGTTGTTTTGGGCTATTATCTGAACACCTATTTTGTTAAACATTCACAAAACAAATTCTTACACTCACAATAAGATGCTTCCTTCTCATTTATGGCCAGACTGAAGTAATATCTATCTGTACACAGAATTAACACACAAGTATATAATTGTAGTTTTATGCTCAAGTGCCCCAATTATGTGCTTTAAAACACTTTAAAGGATCCATCAGGAACATTCAATACCTCCAAACTGTAAAGTCTAGAGGAGTGTCTTTTGACAAAACAGCTGCATTACGGGGAAATCTTTCAGTTAAAAACAAAGAAACCAATCAATTTTGGTGCTTTTTTTATCCAAGGCACCCAGGCTAAAGAATGGTGGGACCTGTCTGGTCCAGCACATCTTGCCAGAAGTAACAGAGAAGCAGGAAAGTGAATAGTTCATTTTGCTTTTGCATAGTAAAGGTGCGCCAGGTAGCCTTTTGCTAAGCACGTAAGGGGCCCAGACTTTAAGTTTGTTCAGAAGGGTGATTCAGGATGCCTGCACCGTGCAAGTGAGGACCCTACACCTTCCTCATTTCACTCCCAAGGTAAGTGCGACTCCCCATATACACTCTTTGAATATTCAGTCCTCTGCATTCTCACTTCTCCTTACAGTCTACTGTTAAGAAGCAGGCTTTTCCAAAAAGGGCTGCAGGAGGTGACGTTCAATGTTTTTTTTCTTACCTAAATAAAGGGAAAGGAATAATGAAGGGAAATCTACGTTAATCCACCTGACTTTGCACTGAAATGGATTACAAGTGCTCACATGATGCCTTACGCTTTTTCACCATGACTGGTGATAAACTTGCAGATTCTTGCATTGGTGGCTTTTTTGGTCCCCACACCCCCCTAACTCCAGCAGACATAGAGGAGGGTAAGGATGGAATTGGTTTTGTTGTTTCCTATGACAAACACATATCAAGTTCTTAACAAATAAGAGGTGTGGAAATCAGGAATGGTAAAAATACTAAGTATAACAAAAAGGTAGACACTTCATGGCATTAAAAAGCAACATGCAATGAGCTTCAGGTGAGACTCGAAGATGGTTAAATAGTGAGGTCATGTTAGCAAAGATTTTCCTCAATAAAAAAGAAAACAGACATGGTAAATTACAGTGAAAAAATGCAATGCTCTGTGCAACTCATATGAGATTTAGCATCAGGTGTCAGGTGCATGTAGCCACTGTTGACCACCAACATGAGAAGAGCCTGTTGAGGGGTCACAGTCCTCAAGGACAGATGACAAGTATGAGGCAGACTGAGTCAAAATAGCAGTTGCTGTTTAGTTCTCCAGAGGGGCCAGAGTGCTAAGCTCTTCCAAAGGTGACGGAAAAAGCACACATTCTCAGGAGTGAGCCATTCAAAACTGTTCTACAGGAAACTCTACATGCAGAAATGCCCCTGAGCTCCTCCTCATCTAACCCACCGAGTGAGTTCCTGCCACATAAATGTCCAGTGCCCCTCTGCATGCTGAGGGACTGGGTAAAGAAGGGGTCTCCTGAAAAGAGGCACCACAAAAAGTAGGACTGCCTCTTCTGGAGAGACAGCAGGGCACAGTGGGAGTTGTTTACTTCTTGTATAATATTCCAGAGGCTAGAGCACCAAGACAGCTGGTCTATAGCTCCAAGCCAATTACCTGCTGCTCCACAAGTCCCACTGGCTTCTCTTTCCACCCAGCCTGTCAAGTCCTCTCCCATAGCTGGTCTGATTCTCTATCAAGCCATTCCACCACACCAAAACAGCAGAAAGTCAACAGAAAAGCCTTCTGCTGGCTTAGTGCACAGAAACGACTCCATGTGGTCAGAGGAACCCAGAGGTGACCTAAGAGAAGCGACACTGCAGCTACCAGTTGGGTTGGCTCTAGCTGCTGTTGAACTGTAGAGTCTTTGTTTTTCCCTAGGCTCTCCTCATCCTGCGTATCCAAATGTGTAACTCTCACTTTCCAAAAAAACACCCCATATGCAAAGTAACAACTTCCAGCTCTCCAGAAGAGAGGACATGCAGAGCCCTTTAAGACACAGGTGCTGCAAGAAAGCAGCAGCTCAAAGCGAAGTTATGAGAGGAGACTCTCTCCTTGATTTTCATGAAGGACCCTGGCTTTTTGGGTCTCCTCAAACTCAGACATGTAAATTTTGCCATAAAATTTAACCCACTTTAAGCAGGAAAGCGGTCACTGCAGCTTTCACCCAGAATGACACCGAAGAGGAAAGCAGTGATGCAGAGATGGGGACACACACACAATTCTCTCTCCCTTCCTTCCTTGCAGGAAGCAGAAACAATTAATGCATTTCAGGGACATTATTTGCATGAAAGTAAGGCCATTTCGTAAAACACAAGTGAGCAATGCCCCTTTAGATTAATTCTTGAATATTACTAGGTCAGCAATCACTTTTCTGTGTTGGTAGTTAGATATTTAAGCCTCCCATTTGGTTTGGCAAATCTGAGTACCAGTTGTACTTCACTGGCTACAGCACTGTTCAGACACGAGCTTCTAAGATTAAACTAAGCTTCTGATCTTGCAGTTGCATAACTATTTAAAATATTTCAAACAACAGGTCAATATTTCTCAGCAGTTGTATGTACCTTCCAGAGCACTAGAGTTCACGTGTCCTGAAAAACAACAGGCAAGCTGTATTTTAATTTTAAAAGCAGACACTTCCACTACTTAGTTGACTCTGAAGTATATAAATCTGATTTTTTGGAGAGTATAAAACTAGGGAGAAAAGCTTAGGAAGCAGCACTGTCTGCTTTGGAGGGAGTACTTACCCATCTGCCCTTCTGGCCAGAGGTTTAATAGATTTCTATTTTTATAAAGGACATAAGGGGAGGGGGTGGCTCCATCAGTTTCCTACCGAAACCCAGCTGCCAAACTGGATGTGCCAAAGGGGAATTTTAGGGAATTTTAAAGAGATAACCTCTGCTGAGACTGCAATGTCAGCTTTGTAACCTCATGACTGGAACATGTGCAGTGAATGCTGGATTGAAAAAGCTGTGCTATGGGAGTTAGAAGAAAGAAAAGGAGAAAACACAAACAGCATGAACTGGGATTATTACTCTGTGATGAGAAGGGGACTGGAGCTCAGAAACACTGATAGTTCACTATGAAAAAAATACATCTATAGAGTAAGCTCACTTTGATTTGGGTATTTACTGATAACCTGTGCGCACTTCCATCCTCCCAGACCTAACATGGTCTCTGCATTTTATGCTGATGCTGTTGTTCCATTTAGCAGTTCAGTTGCAGGGTATTTTAAACAACACACGGAGCCAAACTGACCTCTGGTTTAAATATTCAGCACAGAAGTTGGGGGGCGGGGGTCAAGCAGGGAAGAGGAATGGGAGATGAACAGGAGCTCTGCCAATTAAAAGCAAACAACAATAAAAAAATAAATAATCTGTGCTTTTTCAGTCTAGTCCTTCAGCTTCTACTCAGCTTTTATTTCATGTCAAGAGGTAAAAATAAACTAAATGCCCTAAGTTTATCAAGACTTTTAATTTTACAGAAAATGAAGAACTACAGCATGCACTACCATTTACTTACCAAGATCACAGTGTTTAAAGAAATTCAGTAAGCTAAGAAAGCTGCAAAACATTTGTGATTCAAAATTAAGATCAACATTCAAAACAGCCAAACAAACCGCACAAATACAACAGCCACAAATACCTTCAAAGGTCTACAAGCATATTAACAAGAAATGGAATAGCATTAAAAGTCTTACTCAGCAATTAAAAAGGTGAAATTAGTGATTTCTCACTTAGGCAAGTAAATTTCTATACTGAATTACAGTAAGGGAAGTCTCTTTTGGCTAAGACCCCATTACAAAACACTTCCAATGTCTACCTGTTTTCTTCCTCTCCTCACATACAGCAGCGTGCTTACAAAACCTATCCCTTTTACTACATTTAAAATAGATGGGGAAAGATGATGTCATCACATTTCACCTAGAAGAGCAGCAGTAATAAATACCCTTTTGCAGTGAAAGCAGGAATGCTTTATGATAAAATATAACACCTCTTTAAAAAGAAACATTTCAAAGTAACAGGAATGTTAGAAAGGTAAAATAAATTAATAGTCTATGTTGTTAAAAGCAATCTACAAATCTTTATAATCCAATTCTCTCAACAGCTCCGATACGTAGTGTATGTCACTAAATTATCAATCTAAGAGAAGCAGCTGCCTTGAAACTGAAAGATATATTTTCTGTTTTGCCTGGAAATTTGGGATTGTTTAAGAAACATTTTTTTTAACTTGTGGAGTTAGTGGTGGTTTTTGGGGGGTTTGGTTTGGGGGATTTTTTTCAAAGGAAGCTGTCAACTGAGTACCCTTAAAAGCCAGCTAGTTTTATAACCGCACACCGTAAGGCTTACAAGGCATACACTACTAGATGCTATCTTTAACTAAGTGCTAGTTTGTTTCACCAGTGTTGTTTCTCCTGGGAAGTACTTCATTGAGGACCTGCTCCCTGGAGGAGACAAGCTGATTCAGTGCAGTGTATCTCAAGGTCTCTCCAGAAGAAAAGGCATGTAATCAAATAATTAGTAACCAACATAATCGTTCTGCGCATCACTGAAAAAAACCTTGACAAGCTCCTATTTAAAAGCATTGCCTCTTCTACTTTGTTGCCTGTAACGGATCTGAAAATAATTTTACTTCATCTTCAAGTCAAAAAGAAACTAACTTGTTACACTGCAAGTGGCTCTTCCACTGCCTTACAGTAAGAAAAGCTTTGCAAAGTCGGAATATTTTCACTGTATCAAAAAAAAAAAAAAAAAAAAAAAAAAAGTGTTTCTATGATGTATTGTAAATCTTTACTTCCCTCAATTGGGAGGTAGGTTTTTATGCCTTTCAAAATTTATTATGTCTGCTTGACTGTGCTTTCCTAAAGATCCCCTTCAGCTTCTGTTCCAACTAGCACGTGAAAACTCTCTCAAGTACAGTAATATAAAAGGAGTAGGAAAGAAATTCAGCACATGAACAGGGCAGACACACAATGTAGCACAGTGCTTTGCAGAACGCTACAAAGCACATTACAGCGGGATTCATGAAATACAGTGAATTCAAAGTACTTGCTATATAGGTCTTATAATTTATTAAAGTATATAATATAAATAAAGCCATGAAGTCAGTTCCAGTTGAAATGCATACATTTCCAAAGAAGCCCTACAAACTCAGCAAAACCTTCAACCTTTTCTATATATCTTTCCCACCCATGTCCTTATTTTATTCCATGGTATGTTATTCTTATATACCCAACTCTACAAACTGCTATGAATTTTTAAATTTTAATCATTCAAGTAGTGCCAATGAGCTTAACAGGACCAACGTTACACTAGCGTAACTGGTGATGCACACAGAAACGTGTGAGCTGAGGGATTTATACTGCAATATCCTTGGGGCAAGGAATATGGATTTGTCTACATTTCACAAAGCAGCACATAATTTTGCTTTATTTATAACAGGAAATAAAGATTTCAGTTTTAAAATCTTCACAGATCATGCATGAATGTGAAAGATAACCCCACCATTACACTATTACCAGCAAGCCCAAAGAGGGTAGCAGAAAACACAGAAAAAGCTCTGTAACACGTCAGATTAAAAGGATCTCCGCAATCTTTTTGTCTGATGATGATACTCAGGAAAGGTGCTATGCAAGCTAAGACACAAGAAATTTGTGACTAATCGGTAGACTAATCAGGAACCGATTTTTTCATGCTAGCCATTCTCAAGTGTCTTTCTACCTTTGTCAAAAGCAAAGGAGTTCCAATAAAATAAGAACAGACTATTTAAAAAAAAAAAAAAAGCAGCAAAAGCAAAACCCAGTTTCAGCTGTACTAACTATTCCTTCCTTACAAGTTTTCCTACTGTTAAGTTTATTCAGTTAATAAAAAAGAGAATACAGAGGCACTATGAAATTCACTATCAGAGAAACAAGCAATAATTAGCCTGGCAATGAATTTTTCTCTGATATGTCAGTACATATACCGCAATAGATGTTCAACACTATTTCTAGGCTTGAACAGTAAATTCATCTTTCCTATGTGGGAAGCGCAGCAAATTCTCTGATAATAGAAGGGTACGGGAGAACCTTGATAATTTTAATCCCTGAGAAACTTGTCCTGGATTTCTAAACTCAACCAGTAACAAGGTACACAAAGTAAGCAAGATATACATAAACAGAAGCCAAGGCTATTTCAGCAAAATTATACCTTACTAATACATTAGGATTGCAGGGTTTGGTTTCACTACCAAGTATTAGCAAGCATATTTCACTAACCATTTTAAGATGAATTGATTATTACCATGACATTTCAACCACACACAAAAAAGTAAGGTGACACTACAGCAGAAATGTGCTATCAGTTTGACAGTGGTGATTTTGAGAAAGACCTTTACAAGCTTATACTAACGGGTTTTTTTCATGAGCTGAAAATAGTTTTATTCCCTTATGTCAAATAACATTTGTGTTTGAATTACGTGTCTGTAATGTGCACCATACCACAAAAAGGGAGACATGAAGCAAAAGTGTAACTTTATAGACATGGTTTTACCATCATACAGTACTGCTTTATAAATAATGCTGAAGTAAACAGAATCTGCATATAAATAACATCTCTTATATTGAATGTTAAATACATTGACAGAACCAAGCAGCAGCAAAATGTTACTTATCGTAAAAACATCTCTGCTTTTATTTTAAATATATAAACAAGATATTTCTTTTTGTAACCATCAAAGCAGGCAGCTGACTTTTGATTTTGTCTGAGAGGAGCACACACCTACAAATAAAGAAAGAGAAGAAAAAAGAAAAAGAGGGTAGGGAGGGAAAAAAGACACAAGTGAGCTTTTGCACTATTGACAAGGCTTATAATCCAGAAAAATCTGCTGTGTGAGCCAAGGCACAGCAACACAGTGTTTAGGCACATTGAGGAGAAATGCTTGTAAATTCCAATGGTCCAATGAGCAGAGACACAGTTTTCATAATTTTATCATTGTGCTCCACGGCTGAGCGGCTGTCAGGCCAATGGCAAGGCACAGGTTCCCATTTGAATGACATATGGGTTCACCCAACCAGAGAGATGTTAGAGCATTAAATACCACAAACAGACAGGACAAGAATACAAAAAGCCAAATTAGCACTCGTGCAACAGCGCGCTCCGGCAGGGACCTGGCTGCTCCTGCCCTGCGCCTCCGCCAGGTCCCCAGCATTGGGAAAACCGTGTCCTCCGGATAACAGCCTCTCACCTCATAAAACTCAAAAACACGCTGAAAAACTGTACTTCAAAGGGCGGCAGGAAAATATGAAGATGTGTATTTTTAAAACACTGGGAAATGTAGACTTAGCTATCTGGGGAGAGAGAAGCGAGCAGGAATTACCGTTTCCCACAGTAATTCTAAGAAGCGTCATGGAAAATACATTCTACCTTTGTGGAAAGCTGTTCTTCAGACAGAAGTGTTTAACATATTATATAAACATGTTATGCAGTGAAATGTAAAACACAGGGGGATTTTCATCACATTTATTGCATTTCTTAGCCGAAACGTAGCAGTCTTGTAATCACCACTGTCGCTGCAGTAAAACACCTCAGTAATACTAACCAAAAGGTGCTCTCAGCCCAGCTTGTTGAAGGGGAAAAGCGATTACATTGAACAACGCAGACCTAAAAGTGCATCAAAACCAGATAAACCCCCCCAAAGAATGGCAGATGAGCATGCACCACAAGAGCACGGGGCCGATTTCAACTGGCAATTCACCATCCTTTGAAATCCCCTTTTGTGAACAAACCAAACCCAAGTCACATAAATTACCAAATGCTGCCTAAGAAATGAGCTGTCCCC
This sequence comes from Falco biarmicus, assembly GCF_023638135.1. Classification (NCBI taxonomy): domain Eukaryota; kingdom Metazoa; phylum Chordata; class Aves; order Falconiformes; family Falconidae; genus Falco; species Falco biarmicus. The sequence goes on along the minus strand of NC_079293.1, from coordinate 48,472,711 downwards.
TCCCTGTGCAAGGCAATGGAGCAGCACACGAGCCGCACGGTAACACCTGTCCACAGGAAAGGTTCAGACTTCAGGGAGCTGATGGAGGAAATGCATTAGCAGTTTTCTGGCTTTGGTCAATAAAATACAAGCCAAGTAGTTCACCATCACCGTGTATAGTGAACACTGCCCTTGCACAGCAGGGTTTGCAAAAGCAAAAGCAGAGAAAGAGTTGCGCTCAGGCTGCCCAACAGACCCTGCCTGTTTAAAGGCAATTACTTGGGTGAGGAGGGGGCACCCCTGCCCCTGCCTCTCACCCTGCAGGCAGCCGGCTGCAGCCTCCCCACCGCTCGAAATAACTCAGGGGTGTGACAGAGATGGTGCCTTCCACTGACTTGAAGGGAGTTTTTCTTCTCAGTCTTTCTGTGCTCAATTTTCATTCTGCAGATTTCTCTCTAGACGTGGTCTCTTTAGATTTATTTTATAATACCAGGATTCTCTTCTGTTTGTACTGCATTTTTCCTGCTCTCATTTTACACTTTCTGTACCACCACTATCATCGCGTCTAAGCAGGAGACTTGGGAGAATTCACTGGAATCTGCAACATTCTCCAACAATAAACTGAAACGATCAGGAGGGAAGATTATCATTAGGTCATTAGGTGTCTATTCAAAACAGCTGTTTAGGTCGAGGGTCCTGATTAATTACTGCAACTCAGAAGTCAGCAACAATCTCTTCCCAACCAATAACTAAGTACCCAACAAGAGCAGCAATCCATTTTAATCTTTATTAAAAGTTATTTAATCACACACAATTTATTTTTTTCAAGCCGTTGGATTTGTACTTAACTGGCAAAAAAGTTGGTTTGCTTTTTCTTGGGGGGAAAAAAAAAAACTTTTCCAAACAACAAAGAACTGTTAGAAAAAAAACAAAAAAAAAACTTTTTCTTTCCTTAAAAATTCCAGCACGACACCCCAATCTGCCTGCCACCTCTTATTTCTCTTCAGTGTCTCCACACACACCACCTGGTTGATCCCAGTAAACTGTATTACAGATTAAGCTCTGCCCCAAGGTTTATCCCAGCAGTATCTTTCCATTTCTGGATTTTTTTTCCTGATAACTTCATATTCCAGCAGGACTTCCAGTTGAACATGTGCAACTACTATCCTCCCAACTTCTTTTTTGTTAATTACTAAGAACCTATTTCAGGACTATGTACACCAAAATACCAAAAGCAAGCTGCTCTGACTCAGGAAAAACCCCAAACCAGGGGTCCTCAAACTACGGCCCGCGGGGTGGATACGGCCCCCCAGGGTCCTCAATCCAGCCCCCGGTATTTACAGACCCCCCCCGCTGGGGGCTGGGAGGGAACCAAGCAGCCGCAGATGACTGCCTGCCACTGCACCTGCGCGCCGGCCCCCTGGTTAAAAAGTTTGAGGACCCCTGCCCCAAACAAATGGTATTTCCCTAATTGTTCTTCATGTAAGCAAGCAGTATGCCACCTGAAAGGATAAGATAAAGAGCAAATGAATCTGAGAATATGAAATGTACTCCTTAGTTATTTTAACATTTAACAGTAGAAAATTACTTCAAAGCTACCAATACATGCACAGCACAGTGCTGGCAAAAGACAAGAAAAGTAAGTATGAAGCAGAATTGTCATCAATGTTCTCCTTAAAACACTACCTTAGAGAATGACACTGTACTCTCTAGGTTAATCCATTCCCATGCTCTGTGGTGGAAGATGATACTCATATTAAAAGATCCATCAAAGCCCGCACTACCTCAGACAAGGAAAAAGGTAGCACAGCTAATGGAGAGAAACCCCTCAAGCCGTAGGCAGAGCATCCCTCCCCTTGCCGTTATCTCTCCCCACCCTACCATGCTAAGGGAAGCTGACAAACAGAGACAGAATTCCCAATTCACAAATGCAGGACATTTCAAAAAAGCTTAGGAAATGTGAAGAGTAAGACTAAAGATTAAATGGGATCTTCAGAGCTCAGCAAAGTGCTGGGGGGAAAGGGGGGGGACAAGAGGGCATAAAATTGATATATCAAAATAAACTTAACACTTTTTTCTTAGAAGCTAGAATTTTGAATTATATGGATGAAGGTTTCAATGCCCGATATGAAGATGTGAAAACTCCTGAGGGTTAATTTTAGGTGGTTTGTTTTCGTTTTTAAAATAAAGATCAGCACCAAAGCACGGCAGGAATTATTGAAGAGTGTTTTTGGAAGTTTTCAGCTCAGAATTAAAGCAATTTTTACATATATACACAGGAAAAAAAATCAGTCTGTCAAAACAGAAAACTGAAAAAGTTACAAAATTTGGATATTTAGATTTCACTATAACTGCCAAGAACATACAAGTTGTAACAGGAGAAAAAAAGTCACCAGAAAGAAAAACATTATTCTGGGGAATAAAAAAAAAAAAACCAAAACCAACCAAACAAAAAAAGCCACAACTTTTCAACCTCCCCCCAATATTTCTTTTGAAATCAATTTTCTTTCAAAGACAACTTTAAGTACAACAAAAACTTGTTGCCTGGCAGAAAACTACACGTGCCACATTTCCAATGGCTTACAGGTATCCAAACTAATGCAGTGCAGTATACCTTCCTACTTAGGTAAAATGTGGAAATAGTCAAAATTAATAGGCACTTAATACAGATAAAATTTATATGGACTTGCAACAGACTTACGCAGCACAAAGACAAGCATACATCTTATTATAGTCTGTTTAATGTATTGTCCATAAACCTGTAGGCAGATATACTAAACTGAAGCAGAGCGTAACGTGACTTTCTTGGACATTAAGATAATTTTAACACAGAAAACGCTGTCCCCATCTACAGAGCTCCAAAACATTGATGGACCTTTCCTAACTTGGTTTCTCTGGAACATACACAACTAGACATCAAGAAAATGAGCAGATCATTCTCACAAAGTTAAAGAAAATGAAGTTATGATTTCACTAAATCAACCGGTATCCTCTCTTCCCAAAATTACTCTGAAGCCACAGGCACCAAAGACTTGAATAGCACTGATGAAAATGTTTTCAGGTCAGAAAGTAACATAGGCAGGATGCTTAATATTTGGATTGCACAGCTCAGGCATTTTTCAAAGGTGAGATTTCAGTCAAACCCTGAGCTCCAAGGGGAACGAAGCCTTCACAAGCTGTTGATTCTCCCACCCTGGATCAGCAAAGCCCCTGCACAAGTATCATATGAACTTCCAACCAAACAGGTATTACAATAAATAAATATGGCTCTTGTAGCACTCATCAGCACAGACTTAAAAAACAGAAGGATTTCTTTTTCAAGTGTTACAGACAATATCCGACCACTCACATCCCTTTCTACTCCCTGACCCAGTTCATGTAATGGATGGAAATGGTAAGGGCTCCACCATTGTGAACAGCTGTAAAAATGAACAGCTGTCTCATCCTTCATCTAGCTAAACAAAGACACAAAAGTCCAGACTACACTCGCTCCATCTTCAGTGCTTTTCCAACTGATGATGGAGTGGTACTTAATGGAGTGATAGAAAGACAACGACTGGAGAGAGGGTGGACAGAGGGAAGCACATTAACAAGGTGCCTGTGCTTGAAAATATTTTTTCGTTTATCATAAACTGCAATATTCAGTTATAAAGCTATTTCTAGATAAAGGATATACTTGGAAAAATACCCTGTATTTCTGCTTTCAGAGTTAACGAGATAAACACTGAAGTCCCGCAGGAAGATGTAAGTCTTAGGCATTCACCCAGAAGAAATAAGGTTTCAGGTATTAGGATACAGAACTGCACTGAAAATACAGGCTAGGCAGAAAGTTAATGATAGTTTGATAGACCTGATTAAAAAAAAAAAAAACCACAAGGATAGATGGCAGTCAGTGCCTATTACTGCAAGGCTTGGATGGGATTATTTTAATTAATGTTCTACCTAAACTCTTACTTCAATAGCTACTAATTACCATTAAGAACTACGAGCTATATCCGCAGATTAAACATTTCTCCCCACCCCAAAGACCCAATTTTAGAAGCTGCTTCTACAACAAATTATTTGTTATACTGTTTATGGTACCATAGAAACCTTTACATCCTTTTAAATTTGCGGTGAGATCCTTTGATGTAGGTCCTTTAAAAAAACCTTGTTGAACAAAACAAATGCCTCTTCACTATATGCTGAGAGAAGAGTGTGAAAAAATGTCAATATACTACATAAACTTTATAGCAAAATTAAAGGACTCCCAGTATTTGAAGCAACCTTCAGACTAACTTGAATCCTGTAGCTTTCTCTTTGTTTCTGAATACACTTAGGAACAGAGAAGTAAGTAAGACTTTCTCTCAAAGATGCCATTTTTTTGTAGATTGATGTATTCTCTTTTAAAGGGATATAATTTTACAATCCCTCACAGGTGAGATAGTGGGTTTAATATCTAAAGGAAAGTACATATTTGTCTTTATGTCAATCTACATGAAAGAAAAATCACTGAGAAAGTAACAATAAAATACACGCACTGCAAGTATCCATCTACATTCCTATTTTGTGGCTCAGATTTGACGTATTATTTGCTGTACTCAGAAATGTAGTACTTCTGTATGCACACACATAAATCTTGACAAGAAGATCTTATTTCAGTCATGCTGATCCTATTTTAAAATTTATTTAATACTCAGCTATAAAAGGCGAATACTATTTTATAATTGAAAAGGACATCACAGTCCTGATTGAAAACACTATTTGGATGGATAAAAGAAAAATCCTACTGCCTTTCCTTTTAAAAATAAAAATCTATAGAATAAGACAGATACGTACAGAGTTCAGAGAAACTAATAAACAAATTGCAACAAGAACAAAAGTCTTACCATTTTCACACACGCACACTTTAAATCTCAATCATATTTTTCCCCACAGTATTGTGAATTTAATAGAAACCACACCATGTACATCTATGAGATGCTTTAGGTAAGAATTTTTACATCTGTTTAAAGTTACCCACAAATTTCAGTAAACTATTATATAGGCTTGCAGTTTCAAATAAGAGAACTGAAAATTCTAGTAGAGAATCTCTCAGAATTTTTTTTTAATCGTCTCCTGCAAGACAGAATCTCTCATTTTATATTGCTTAACTGAGAAACTCCGTAAGAACATACTGATTATAGTAGAGCCATAATAATAGCACTGTACAACTATATGCTACTTCTCCCCTAAGACAGACTGAGGAACAAAAAAAAAAAAAAAAATTCAAAACAATCAAACCCTGTATACCAATTACGATAAAAAAAGTGACTATTAACACAGCTACAATACTTCAGACAAAATTTTTAACAACATTTGCTTTCTCCATCTGTCTTTTTTTAAAGACTTACTTCACCAGTGAGTCAGATTTTGGACAACATTTGATGTGGTGCCATTTAAAAAGAGAAATTACAAGTAGGAAGAGATTTTTATGAAATACATTCTGCAACAATCCAAGGCAGATCTGGAATATGACAACAAATTCATATCAAATAACAGTCTGCCTGATGTTTAGCTTGTTAACATTTATTTAGGAAATGAGAAGAAAAAAAATAATCAAGCTTTCCAAACAGTCTTCAGGAACTTAGATTCTAGTGCATGTAACATACTATAAGTAAATTAATAGATAACATGAATTCGATGAAATGATTCTGTGTTTGCTTATTGCTGTTATATACAGAGGAGCAAATCATATGCTGGTAGCGGACCTGTGTTCTTACGACTGGCTTCTGCAATTTTTCTTTTCCATGTACAAAAACCACTACACATCTACGATGACAGTAGCAGGAGGGCCAACTGCTACGGATTTTACTTTTGTTATTTACTTCCGTAATCGATGTTGTACAGGTTCTTCTCTCTACCAGAACTAAGGAGAAAAAAAAAAAAAATTCAAACAGCAGGACAGAGCAGACAGCACTTTGGTGAGTGGATTTCCTGCACAGAGACCAAGTTCACAAGGTAAGAGTGCGCTGACAGCACACTGTCTTTACAAAAAACACCCCAAAAAAACGTATTTACTGACTTCTGTATCAGGAGCGCCTACCTTAACAATGCTTTTCTAACAGGTGCCAAAACACGCCAAATTAAAGCCAAAACTTCCTGTGCAGTAACCTCTTTACTTCTCACAAATGGGACTGTCAAAGAAAAATCCTATGTTAATGTTATTTTATAATAGTTATCAGTCAGCCATTGTCCTTCTGAATACATCTGGTTTGAGAAGTCAGACAAAGCTTCTTGACAAAATGCCATTCCATAAAACCAGAGGAAAACAATGGAAATTTATCAATTTATTTCAAACATTTATTAGGTTCAGAATGGAACTGCTGGACAGAAGAGCACCAGGCATTGCCACCCAGCTTCAGCAGACCCAGTCGCAGCCACCAAGATGCCTTGTTCAAGAACATGTGCCTTAATCAGCAAATTACTACTTATTTTCAAATTATCCTGACTGTGGCAATGCAGAAAAGCAGGCGGATCTAACTGCCAAGTGCCAGAGATTCACCCTCCTCTCCATCCTCCCAGCACACAGTCCCTGCTTTTTTTTGTTTGGTTTTTTTTTGCATGGCCCTGGCTCCAGCCTGGCCCTGAGCTGAGCCATTTCAGTGCACTAAACCAGCAGAAAAGTAAACCTCCTCCCCTCCTTCCCCCCCAAAAAAGGAAACTCTTCTGCCCAGTCAGTGAAACACTGCTATGCTTCACTCAAATTAGCAAGGCACTGTACTGATCCACAGGGAAAGCAGAAGATCCAAACTGTGTGCTGCAAGGAACAGAAAACTGTCCAAAATTAAGGAAACTGTTTCCCATGTTCCCCCCATTCTGACTCAGATTTGTAACACCAGCAAAACGCCATGTAACAGTGATGTGATTGATGCATGCTGTATTTTGCATCACTCAAAGCAAAAAAAAAAAGCGTAAGAAAATCTCAGAAGCATTAAAAAAAAAAATCACTCCAAGACACATTAAATACATACATACACATCCATACTTAACACAGACTCCTCATTGAATTTTGTTAGTAATTAGTCCTTCATCTGAAAACCTGAAGTAATTCGTAACGATATATGAAATATATTGGTGAAGCTGACAGATATTATCACCTCAGTAGGGACAGCATATTAAATCTTTCATTCAAATCTATGGCAGAGCTGCAAAGCCCACCACTTACTCTCAGCACTTCAGAACAAACTCTCCCTATACAGAATTATATTTTGCCTGTTTATCTTCTTCTACCGATTTAGTTTGCTAAAGATTTCTCCCCATTTCCTTTCTTCCAAATACGTTGTAACGTGTCTAGCACACTGTAGTTTTTTTAAGTACTTGGGTAGTCAACACACATATATAATCTGGTTTTCAAAGTCATAACGTGCCTTGAGGGATGTGAAAGGTGTTAGGAAAAATAAATAAGGCAGCAAGAGTTTTGTTTCAGCCAACCAGCCTAAAGTTACATTTTTCTAAGTACTTGTATGTATTCTTAGCCACTTTCAAGTATGTGTTAAAAGCACAGAAACAATAAAGAATTTGTAGTTTTTCTGTTAGCCATAAAAACCTCCGCAGTTCCCTGGTGTAAATGCAGAGGGTAACAGATGAGGAAGACAGACAGTCACCTTCTTACTACTAACTGGATTCAGGTGTTCAGCCTACTTAAGCTCTTCAGTAACTACTTACTCCAGTGGCTAAACCAAAACCAGTACTTAAAAAACCCAACAAATTTATAACAAAAGCTTGCTGAAACCACTGGCAGAGGAAAGCTAAAAATTATCTGAAAGTTAGAGACTATAAAAATTATTCTTTAAAACCTTGGTATTAGGATACTGCCAGCTCTCTTCAGACATAAAAGGCTGACATGTTATTTCTTCAGCCTGAGCCCTGCATGTCTGGATGGTTACAAAACCAAACAATAACATTTTAAATATTTTTTCCTCGAGTTTTGTATTTCAAGAACAGTTTTATGAAACATGCAACTGTCTTCTAAGTGAAACATCTCCAAAACAACCCAGAACAGTTGCAGAAAACAAGGAGGGATGAAGGAGAAAGACAAGCTTAGATGTTTAAAATATTGCCATGACTAAGGATATCAAGGTAAAAACTGAAGGCATGAACTGAAAGTATGCTCAGTGCTCAAAGCACATTTCTGAAATACAAGACAACAATTTGTCTGAGAACATCTTCTCTTTATCTCCCTCAGAGGGTTGTAAGATTATTAATCTTCAGAGCAGAAAACACTGCAAAACTACAATTCCCGATGTACCCTGCAGCCCATTCAATTACCACAAGTACACGAGCCCTTGCTAAGAGGAGGCAGATTAGTTTTAAGAAAACATAAACCTGTAGTTCCCAGCTCTTAGTGGCTGGGAATATTATTTTCCTATGCTCTATTCCTCTTGCAGAAAAAGAGAGAGAGAAGTAATCAACTGAGAGAAGCGGAATAATATATTTGGTTTCCTGTGAAAGAACAATTCAAGGTGATACTGCAAATACGTAACAGCTTTTGGAAGGAATTTTGGCAATGCCTTCCACGCAACCTTATGTAGTACTCAAACAGTAACCTCAGAGCGAAAGGTTACTGGGTCTCCACTATCCTCCCAAGGCTTCAGCTGACCGACGAACGGCAGAAACAAAACTCAGGCTCAAATAAGGAAGTGGCACCTGTGAGCAGGAACAAAATTTGCTGGCGTAGCTCTGAAAATAGGATCAAACCAGGACAAACCCATGTTTCTCCTCTCTGAGTTTATAACCACACCTGTGGCCCAGCACTGCAGAGCCACGGAGGAGCTTTTACAGGCAGGGAAAGTGTCTCACCTACTGCTGTAAAAGAAAGCATGCATATGGCACACACACTTGCGTACATATGGATGATACCATCTGAGATGTGCATCCTTTCCAGGCCGGAGGCCACAGCCACCACACCAAGGTATGATACAACACGTTACATGTACGACTAACTGAATGCAACTCCAGCTGAAACACCTCTGGTGCATGGTTTTTCCAAAAGGGGGAAGGGGCGGGGGCAGGGCTGGGAGGAAATGTTTTACTCCCATATGGTCTGGTTGACCTCCCGACCTCAGCGCTCTGTCCCACTGCCTGGCTCCTCCATCCCATTCCCCAAGCTCAGGCGAATCAAGGGGTGCATTAGCAGATGAAGCAGAGGGACACCTGCACCACGGAAGCACGAGAGGCTCTGGCAGCACCAAGCCACCACCAAAGCCTCCACAATGTCCAATGATGCTAGAAAAGATGCACCTAGTCGCTAATGAAAGCGGCGATCCCACCAATGTAAGCCACAAACCATTATGTAAAAGTAACTAATTACATTTATTGCACCCACTACCCCAGTAGCAGAAGAAAAAAAAAACCACACCATACAGAAGACCACCGTCACTCTGGAAAAGCAAAGGAGAAGGTAGCTTCGGAAACACACAAGGGAACTGCCCGCCACCCCACAGAGAGGACAAGGGTCTCACCCAGGAGGTGGCCGAGTCCCACCAGAACCTCAACAGGCTGGATAATAAACTCCACCTCACAGGAGTTACAAACACCTGGAATTTAGTGCCTGTGCCAGTACCCACCCCATTACCAAATTAACCTGTGGGGAAGGGGCACATGACACGCACCAGATTTATTGCCCGGTACTGTAAGACCATTAATTTCTCTAACAGCTATTTTATTGGCACAACCTCCGCTCTCTAACGGCGCTCCTTTCCTGACTATGAGAAATTATTGGGCAGTTTGTGCTAACTGCCTTCCCGTCATGTTTCATTTCCAAACACCATCTTCTGTCAGTTTATTCCCATTCAGCCCAAAGTGACTGTCGACGTGAATCCAGATGATCTGTTCATTTTCACAATTGTCTAATTCTGAGAGTAGTTTCCACCTCCCCTGCTTCTTGAACTTAAAAGACTAACCAAACTCAAGAGGGGATAAACAAACAACAACAACAACAACAAAAAAAAAAAAAAAAAAAAAAAAAACAAAAAAAAACAAAACACAACACACAAAACCAAAAAAGCCCCAGAAAACCACTAGTAGATTAAACTTCAGCATTATAGGAAATATATTCTGCACATGTCATTGACCCATTTACATTTTACTTTGTTTGAGAAAAGACAGAAATTGTGGAAAATGGAAAAAAAAACCCAGAAGCCCAACAACCAACCAACCAAAAAAACCCAAAAACCAACCAACCAACTCCAAAACCACTCCACCCCTACAGTGGTTTATCTGTATATAAATATTCTGCACCATAAATAGGCACATTCTGTTTTTCTAGAAATTCCTGCTTATTCTATTAAATTTTAGCATCTAACCAAAAGGAGAGGCCCTTCACCCTCGCCTCCCATCACCCACAAACTTTCAACTGCACTGGAAACACTCTCACAAGGCAGCAAAATCCAGTAAAGACTGGGGGGAGGCATGGGAGGGTTAAAAGAAAATAAGAAATCCCTGGAAATGGTCCTGTGCTGCAATTATGTAACTCGATACCAAAGGTGCGAAAGCTAGAATGAAAATATTTGATGTGACAGCTCTTCACCTCAGTTGTAGCATGCCCTATCTAAATAGCAGGAGAGCAGATGGTAATTTTCAAGCACATTTAGACCGGAATGCAAACGATACTTAAAAATAAATACATAAATAAACAAATAACAGCACACATGGAATAAATAAAGCAAAGCGTGTGTAGGGGGAGAGAATCTCTCACTAGGCTAACTGATGTAGCTGGGGAAAAAAAACCACCACCACACACACACATATTTACAGTCACACAAGCCCTTCTTCAGATCTAAATTTACAGTTTATTTCCAAGTTAAACCACCAAGTTGTGGAGCAATACAAAGATGCATGCACTTGTCCTGGCAAAAGCTTTGAAGTTCATTGGTATTAAATCCACAGCCTGGTAAGCTGCAAAAACTCCATGCTTTCAAACGAAGCAGCTTTTGAACACTTGTTTTGAAAATTTTAAGTGAATAAGCAGACTGCACAGAAATTTGTTCAACATTCACCACTTAGAGATTTATGCAACATCAGATGCACCCTCAAACTCCAAATTATTTTGACAACAAGAAGCAATAATTCATTTTAACATTAATAAAGGCTGTTTTCAAAATGCTGCTTGCTCCACAGATAGTTCTGAATAGTTTTCCAACTGTCCAATCAAATAAATCAGTATCTGGGGTCATGGCAGAGATGGATTTGTGAACTATACATGGTCTGTACTTAATTGTCATAGCAAATCCCAGATTTAAAGCATCACTACATCTGACAGAGCCAAGGACAGCCAGTACCGTTACTAAGTGTGGTGCCTACCACTGCCCAGGAATCCATGCTGTCGGGATGTTTCTGGATATGGAGATATATATACCACCATACATACGCATGCATGCATACATGTGTGTATTACATCAAAGACAAAATTTAACAAAACTGGGACCAGATGAAGAGAAAGGACAGAAATACATGGTGAATTGTTCTTAAGGATCTACCAATCACCAGTATGGCTGGTGGAAGGGGATGCCCACACACACTTTTCCAAATTCTCTCCATCTATAGAGCAGGCCAAGGTATTTTTCTGCTGGTCATCTTTTCATGATTGCCACTTACTCTAAAAGGTAAATGACAACCCACCACTGACAACTAAATGGAAACTGCTACAAATGTTATGCTTAAATTGCCAGGTTTTTAAGGAAGTAACAGTTTGTCTATTTAACTAAATACAACTTCTATAAACTGCTTTTACACATACTGTTCCAACAAGCATATACATGCCCACTCCAGTATACCAACCTTCCAGTGTGACACTACCATCCTATGTCCGAAAATCATGAAAGAAAACTTAAAGCTAACTGTGCCTAAAAAAAACAGCAAGCACACTTACCTCAATAATCCTGATGTTAATTATTCCAAAGCTCTGATGCTTCATCCAGAGCAACACCACCTAACTAACAATTTCCTCTGCCTGCATAGCTACATATCCCATCCATGCCCTTGTCAATACATGTCACAAGTCACCGCAACGTTCCTCTTCCGTGCAGTCACACCAATTCTGTTACCATACTGTTCTACTCTCCTGCAGACACCTACTTGACGCTCTGCATTGGCCATATCATCCCTTGTGTAGATCTCTGTTGGTTCCTGCTTCCCCAGCTCAGCCTCATTTTTAAAGGCCTCCCCAGCTCATGTCCAGACCTTCTCCTATGACACTATCATCTTCACCATGAACTCACATGCAATACAGCAAACCCCTACTACTCTGAAAAAATACCTAGAACCCTGGTGCTGGAGAGGGGGCAGTTTCTCATGATGACAACAATGCACATTTTGACCTGACATCAATCGAGCCTGAAAAGATTTCACAACAAGACTGTAATAACAGGGGAGAGAGGAAAAAAAAAAAAAAAGAAAATAATAAAAAAATCAAATTAAGTGCTGAGATAAAAGCAATTGCTGCATCTACAGCACAAGTGTTTCCACCTGATGTGTAAGAGCGCATTTGTTCAAAGCGTGCTAGAACTCCAGCACATTTAAAACTTGGATTTCACTTCTGCATTCTGCAAGAAGACTATTTCTGCTCAATAAACATTATTTGGATAAAATGCTAGTAATATGCAGCACCAGGTATTTTATCATTTATTTGCAATTATCATGCATTTTATAATAAATTAGCATAACAGTTCAGCAGCAGAGTCAAAATCTGTATCCAAGCATCCTAATTACAAGGGTTCTTTCTATATTCCAACTATAACGTGTTCTCTCATTTGCTCATTAGTATGTAGTATACATGCATTACTAAAAGTGCACACAAATGAAATGATCATAAATAGTTACATTTCTTTTAGCTTTTCAGAAATTTAAAAGAACACTGAATTACTGAAAGCAAATCTTACATAGAAGATTGTAATAAATTGTGTATTAAGTTCAGTTTATTCTCCAAAATACCCCAAAAAGTTCTAAAGTCAAGGATTGTATCTTATATAAAAACTAGTAAGAACTGCCTATTCATTGTCCAGAAGAACTAGAGGTTATTATCTGAAATAACTTGAGTATATTGTAACATGGCTCCCAGGCATTAAAAAAAAAAAAAAAAAAAAAAAAGGCCATTTATTAGGTATTAATAGACCCAGACTAAATTGATATGATTAAGTCACAGTTTAATCTACTGTATAGTTTCATGCATTTAACTTGCTTCCTTCTGGTCAATTTTGAATAGTAAACTGTTAATCAAACAGTATTAAGACCCTCACTCCCAAAGCATGCTAAGACAGGCACAGAAGAACAGATACAAAGGCATGCTTAGTATGCGTACACTTGCATGCAGTCTCGCATGGAAATTGCATAAGGTAAGCTTTTCTTTATTTGTACATTTTTGATTTCACAACAAGCAGTGAGAATCAAGACAGATGGCTAACCAACATACAAAATGCAAAAATCACTCTCCAGAAGCGCCTCACGCAAATGCAGTAAAACCTACAAGTCCACACCTGACCTCCTTCCTTGGAGAAACTCTCAATGATCTTCAGGGGAACACGTTTGGGAAAGAGGGGGTGGGGGAGAGGGAAAAAAAAAAAAAAAAGGAGAAAAATAAAAGAGAGTAGCTCAAAAAAGGAAGAGCTTCACAGTTAAAATGAACTTTACAGAACTGGACCAAGCCAAATTCAAGTGAAAAACCTGTGTGCACTCCACTCACTGAGCCTGCTGTTCAGAAGCCCTCCCTATCAGGAATGGCTGGCCAGTGCCTCTCGCAGGCCCACAACTCTCTCTGCCCACAACCTGCGGAGACCGTGGCAGCCCACGGACCAGCCTGCCAGCTTACTGCTCTCAAAAGTTAAGTTTTTTCTGGAGGACGCAGGTATTATCCCACTCGTGATTCCAAGTGAGACACAAGATAGCATTTCTGTGTCTTCTGAACTCTTACAGTTTACCTGGGGTGTTTTAGAAGAAGAATGCCTTCCATCTCCAGAAGGTGTTTTCATACCTTCTACATACATTTGAAATTATTTGCCCGATGACAAACACCTCAGATGTAGAGACCCCACCTTCACAAAAAGCACTGTTTTGCAAAATTAAGAACCACATTACATTATTTTTAGTAATTAAAGTTCCTAGTTTCTGAAGGCATAACAATGTGCTACAGGATTAATAAACTGACCACATTATTCATTGCTGGAACATGCGATTGACTAAAGAAAAACAAATACTCTGATTGCAATAATACAGAAGGAAAGTGATTTCACATTCATGTCACTCAATACTTTAAAGACCAAGTTCATTTTCAGATCTTTTGGGTTTATATTGATTGCTTGAAGATATTCTGCAATACTTGAGGGAGACAGCAAGCCTCGAGGGACATCTACACGCGGCCACAGTTCTGCAGTCTGTATGCTTTCCTTGTCTGTGGCAGTATAGCCCATGCTATATAGCTGTACATTGGTCTGAAGAATTCTCTAAAATTTCCACATACTCAGTTATACACAGATTCAGTCCAAGAGACCTGAATCACTTCTTTTTCACTTACAAGATTATTCAGTTCTTGGGAGTTCTTATGATCAACCATGTTCTCCAGTTCACTGCAGCCATCTTAGGTTCTTCATCTGAGCTCCACCTCCATTAGCCATTTTGAGGGACCAAAAACCAGATGCAGTTTTCCAGGACCACTTTCTTTTATTCGGCCAAATATCATACTGATGTTTTTAAACTGCAGGACTGCACAAAGAACCTGCTCTCAACTGATTATCTACCATGACCTTCAAAGCTTTCTCTGTCACTATTTTTCCAGAAGAAAGCAATATCCCATGAGCAAAACCTGCATTTTAGTTTCTAGATCACAGTGGATTTATTCAAAACAAAAGTATTGTACATTAGCCTGGGTCCCTTCTTCATTTAAACTGGCAAGCAGGAAAATCTGGTATGAGTAATATATTTTAATCTTGTGTTGCATCAATTAGTTCTTGGTTATTTTTTTAAAGAAAGGTTTAGTCTCACTGATGGCTAACTATTCTGTTTTTTCTTATTATTAGCTCTAGCTTTCTCACTGTGCTTGACAAGTCTTTTTGCTAACCAGAAAAACAAATTTAAGTGTCCACACACACTTATTTAAGCAATTATGTACTTAAATATTTATTCAGTTCTTAAATTTAACACACTTCTTACATTAGATAAATGGTAAACAGAACATCTCTGTCTTACCAGATCATTTTTTTTAATTCACAATTAGTGCTCATTTATAGTTGAAGGAATTTGACTCCTTTTAAAATGGGTCTTAGTTAGTTAAAGAAACCACTTTCAACTTGATTCACATTCAAAATATCCTTTCTAAACAAAACAAGAAATAGCTTCAAGAAGTGAAGCCTCTAGTTTTAAAATTCTGACAGATGCTGGAGAGAGAAACAGCAGGAGAGAATTAAGTTTTTCCTCAATTATTCATTTAGCAAAAAACCTTTAAGCCATTTCCAATCATCTCCTATAGAAAAAGTTTCCTTCCAACCAATTTAGCTTATGATCATTCCCATCTTTGTGTTGCTGTCCCTCTGAAAATAACAGATATGTGATTGTGTATGTACACAATGTATCTACATGCATCCATGGTCATAGATTTTATGTTCTTGTTTATTTGAGCTCAATTCTTTCCGTGTACAGCATAGTTAAATCAAGCTTTGCTCCTTACCACTAAAAAACACGACTAGTTCTTGACCTGCCTTTGAATTTCTCAGTGTCAGATCCAAGGCTTTATATCCAGGTTAAGTTGTCGCCTGCATTTACACACACACACCATTTTTAGCAGGAATTCATAAGGGTTTCGATGCTGGCAGCAGCGGGTGTTCACTCTCTGCTCTCCAAAATGCCAGTAACACTCTTAATGGGCAGGCCACCCTGCTTCTACCTGATTTCAGTGCTACCTAGCAGGTACTAGCTAGTAGCCTCATCTCCTGCCTTCTCTGCCAGGACAGTAACTCAGAAGCATTTAATATCATTTGCTTTTGAGTACTCAGTGATTCAGAAATACATAATATCGCTCTTGATATAGAGTACCACTTTCCCTCCCCTTCTAGCCATTCAATTCTCTCTAAATAGGTTATAACCGTTTATTTTAACATTCCAATCCTGTGAACCTTCCCACTAGATTTCAAGTAATACCAAGCAGATGAAATTTATAATTGTAAATGAGAAATTTCATCTCCTCTTGTTTATTACCCTGGCTGCCAGCATTAGAGTATAGGCAATTAAATAGGGAGGGTGGGGGTGGGGGGGGGTGGAGGTGGTGGTTTCCCCCTCCTGTTCATGTCTGGGTACCTTGATTGCTTTTGTTCAAAGATCATTATTTAGATTTCAATGTGTGCTTACCTGTTCCTGTAACCTTACCCTCCAGCCCCCACTGCCCCAGCTCAGAGCTCTTCCACCTGCCCAGGCCAACATGCACCCCAGCAAATCACTTCTCTGGCTACTACAGGAAGCCCAGTCAAAGAAAACGCTCCCTTTTCTTTACAGATGATAACCAACTTCTCCAAAATCCCAACAGCTTTCTAGACTGAATTATTCACCATACCAGTGGGTCACTTCCAGCATCTTGTTTCTGACCTGCTTATCAGGAAGGAAGGCTTTTGAGCACGTCATCTGGATAAAGAGGCTTTTAAAAAGCTTCTGCCTCCTGGCAACTAGTATCAAAGCCCTACCTTGCTAATGTGAATTCTTCCACCAAAGCCGACAGACAGGACAGCCAAATGCAGCTGGGGGGCAGGGGGAGGGGAAGAGGAGGTTGCTATGTTTCTTGCATTAAATGGAAAAGGTGATTTTTCTTTTCTCTCATGGAAAGTTCTGAGACTTGGGAATGTCCCTTGGTCATCATCTTCTGGGATTCTCAGCAGCCTCAGGAGTGTAAGCCATACTCGCCTTTCTTTAGGTCAGTCAAAGCCTGTCTAGGTATATTTTCCGGCCAGTGAAGCAATTCAAGTATCATAGCCCCAAAGTCCTCCAATCCCACAGCACAGATTTAGTCCACTTATTTCTGCTACCTTGAAATTTCTGAGATAGTCTGTCATTTTGTCCTATACCAGAAAAAAAGAAACCACTGCTTCAATATGCAGTATGGCTTCAGGAATATCATATTCTAAATTAGTGGTACTGTAGGGTATCCAAAGGTGTGACACGGAGTCAAGCCCTGGCAAAGTCAATAAACCGCAGTAACCAGCCCTGTACCACCACCAGCTTCATTCAGGAGAAAGATTATCAACTTTTTCCCTTTTTTAAAAAAAAGATTTGCATTTGCACACTTTCCTTGATAGTTATCAAAACATACCTCCATCCAAATGACTGCTGTGTCAAGATAACTTTTTTGTAACGCAGGTCCAGATTTTTCCACAGCCCCGCTGTCACTACATTTACCCCAACCGTCTCACAAGCAGAAGGCAGGCCTTTGAGACAGATCAGCTCATAACCACTGCCATTTTCCACTAAATAACTCCTCAAAGGGACAGGTCGCCGCAGGAAAGGCTGGTAACTTCTCCCACTGCAGCGCTGCTCCCCCCGGAATGGGAAGCCTCCTGTGCCTCCAGTTGGCAACTGCAACCACAAGGGAAAAATAACAGCACAAACTTGGGCAAATTTCACAAAAAATCATGTAAACCAACAGGAGAGCTCATGCCTAGTGGTAGCCTTCCTGAACACAGTGTTTCAAAGGGAGCCCCCCCAGCAGTACACTTTCCTCACCCAGAAGGGAGAGCAAACACAAGACTGGCCAGGCATCTGTAACACCTCTATCTAGACCAAGGTTTCAGGCTTCCATGATCCACTTGCTTTTCCATGAGCGAGTTCCACAGTAACAATATTAACGTAGCAATAAGGGCTAACAGGTACACCTCTGCCTCAGCTGACAAATATATTTGCAAGGCTCATTTCACCTGCAGCTAAACAGAGAAAGTTGCCCCTAGACAAGGAATCTTAAGAAAAAAAAAAAACACAAAAAAAAAAAGAAAAAGAAAAAAGAGAAAAATCCCTCAAGGCAACTGCGCACAAATACACTGTTGTATGTTGCTTGCTCCAATAAGCACTACACTGACTTCAACCGCAGGAAAAATTATAGGACAAGAGTGATTCACGTCCTTTCAAGGGGCCCTATCGCCCAATTCTTTCTGCCTTTTTCAGCACAATTGGGATTTTCACAGCATATCACATTCCGGTGTCTGAATATCTCAATTTCCAAAACAAGATGTTAACACCACAGATAAAGAACTCTAGCAACTATGCAAAAACAAGACTACGCTTTTTTCAACCACCATTCAAAATATCAGCTACAAACTCTTGCCAAGTGTACGAAAATAACAAAGAAAAGGTATCTCTAAGGAAAATACTAAGTCTTAGTGCATCCTTTAGGTGAGCCATTCACAATATTTGTTTTCAATTGTAATTTGACATACTCCACACCACATGCATTACTAGATGAAAAGTACTACTAAAAGTAACACAAGGAGAGCAAAAAGTGCATTCCAAAATCAAAGGCAGCATAGCAATAAAAATGTGCAGATTTATGTTAGATTCACTGTAAAAATATCTCCAGGCTAATCACAAACTGTTGCAGCATCCTCAGTATTTCCCACTGATACTGTCTTCCTTTAAGGGGGGGGGGGGGGGAATGGAGTGGGGGTAGGAGGGAAAAAAAGAAGAAAAAAAGCAGTGATTCAAAATGGAAGTTCAGTAATTATTTACAGCCCAGTATGTAATCAGCAAAATGACTGGCAAAGTTCTAGCACATCAACTCAGATGTATGTAAGCAAGGCATTCCTTCCCTGTGGTAGGCGGCCCCGTGTCAAGTAGCTATGTGCTAGAACTTGTCCTGTGCTACCTGTTCAAAGGGAACTGTGCAAGAATATTTCAAGCTCTGACAGATACCACTTTGTGCAAAAACATCCACAGGAGTATTACAAAAAAAGACAGCACTGATGTTTCAGCAACCCCTGTGTCAAGAAAGGTGCTCTCCTGCATTTTTATTGACACACAGGAAGTGGATGATCATTCCTTGTACAATCAGTGCTAGCGCTGCCGATATTGCTTCTCTACTAGTCCCATGCTCCTTTCCACACTTTTTACCAAACTCCATTATTTAAGACTTCACACACCCCTTTTCCAGTGATGGTACTGCAAATGCCAAATAATCAATGAAATTCTGCATCGCTGAGACAGTGACAAGTATCCAACGAAATAAAAAAAACCTATCGTTTGCAGCATTTCATTACTACAGGATTAACAAGTGCCAAAGTGTGTTGTCCTTTCTTAAAGCAAATATTTATAAAAATCTTGAGGACACTTACACTTATTACTTGAAAGGATTCAGCACCATCATTCCTGCCTATGGCTGGAAATGGAATACGTAAGATTGGGTCCACGTATAAAAAATACTTTTCAAGTAAAAACATGTTTTCTCCACTAAGCAGAACACTACACACAGCGTGCATCTTTCCACATTCTTAACCAACAGTCTTACAACCAGGTTTCATAACAATAACTAATTTTATCCTCTGGGCTAAAAACTTGTTTGTTTGTTTGTTCTGTGGGTTTTTGTTTGTTAGTTTTAAACCAGCTTTACAGAAAGCAGAAGTTTCTGAGTTCCTACAAGTGAGCCTAAAGCAACTCCAACAAAAACACAGCAACTCACACATACACAGGGTTCTGATATTTAGTCAGGTTTTTATACTGCTATACAGGATCTTAATCCACACCAAGAATAGTTTTTAGCCAGTTCTACATGTGAAAGACAAAAACGGGATGACAGAACATGAGAGAGAAAGAAGAAAGAAAATGCCTACACTCGATACACCCTAAGTATATCTGATCTTTTCCTGGATATTCTTCAATTACTTTTTGTGGTTATGTTCCTCCTGTAACCCCTGCGTTATAGGCCTAAAGCAATATTAGAAAACATAATTTTTCTTGTAACGTATAAAATCAAAAAAGAAAAGCCAAGTACCCACACAGTGTTGGCATTTACTGAATCTGCTCTTCACCACTTGCTGCAAGACTGCAAATTTACTCAGGTCATAAAACCACCTTCAGTTTGGATATTGAAGGATACATGAGATTTCTCACAGCACCACCTCAGAGGACTAAAAACTCACCTGCCTGCTATCCAACATCAGGTATGATTTTTTTCATTGGTGAACACAAGGTCTTAAGTATAATTCTCTGCAGAACTTAACATTCATTTCAGAAATAATAGTTTCCTCCCTAGAACAACTTCCCAAACGCAAAAGGGCCATAAATCTACTAAGTACACACTTGCCAAATCTGCAGGGGGATATCTTGGCCTCTGATTTTGTTCCATTTTGCCAACCGGCAATAAAACGAAACCAATGAAAAACACAAACCAGTCAATTTGCATCTGTCCTTTTCAATACTCGCCAGTATGGTGAAGTCAAAACACATGCCAATTTTCAGTGCTGCCGGCCGGGAAAGTTAGGAGGGGCAGCAGAGGTGAGCATGGAGTTACTCAGAAGGGGTAGGAGGAGCTCAGAGGTCCCTGCCGAGCAGCCTCGCTTGCTTCTGCCATGCACAGGCTCAACCTGCCCTGGGCACCGACTCTTACGTGTTTGTTTTACCCACACACACAGCGTAACAGCTCAGAGAGAGACAATCCTGTGAAAAGAACAAAGCCGTTTTGCTAACCTGTCCTGTAAAACACTATCTGTCAACATGGCCTGTAAAACACACTTAGGTACATAGACTCCAGATAAGTAATGTTACTTCCATAATGAAAACATCATCTTCCCTAAGTGGCTATATAAACCTTGTTTATTTTGATTGGACTTGTCTCAAAAGACAAGTTATGTTACAGTTTGCCAAGAAATAGGCAGAAATATCTTCATCACTGTTCCATGAAACAAATTAATAGCAAGTGTAATTTGTCCCTTTGACACATATACCAAAGTCAAATTCACTCACTTTCCAAAAGGTGTATTTCAATATAAGATTCAAATATGCTTTCTAATATTGTTCAGTCACTAAATTCTTTATTATCTGTTATGTGTCTTGTTCTTAACACACAAATGCAAAAAGCATTACTAAGAAACAGTGTTCAGAAGAGAAGGAAAAGGATGGAGCATACAAAGAAATAAAACAGACACTGATTTTCTCCTTGCTCCTCTTCCCCACCCCCAAAAGACATTATAAGATTCAGAGATCAAATACTTATCAGCAAGGATGCAAGCATTTATCACTTTTGTTCTATTTTAGGCAAAGCAATGAATAAGAAGCACAAGTACCAGAGAAGCACCCAAAAACGGGGTCACCCAAGGCAGCAGCAGAATAAAAGCCTACAAAATTTAAATGAGCTGTAGCTCTAAGTTATTCCTTAAGTTCTTAAATCTTTCATCGCTCTTGAAAAACAAAACACCAAAAGCTTAAAGTATTTACATTAGGATATTTATATGTGCCCAGTTAGTACAGTTAGAAGGAGCAATGCAATACATAAACAAACATGACTTTTCAAAAAAATTACCTACAGAGAATTTCAACAGTCTTAAACATATTTAAGATTTTTTTAAAAAGATTTTATAACTAATCTACTCCCACAAAAGTCTTAATGTTTTAGGTGATAAAACATACAAAACTGAAGCAGGTCACTGAGCAAGTTTTGATTATACTGCCTGGGACCCATGTTATTTAAAACTGATAAAAAGTGTGGAAATTTTTTTTTATTATTTTTTTGCAGTACTCACTTCGCTACTGTAAAACTAATTTTTACTTAGGTTTTTCTGAAACTAAATCTAACAAAAATCTTAGTTAAAAAAAAAATGCTTCTGTAAGCAACAGGAGCCTAATCTTGAGCTACTGAAACACCAGGTTATTTCTCGAGAGGTCTACTGTTCTAAGCAAGCTACCTGACCATTCCCGGGTCACCAAAGTGAAAGGTACCCAACCGCCTCATTCTGAATTTCTCGCCAATTGACTTAGAAGGCTGATTCTGCCTACACTATCAACTGAAGACAAGTCATCTAACCCCAACAACATGACCCCAAGTGAAATGGTAGCTCCAGTGAAGTCACAGCAAACTTCCCACTGACTTCAGGCAGGTTTCACCTTATCATCTTCTGCCGTATTTTCAGCTATGGGAAAAACACTCCCTCTTTTTAAAAAAGCAAACTCTACTGACTCCCTTGCTTCCTCTGAGTAAGTTCAAATTTACGGACAATTGATAGCATCTTCTGAGAAACTATACCAAGACTAAAAAAAAAAAAAAAGCTGAGTTACCCCCAGGGGACATTACAGAAAGTATGGATACAAAAATCTTAACACGAGTGCTCATGATGGGTCTGAATGTCGTTACAGCAGGTTTGAGTGTCAATAACTCTTTGATTAATATTATTAACAGGAAACTACTATGACTATAATATTAGGAGTAACAGTTAATTATTCCTTACCTACACTTTAAAACCCTCTTGGCACAGTCATTATATGGCAGCTGTTAAACAGAGTAATGCAGCAGCCTTTTCTTAAGGCAAGATGCTTATTTTACTTCAAATGTAAATAAACTCAAGTCTCCTGCTGCCATGTAAAATGAGCTGTTCGTAAGTAAATGATTTTGTATCTTCCTAGTGAAGCAGCAAACAGCCCTCTGTTCCCCACTTCTGATCACCAAAATCTACTTCCTGCCTAACTCCAGCGCAGACTGACAGCTAATACTGCTAGCAAACCAAGTTCTCAACAACAAAATAGCTGCTGCTTCATTAACAGCAACCTTTTACAGAACATCAACACACAGGGCTTGCATGTTTTTCTCTCTCATGCCCCCACTTCCAAGCACAACAACAAATGTCATTACAGCCATTAACTATTCCAACTGAAGTAGAACCATTTAGTAACAAAAGTACGTTTTATTTGGCATGGTAAGTTGATGATTCTTACGCACCTTCTATACAAATGTAGACTGACATTTACTCCAGGATGGATGTAAAAATTAGCATTTACTGAACATCAGTACATAGTAATTGATCAGATAAAAATGTCAACCTTCTCTTTTCCAAGCTTTTTCTCACCCGCTGAAAGAACAGTTCTTTTTCCTTTTCAACCTACATTTTCTCCAGTTTCAAAGAAATGATAGAAGCTACTGAAATGTTTCTATTTACCATAATAATGCAATTCCGCACTTTAGGGATTTTCTTCAGTAAACAATCTCAGATGACCAGCATTAAGATTAAGAGCTAAACTACCATAAAGAACCCAAACTTATGTCAAATTTGATTCCATGATTATGTGTAATCTGTGCTCACCTCCCTCTACAGAGAGTGAATTACACTCAATAGAAGGGATAATTCTAAAGAAGACAATACAACATAAAGCCTTATCCTGCCATGAACTGAAGTAGCAGCCTTTTTTTCAATTTAGTCAATGAGGCTTAGTATACCCAAAAGAAAGAACCAGGCTAAACATTTTCCTAGATCTGCACAAGCACAGTATTTAGCATTTTCCTAAATCTGAAATTTAAAAATCCCATTTCTTTACATGACAAAGAGCAACAACTTTTCTTTGCAATTATTAACACTTGACCATCAAAAGATCCATTCTTAAAGATGACCTTGCAAGGAAGACAAATAGCTGTGACTTCTCATCCCTTTTCTGATTCATAAAAGTAAGGATTCAAACTTTACACTCTTCAGGAAGTATTTCATCTACTTATTTTGTTTACTTTTTTAAATTTATTTATTTTTAACTGGAAGTTTCTAGCAGCTCAACAGGATGGCAGATACATCATTCAAACAACATTTTACTGATGATTACTTTAATTTCAAGTATTTACAAGTTTCAAATAGAAAAGGAAGTTGGGAAAAGATTAATGTTTAACAGCTTCAACCCTTCTGCTTTCCAGGAATTACTAAAGCGGCACATAATCTGCTAGTGAGAGCTCCAAATAAATGCCTAGGGGAAAAAAAAGCAAAACAGAATAAACAAAACAAACAAACAAAACCCCAAAATAAAACACACGAAAAAATTTCCAAGGGAAATAAAAAAAAAAACCAACCCTGAAAAAACGTACTTCTGAAGCACACACTGATCAAAGCTTCACAGTCCCTTTTTATGTGTGTGTATGAAATGCATCTATCAATCTTTAAGAAAAAGCAACACATCTCAGTGTTTTGTCCTCTGCTGGTTGTTTTTGAGATTCAATCACATTGATTCATTCTCTGTTCTTGCAAAATAAATAGGCTAAGAAATGAAAATGCTACTTATTTTCTGTGTCTGCTCCCTTAACCAATACTAACACCAACTGTGCTAAAAGCTGCTTAGGAGCACAAAAAACCGTAATCCATTCAATATTCTCTAGCTGGTATGGGCAATTATACACAGAGAAGACAACAAACTATCACTTGACTAGTATTTGCTGTATGCATGCACCACATTTTAACTTAATGGTTCAGAGCAAAACATGACAGTAAGCTTCTCTTTCTTGGTATATTTCAATCCTTTAGAATTAAAATTGTTTCAGAAAGCAACACACACACAATCAGCCAACCAGTAGTAAACACATTTGTGTTTACTAGCTTTAAAACTCTACCTGCCAAGCCAACAGCCAACTGATTTCCTTGGCGTAAATTAGACATTTCCAATCCCGGACATTACCCAATACGAGCAGTGTAAACCCTTTTCCTAAATGAGGTAATCACATTGGTGCTGCTATAGTTCTGGTTGACTTGCAGTTTCCATTACAATAAATCCTTGCTGCACATTCCCAGAGGTTTTACAATTTCTCTAGCCCTTTAAAAAAAGTTACTCCAAGTTGAAACCTGCCACATAAGACTTAAAAAAAAAAAACCAACAAAAAACTCAAACCACAAACCAGCAGCTTATTTTCCTTAACCGTTTTTTTTTAAAAAAAAAAAAAAGGAAAAAATGTTTCTCTGACTATTTACAGTTGCACTCTTATAACTATAAGGACACTGACCACATTTATTTTTTAATTCTTCAAATCAAGAATATAACAAATGTTAAAGGGACAAGTAATTAGCACCCTTTCATCTTACAGTATTTCTATAGCAAAAATTTGAGACAGAATAGACCAAGGCTCAAGCATCGCAACTTACTTACTGCAAGCAGGCTCAAGGCACTAAGACAATGCATGATCAGTATCGAAACAAGAAAGTACTGAAATACCCCATTTTTAACAGCTATTAGGAATGGCTATTGTACGTATCCACGTAACTATCTTTCATAAAGAATTTACTATGCATTATAGCAATATGAGCCTATTTACACAATAAGTTGTTGTTCCAGTCCATCAAGTACACAAGGATTTTTAATGCATCCTAAAAAAATCAATTAGGCAATAATCATCTGATTAAACAGGCACATCACACCATTCAGTTCTTTCAAACATATTCATAAATCCAAGCCTTCAGACTTTGCTGAAAACTTCCAAAACATATACGTGGTTATTTTAAGGAGCTGATTTTTAAGCTTAATGAAATTCAGCACAAAATAAAGTATTACATGCTATTAACACAAAAGAGCAACGCCATCAGACAATGGCAGAAACCCCCCTTATTTTAGTAGGTACTCTGAATCTCTAGTTTTAGCAAAAATGTTTTTACAAAAGCATCAGAAAGCTTTCCTACAGCACACTGCACTAAAGCACCGAAACACTTTGGCAGGGCAATTGAACCAAAGCCAGAAACTGATTAGGGCATCACGGCTTGCTTGACTGAGGTCCAAAAGGAGTGGGGGGAGAAAAAGAAGTTAAATAAAAAGGAAACTACTGTCTTTACAATCAGATCTTGTTACCCACACTACAGTGAAATGTATTGCAAAATCAAGCCTGAAGTTTGCAGGTGCTAAGTATCCCTACATATCAGGATTTTCAATTTTGTAATCACCTCTTTCTAATTCCAAAAAATAGCTAAGAGACCTGAAAGTATGTTTTTCTGCTTTCTGTTTTTACATACATAATGTGATCTCCCTGAAGCCCTAGGTTAGGAGTGCTAATAAACCTAAAATTACCTTCATCCCATGCAAACCAGGAGAGAGAGTACATGAGATTATGAGATAGCTGTATTAAGATTTACATGCAAGACCAGCATTTTAAAACCTTGGGATGCAAACACTGGCCTTGTTGCAATCTGTGATTCAATCATGTCAAAAACTGACAACACAGGCACAGGTCAGCTTGCTCCCAGCTCTCCCTTGCCTCCTTCCTCATTCCCCCCAGAAGATGATCGGAAAGTGACAAAAACGCAAAAGTCTCCTAATAACATAAAAATCTCTTTTAAGTAATTCATTCACTGTACATATTTATGCCTACTGAAAAAAAGAGACATAAACTGTCAAGTCAACAATCCTACAAATTAAGTATGTGACTGTTTTCCTAACACCTTCCTTTCTTATACTTCACCCCCTTTTATATAGGTGCAGAATTATTTGATTTTTGATCTAATCCATTAAGACAATCTTACCGAAATCAGTCCAAATGCTTTATATACTTGACTCACACCGAATTAACTGGACATGCCCTTAAAATTTGACAAAATGCTGCAGCATTCTTCAAATTGCTTAGCATTTTGTAAAACAAGCTACCACCCATCTTTACAGGATAGATGTGGATCTCCGTTGTCAAGCACTGGAGAAGAAAAGAGAAAACCCCAGGTTACCCAGCTAATGCTTCACTAGTTTTACCTCTCCTTCCTACATGCCTACGTATATCTCTTAACCCCCTTATCTTTAGTTGTATTAGCAAGTAATGCAAGAAGATTGCCTGCATTTCAAATGTTGTCCCTTATATAAGGTTTACTGTTTTGTTCTGGGGCTCATCATTGATAACTCATTAGAGATGAGTTCCAAGCCCAAAGGAGATCTGGTTTCTCTCTTCACAGCATCTTTTGCAGCCATGTTACAGAACATATCCCATGCTTTCCACATTCTCTTCAACATCCTGCAATTTCCACACAGAACATTAAGAAAACTCAGGAGTTTACTCACACCTTCCTGCTTGGTATCAAGCACACCAAGACCAAACAGCAGTTGTAAGAAATGTCTGCAGCATTACACAGACCTCTTTTTCAACAGGTTAGCAGGCTATGCCCAACACCCATGCTGCAGATAGGTAGAATGACTGCACCTGACAACATTTCATCTTTTTCATCCTCTTTAATCTCTCACTGCGTACGCCAGAGGCCTCCCTTCCCGTGAGCGATCTCTTCCACCTCTGGGCTGCAGGCTGGAACACACTATTCTCTGCTGCAGTATGACATAGACCAGCTACCTACATCTAGGCAATTATCTTCATTTCTACCACTTCCATGAATTTTAGTTGGATCTTTAGGGTGTTGTTTTTCATCTCTATTTCTTCATTTGCAGCATCCTGCAGTAGAACCTGCAAGTTAAAATTTGTCAAGTCCCGTGGTTCTAACCTCAAGCCACAACACTTGCTGACAAAGAGCCAGACTTAACATTTCAAGGTCTTCTTCAAAATTCAAAAATCTTCACAGTCAAACAGAAAGCCTTCTCGTTTCATCCACGGAAACGGAACTGACACCCTCGGCTATCTTTGGGCAACAGCACAGTATAACTTAAAATAAGAACAACCTCTCCCATTGATGTTTCCCACCATTCCTACAGTGTGGCAGTTCCACCCTCATAATCCACCCACCCAATGCTCTCTCTGCACAATACTTACATCTGAGCGCCGTTATATGTTTAAGGCCCAGTATTTTTTAACTGATCAAGTTTTCGGAAGTGCCTCGTGGATTTGATAAATTCAATGTGACACTGTAAGCGATTCCAGTTTCCAGAAAGTGCTGAGATTAGTCTTCTGAAATTTTTGGCAATGTTATTTGGATTTTTTATGTATATATATATTCTATCTAGAAGTAGGTACATGCTACACAGACAATTTTAACGGCATAGCTAGGTTCTCCTTATTTAATATTCATGTCACAGGAGTAAAAATCCAGCCAGGAATCAAACTGTGGCATCCTGTGCCAAAGACAACTTACCACTCAGCTGGTAAGTTGGCAATTCAATTTACAAACCTGCATTCCTGCATTTTAATCCTTTGTAGAAAGGTGGTAATATATGAGCAATATGAAAAGAACTGGATTCAGATCATTAGAGGTTCACAAACCAAACACACGAAGCTTTGGAGGCTGTCCAAAACAAAATCATGCCTAGGTGGTGATGTCCGTTCAATAAAAATCCAATGTCATAATTATCCTCTCACTTTTTCCCCAAAGAGCATTAGTGCTCAGAACTGCGCTGCTGTTCAGCCAATTATATTAATGCTGCAAGAAGACGGATAGGGCCAGCAGCCAATCACTGTGCCAGGTCACTGCCTGCTGACGGGTAATTTACAATTATCAAGCAATTAGCAAATGAAGTGAAAATTCAACACTCATCTCCACATAACACAGAATAATTCATTTTAAAATTAAAAATATGTTTTAATAAATTCATTTTGGCTACAGCCACACAGAGCAAAATAAAGCCTCCTTTTCACAATTTCTCCTCCTTTTATGACTGACAAAATGCTTTGCTGTCTAAATCTAGCAGCCAAATATATTGCTTAACATTTCTAAACTAAAAAAAAATCTCTTCCTTACAAGTATCCGTTTAACAACAGGAAAGAATAAAAATGAAGACGGTTGCTAATGGTACTATTCACCCAACTACTATATTTGAAACTGTTATTTATCTGCCTGATTAAAATCCTGTCCTGGTGGATGGGTAATAACAAGAATTAGCCAGGCACCTATCTGTCAGGGAATCCAAAATTTTCTTTTTCTTTTCTATATTCTACAATAAATGACATTAAAAAAGCTAATATGTTTTGTCAGTTGGACCAAACAAATGTTCTTTCCCATTAATGATCAAGCTGCTACTCTGTTGTGCTCACAACAAAGTACAGAGCTTCCACTGCCTACACTCACATGTCTAATTTAAAAATAAAATTAGTAAAATGTAACTTCTCGATAACCTTGGTTTATCCCTTCCCTCTAGAATATGACTGTATCTTCCTTAGTATATAGTATGAACACTGGAATTGACCTTCTTTAAAAGCGCAGGAAAAAGGCAGAAGAGGCCACTATCAACAGTGAAATCCACATAGATGAAAGGAGATTCTGAACATTTCTATGTCCTCTGATCTAACAAAAAATAAAATATCCTTACTTTAAGGAGCTCGTAAAGGGGAAAAAATGGAAAAGCTACAGGCTCCTACCAAAAGGAGGGAAAAAAAAAACCCCACCAACAAAAACCAGCCCCCACAAAAATCACAATAGCAAACAGCTGATACAAATACATAACACTTTTGTTTGCACTGGATAACCCCAGTTTTTCTGCACTGAGGTCAACTTTAGGTTTTCATCTTACATTTAAAAGTATCTAAGCCAGAGAGAATTTTAAAAAACAAAACTAAAATAGCCACCAAAAAATATACAAGGCTAAATGATGTCAGCTGGGGGGGGGGAAGAAAACCGATGGCATTTAACATACTTCTCTCTCCAAAAAGATATCAGCAACAAACTAAACTCCTTCCTGACTGCATAGGGTTTCAGAAAACATTCACACTGTCAACATAATATATTTACAGTCCTATAAAGCAGTCCTTGACCCTCCTTCTGCACAAGAAATACTTATTTCTGATTTTTTTTTTTTCTTCCACCCAGTGTATTACCGCAGCGTCAGAAGGGAAAAGGAGGAGAGGAGAGAAACCAAAGCAACACAGAAAAATCTTCCACAAACCTGTTGCTGTGGATACTGCATTCCTGCCATGGCTGCCGGGGCTCGGCCCTGCATTCCCACGGGATAGCGCTGGGGCCCGGGGGGGCCGTAGGACTGCCCAGGGTAGGGGCTGCTCTGCTGCGTCTGAGAGTGAGGGTTATTGCCCATGCCGTACAACTGAGGTCTCTTCATGACCATGGGATCCATTGGACTGCCCTGTTGTTAAATACAAACCAAGAAATGCTTTAAGGTATGGAAAGAAAACGGTCAGGATAGTCACGCTTACCGCAGGCAAACTATACGTGTGTTTTCTCAGTGCTTTACCCATCACATATTGACTTGACAAACAGTCACAGTACCATACTCTGGTTCTCATATTAATTAGATGAGGTTTTAAATGGCAAGTTTGGGACTTTCACTGCATTTAGGAAAAAAAAATATTTTACATCAAACTTAAGGTCATCTCTTACCTACAGAAAAAGCAGAAAAACTGCACAATAAATTCCAGCTTAAAACATAATTAAGTATACTGTTGTAAAGGATTAGCATCACTGACTTTAATGTCTAAACATAAACAAAATCATGTCTGTCAGGAAAGACACAAGTAGCGGACAAGCTGTTTAACCTTGAGAAAATATCTACTTTGAAAAAAAGGGAAAGTGAAAAGAAAAGAAAGTTTCCAAGAAAAGCAATGCATACAGAACGCAGTATTTCAGCGCTTTCATATTGCTATCGTGTGCACTAATAAGTTTCCAGATCAAAAGGCAAGTCATAACCCACACTTTACATGAAAGTTTATCTGCCTCCTTAATAGACCTCAGAAAACCCAAACTGCGATTGCTGATGGAGGGGGAGGGGAGGCAAGGGAGGGAAGTTTTATTTTTAGACTTTCTGGCAGCACTTACCAAGCACTGTAACAGTTTCAGGACAGGTGTCAACCATTGTGTGGTATTACTCTCATGTTTTATTACTGAGGACTAACTGAACCAGAAAAAATACCGTACTTTGTCAAGCACAGCACTGTATTGTTAATATGACATCCATTTTTTAATTCCTGAGAGTCAGTTATATTCACAGAAGAAAGGGGGGAGAAAAAGCTTTTAAAAAGCCTATCACAATCTTATCTTCATGAGACATATCCCCCACTCCCCCCTCCTCTTCCCAAGAAAAAAAACTATTAATTCAGCCAGCCAGCCCACCAGGAGCAGGATTCCTTTCCGCAGCACTTTTTGTAATGTTTTCCTACAGTGTACTGTTGACCAGTTTCATGGTAAAGCCCACTACATAACACGGCTTCTGCGAGTCCTTTCTGACTACTACATTCTGATGGAATAGTTGTTATGACAATAAATTACATTTTCCCCCTCCCATTCCTGTTTCTTCTCATTATTGCTGCTTGTACTACTAACGTACTGTGGGGTTTTTTTCCCCCATACACACAAAATATGTTCTCTCCAAAGTCAGTCACTTTTTACTCTTTCCTTCCTGCTAAAAAACTCAAAATCTCCCTTTCTTCAGTGGCTCTCCCCACCCTTACCAATACCCATTTGCCAGGGCTGTCACCCAAGCCAAATAAAGTATTCCAGACGTGGGCACGCTACACCTGACGAGGTGGAAATGATAACCTCCTCCTCACATGACACCTCCATTCACTTCAGAAGAGAACTGTCCTTTTTTGCCACCATAGCGAATTGCACATTCATTTCTAATTTTGGGTGAGTATTACTCAGCAATTTTTCCTTCATTATTTGGCCGCTCTGCGGCCAGCTTAGAAGATTCTATTTTTTTCACCACTAAATGTCCCTGGGTAATTTACTATTTATATTTCATACTTTTTAAAATCAATGGTTCCCCAACCACTTCAGGCCACCTGACCCATAACACCACTTTTTTTTTTTTTTTTTTTTTTTATTAAGGCCATCACGCATTCTCATCACACTTAACTAAAAACAACACAGAGACAAAAGTTTGGCAGATGAACTAGAGATTCCTTCTTACAGAGTCCCTGGGGAGAACTTGAATTTCCTCATAGAGACCAAGATACTTTTCCTATGTTTACTTCTGTGTTTTAATGTTCATTCTGTGCACCACCTGCCATACTCCTCAAATATAAATTCTTGTTCAAGGCAAGTCTTGAGTATCCTTCATGAGATACTCATGAAGCCCAACAGCACTGTTCATTGCCACTGTCTTCTGTTTCAGGGTATTATTTCCACATCTCAACTCCAATAACAACATTTACTCAGATTCAATTTTAATTATTTTGAGCGTAGTATTTTCTGTTCCACATCCAATACTTAAATATAAACAATGCAGATAGCTACACAGCTAAAACAATCTGACACTTTCCATTATTAGGACTACTTTCAGGTGCATATAAACTTTGCCAAACTTCAAGCATTTAGGCTGAAATTTTCCAGGCCATATGTATGCCTGAGGCTGAAATTCTCTGGAAAATTCAGCAGAAACAATTCAGCTATGTCTTAGAATGAGGTCACAGAAAAATACATCGTTTATGTTCTTACATAAAACACTTAAAAATACCTCTTGAATACCCTGCTTTGGGGCACAGAATTTTAATTTGCCAGGGTGACATTGGGCGTTTGGGAAAGGTGAGGTGTGCACCCCTGTCGAGACACAGCACCTGAATGTCACCAGACCGTGTGGAACACGGGAGGAAGAAACGGGAGCACAAGAGCGGCACAGTGACACTTCATCAGAGGAGTTACAAGGTGTACAGAGACAGCTTCGAATCCGCTGCACACAGAAAGAGGGACAATGGGTTAAAAAAAGCAGCAGAGACATAAGTGAGGCAGGAAGAGTTGAAGGGAAGAAGAGGAAACAAGGTCAGGAGGTGACGTGGATACAAGCCAAAGAGTCTCTTGTCCTCTGGACTAGTGACCTCCAAAAGCAGTGGAGGTTTTTTTGTGTGCACATTAGCCCTGTGAGCCACACTGCCACTTCATCCTTCCTTCCCTGTTTCTCACCAGCCTGCTGTCCCTTCACTTTTCCTTGTCCTCTCCAGGTGAGCTGCTCCTCTTTCCCTCAGGTGACATCCCTCCACTTCAGAAAGGTGGAGGGATAAAGAACCCGTGACATTGCTGTAACTCCAGTCACCAGGGCCTGTGGGTGACCCACATAACACTGGTCACTGGGTCTGGGTAACAAGGGACCTGGGCATACTCAGAATCTACCATGGGCACGGCAAGTCAGGCACCATGATCAAGGGCTGAAGTTACTGAATACAAGCGAGTGGTAAACACCCCCAGGCACACCACTGGGACAACCCAGGGAGAGCCACCTTAGCTGTCAGTGCTGCCTATTCCCTCCTCCCTCCAAGGTCTTGGGGAAAGAACTAACAGCAGAGTCCTCTGATCACCTTTAGGGGTGGAGAAGACAGAGCCAGTGAGGAAACACATCTCATCCCATACGCTGGCCAGTCCATGTAGAGGGTGGCAACTCACCACTGCTATTTCCGACTCCCTTCAGATTAGATCCCAACCCCCTGTACGGTGCGGCTAAAGGTGAAGACACCGATCAGTGACTCAGTGGCTGTCAACACACTACTGCAAGGCAAAGCAAAACCAAACAGCTAGCTCTTCCACCAGTTTAAGAGACATTAGCACTGCAGAAGTTACAAGCTTTGGAACTAGGTTTGCCCTTGCAACATTAAGCACCTCTCCTTCACAGATATAACTGTATCAGTCTTTAAACACACCATCACACTTCTGTCCTCACAGGCAGCGGGTGGGCCTGCTCCAGGACAACTCAACGGCAGCACAGTGCAGGGGCTGTTGTGCGCGACAGGACCAAATGCTTCACGTACCATATGGTAGCGAATGAAGCAGAAGATGGTCTTACCATTGAGGTAGCTGGCATGCTGCTCAGGCAGAACTGGAGTCCAGCCCTGCCTCTGCCACAGTTTTTCACTAAAACAAAAAATTTTCAAAATTTGCCAGTTTAATGCATCCCTCATTTCCTAACTTGAAATCATGGGATTTAAATTGCAGGAAATGCTGCGTATCTACATCTGCAACTACTTTCCAATTTGGTGAGAGATGTGTTTTGAAAAGGTTTTCAGAAGCTGTATGTTTCAGAATATTTAACCTACAGCTATCATAAACAGGCCACTCATGCTTCCTACGACAATGCCTCAGTTTCCCATCTGTAAAAATAATTTAAAAAAAAAAATCACCATCTCTTCACCAGAGAGGTGATTCTAGAATTTAATATGGCTGTGATCAATACCATCAAAAACTCCAACAAAAGAACAAATTTTGTTTTCAGAAGAGCGTGTGGTAAGAAAGACCTGGAGCCATGGACTTCACAGAAAGAAAAGAGAGCTGCTCATCAAGTACTGTGTCCTGTACAGTGGAGGTGAAAATGTAATTACAACTTTTTCCAACTTTAACGCATGTAGTTTTTAGCTTTAGCACTCTTTTAAACTTTAATTTTTACAGCAAGAGTTTTCTTTCATCCATGGCATTTCAAAAAGTTGTTTAGAAGGAGCTAGTTGAGAAATATGTATTATAATCTTATCTGAAGGTTTCTTTAGCATCTGTTATATTCAAATATTTTATTTAACATTGGTTACAACAGTTTTCAAAGACAAGTTTTGGGTGGCAGTATGATTATGACAAGTATCAACCACTTCATGTTGTAGGGATCAAGAACCAACCCCTCCACACCTGCTTTTCAACGAGTATGGAAAACTACAGCATTGCTGTAACCGCATCACATTCTAAAACCCAGTGGGCATGTATGACCATGAGTGGATGACGTGTGTATTTTCACATCTTCCATGCCTTTAATTAATTCTATCACATGCTGTAATGAAAAGTCTTAATTACTTTTGAAATTTTATTTTAGTGTCATTGCAGTCATCAATATCCATTTGTTTCCTTTCCCTTCCTTTACAGAAGGGTCCTGTTTTTCTCTAGTGCTATTTTACTCCCAATATACACATTACCTTTTACCAATTTAGCTAGTGTTTGCTTATGCTATTTTTTACTGCCATATTCTGCCAGGCAAGCCTGAATGGATTCTGCTTTTTCTTCCGATTCTGCACCTCCTCTTCAACTTGCCACATTTCATTTAAACTTTGCATAGATCTGCAGTTCCTCAAAATACCTCAGTCTTGGTTCCTTGCTTCAGTCCACAGTAATGTTATAATTTATAACCCGTTTATTATAGTGCCTATCTTGTGTCAGTATCAGATTCATTTGCACATGTACTATCAAGCTTTATAAGAACAGAGCATTTCATAAGAATCCTTGCCTATTATGTGACTTGTGAGCATATTAAAACACCCAACGGAGGGTTTGCTAATGATTTCTATAGGGCCAAGGTTTCATTCCCAGTCTTCAGATTGACACTCCAACCACTAAGGTAGAAGACAGAAAAGCCTACGCTGCCTACAAATATTGACAACCCTCTTCTGTTACCTGTTCCTTTTTTCAATATTTTGTGTAACAGAATACTTAAACGTGGCATTCTTGCTATAAGCAGAAGTGGAAAAATTAATATGCTACACCCACTTGTAAAGTCAGTATCACCACCATTTCTGCTCTTCTCCTAGCTAAAACAATCAAATAAATCCCCTCACTCTGAAGTACCTGGAGATTCAACTTTACCTTTTATAAAGCAAGAGAAAAAAACACTACCATTTTCTCCCATCATTTAACCAGTGTTTTCCTAGATAGCTCATCTTCGCTCAGATCCGAGACAAGGGTGCACACTGGAATAACTTGGGTCAGCTGCATCAGCTCTGCCTTTTAGGACAATACTGATAATATGTATGCATTATATATATATACACACACACATACACTAAGTTATCAATGGCTGTTTCACTTTTACCACGAAAATCTTTACTTGAAAAATATTTATGAACATCAACAACACTGGTCACAGTCCCAAAATATAATTTATCTATTTAAAGATGCCACAAAGAACTCCACCACTGAAGTCTCAAGGCAGGGAGGAGTGGGAGACCCTTTACAAAGGTCACGGTGGGATTCAGATGAGAAGGTAGAGCTCTTACACAAGGCAGACAGAGCAATTCACCATAGAACAAGACTATTCACACAAGATGTAACTACTTTTCAAGTGAAAGTGTGGGGTTTTGTTTCTTTAAACAAAAAAAATTGAAAGCGGCACTGGTTTGGCTGAGAACAGCAAATGCTGCATTTTAAAGGGACTATAAGCCACAGCGCATCCCAACAACGCATGCTACATCATTTGCGCCTTTAACAAAACAACACAAACTCAACACCCTCAAGCACGCTTGCCCTCAAAACTCCTAGAGCTACTGAATACAGTAACTCTTTGTTTATTCATTGATCTGCAGTCAAAGCTTCTGTCTCTGTATTAAAAAAAAAAAAGCCTCTTTATTAATACCAAAGCCTTGAAATCTTATAATAAAGACAGCTGACAATCAGTTACTGACATTCCAAGAAAGATGGGCATGGAGCTCTCCGCTCTAGGTCAGCCACCAAGTTACAAAATTATCACTAGAGATAATCACAAGTATTCACTATAATACAATGACACAGCTGGCATGAGGGCGCAACTGGTGAAAAGATAATCCATTCCTAGATAATGCCATCATTTGTATGAACATGTACGAGGACTCCTCAGCCAACGTTTTTACACGACAAAAGCATGAGTATCAAAACACAACTCGTTATGTGTGTTTTAAATGTCTATTTAAAGAAAGATGCAAACAACTGTTAAAAAGGTATTAATGTATAGCATTAAGTTCTGACTTACATTAACATTAAAATCTGAGAAGTAACTGGCAAACATGCTTCCTATTTTTTCTTTAAATAGGGAGTCTGCTGTCTGCACTTTACTAAAATTCAAAGTTAGTTGCACAAACACAAGGAATAAGAATAAGCACAAACAAAGAGCCAAGTTCAACATAAGCCTATGACAAAGGAAAATCCAGTGAATGAAGAAGCATACACCAGCAGAGATTTAACAAAAATCGCAATTTTCCATGTCTTAAGGGCTCTGCATACTGTCTGATTTCAGCTGCAGGGAGACATCAGAAAGATAATTTCCCCACTCAGAACAGAAAGTAATTAAAAAGAGGAAAGAGAGACTATCAAAGCTATGCCCCACCAAAAATCAGCTACTACTCCAGCAGAACATTTACAAATAATCATACAGGCAAGCATCTCTGCAGGTTGGAGAAGGATGTATGTATGACTGTCTTCCAGTATTCTTCGGGGTCCTCTTTAACACAGCCTGAAAACTGGAAGGTCAACGAGTCAGCCATTCTCTAGTTATTCTTTTGTAGATAGAAAAATCTAAATGACTACTGAAAGAACAAATCACAACAAACATAGCAAATAAACCTGTTTTTAATGAAGTATACACAAATAACCTCTTCCCTTACCACTAGAAGTGCATGCAAAGGTTAAGAAAACATCAAAAAGCAATTATATACATTTATCACACCTGATGGCCAAAACAATCTTGTTTCTGACAAGTTCAGGTGGCTACATACAGCTCACAACTGCTGCCCTTCAAGTTGCCTTTGTCACTGACAACACTGACATACAGGTAAATACCCTGATTGCTCTGAAGTCAACTGAAGGTTTGTCATCTGTCCTCATCACACTTGACCACTTAGCCTTCTTCTGTAAGCCACGTTCCTAATTCCAAACTTCTTCCAGGAGTACTATTATTATTATTATTATATTCCTGTCTTTGTATTTGTTTTCTCCAACTTGGATGCTCCAAACAGAGGGCACCACCTTTTTTTAGGCATGCAGAAGCTCTACTCTCCTAGCAAAAGTTAACAGAAATTTCTAGTGCAGCAGAAGTTTGGGGTTCTTCCAGATGTCTTCGAGCAAACCTATCTGCAACTATACAACACGTCACTGATGCCAGCTTGTCACTTTTCCCACTTGTTGCCAGATCATGACCATGCTTTAGCTACCTCCACCCACAGACTAGCACCTGAACTTTAAACTCTCTGTGTAGGGTGGTTTTGTACCAATGCAACAGCTTTGGCACTGGAGTCTTGGAGGCATGGGCACAGTTCTCAGTCTGGCATTTCTGCTACCAAAATAGTAACCCACAGCAGAGGAGCAAAGCAGATATTGAGGGAAAAATAGTATCTTAGAAGTTCTGAGACTAGATTCACCAGAGGATGTCTGACAATCCTAAGGCCTCCTCAAGCAGCCAACACTACAGCTCAACATGGAAAAGAAAATCCATTCATAAACCCAGAAAACTGTAAGTTAAAAAAAGAAAAGCCCCACCCAGAATACTAGTTACTTCTATTTTGTCTGGCAATGAGGTTCTCAGCTTCCTAGACAAGTAAACACCTTCACTCACTGTGCATGGCTGCCATCTGGAACTCAAAAAAAAAAAAAATTCTCTTGCCTACTCTTGTACTGCTCTTACACAAACACAGGGTTAGATGGACAGAAAAGGATGTACTAAAAATAGTGTCCATCAGGCACGGAGCAGAGAGCAGCCCTGAATGGAACAAGGGGAGCTCTGCAGGAAGGCTCCCTGCAGAAGTACTGGAGTAGGAGGGGAAAACGCAGGAAGTCCTAAAAACTAGTAAGTGACAGAGGGCAGGTGGGGTGGAATAAACGAAAGAAATCCCACATGTACTTCAAATTTTAAAGAAAAATCTTCCTAAGCCTAATAAATACTCAAGTAGATCTGAATACACTTTCTCAGTTACTGGGCTTTATTAACAAAAATAAAAACTAAAAGTTAGATGTATTCAATTGCTGGAGAGAGAGCACTAACTGAGAAAGTGACATTATGGACACTGGGAGGAAAAGTGTACCCACAAAAAGGTATAACCAATCACATCTAGGTCACAAGCCAGAAGTACATACAGTTAGCTGCAGATTTTTTCCACTCCAA
Source organism: Falco biarmicus (assembly GCF_023638135.1). Lineage (NCBI taxonomy): Eukaryota > Metazoa > Chordata > Aves > Falconiformes > Falconidae > Falco > Falco biarmicus. Next base: position 48,434,134 of record NC_079293.1, on the reverse strand, counting down.
GCGTTATATATAGTTCTATATTAACACACACACACAAAAAGGTATGCTGGTCATATATCCTCAGCATTTATGGCAAATTATTAATCAAGTCCCACCTGAAACAATTTGTTAAATTGATTTTAATCACTGGGCCTCTCATGTGAAGCTTTGTATAATCAGCATTTCATTTACAAAATTAATTGCCTGATTGATTCTCAAGAGGCAGTAGCTGTCATTACACTGCTGTCATAACTTTTGAGTAGGGGTGTCACAACACTGGATTCTGACAGTATGAAGAGCACTGCTATTTAAAAATTGAGGGCGGGGAGGTAGGGGGGAAACAAATACAGTGATTTCATAAAATTGCTCTTTAGCCCGATAGAATGTTAAAACCATTTCCCAGCCGTTTCAGCCAGCCTCCCCGTTTTCCATTCATTGAATAATGCACTACTCAGCTATTCAGTCTCTTTTCTTAGAGGCAGGTTCATTTAATTCAATTTTATCATAGTTGTGGTTGCATAAAATGAGTTTGTTGTTGAATATACAAAAGATTTAATCACAGGCCGCTCTTAAGGTTATTTGTAGAGCAGACTTTGACTTTCAAACATGTAGAAGATTTTTCCCACATCCACAACCTTCTGGAAAGCTATTTTCAACTAGATTTTTTTTTGTTTTAAACAGAGCAAAGCAAACCATAACATTACAGAACTTATCTAGGAGCTCCTATAGAAAGCTTTTTTTCTCCCCCAGTATTTTAAGCTATGTATAAGCCTCAAAACCCCTGCCAGAGTCAGAAGCAAAGCTCCAATAGCTGCTGTAGTTACTTCTATACCCCACTGCTACTACATTCTTGGAAAAGACCAGTACTCCAGAGAGGCGGTGCAGGCCAGCGGTTAGGGCACTGAGTCATAAGACAGGGCTTCTATTCCTGGCTCAGCAGCTGACCTGCTATGCAAACACAAGCACAACACTTCACCTTTCTGTGACTGGGTTTTCACTCTCATAATAACAAGTATTATATGCGCTCTTAGCAAGGAACAAGACATGAAGACTTTGGGGAGACTGATGTCAGTTATCAACAAGAAAAAGGACTAGGTGTCAGAAACGAGTAGGCTAAGGGAGGGCAAAAAAAACTCTGGAAGGTTTTAAAAAGGGGAAATTGCATTGCAGGCTGTAACGAGGTACCCTTAAACTTTCAGAAACATACCTTCAAAAGGAAAAAGGTGTCTGGGAACATTTTTTTTTTTAATTAAAAAAATGAACACTTTAAGTTTCTGCTAGATCGCTTGGAACAGTATTAATGCCTTTGAGAAAATGACCTATTTCTAAGTTAAGTCCAAAAATAAGCCACTCAGCTTCTCAAATTCAACCTTATGCACTAGAGTTCATCAAGTACTCCTGAAAGAAACGTATTTAAAATTTCTAGGCCATGCTCTGAGATTACATTACAAAAAAAGCAAATTTCTGAAGAACTGTCATTTAAGTTGTACCTACTGCTGGCATTTGTAATGGACCTCATCAGAACACAATTCCACCATAAAACAGAGTTCAGATAACACTAGAATCTAGTGGATACCTCTGGAAAACACAGTGCCTCTTCCCTTCCCATCCCTCAGCTTTTACTCTCATCCCTCACTGCTGTCAAAGACTATCTTCTACTCCTTTCTGCAAAGTGCTCTGCCACTCTTCCAGGTACACAGTGTAAGTTGTTTTGGTATGAAGACTCTAATACAATTTTCTTCTCTTTTTGTAGGTCCCTGTGTTCATAATGAATAAAATCAGGAAAAAGAACAACCAAACCCCACTTATAAAATACATAGGATACAGGCGTAAAAGGATAACGGAATGGAAAACCACCACACAAAAGCAGTTAGTTGCTTAGGCATAATATGAGATTGCAACTAAGGGAAGTTCAGAAAGTTCTGGCCACACTGAGAAATGGTTGCCAAAGAGTTTTAAGAGTTACACTCCTCTACCACACCAGGAAGAAAAGCAGCTCTGAACAAGAAGAAAAATCAGTCACCCTACTCACACTAAGTGGTAGAAGACTGGGATGTTAAAAAGTGTAAAGCGCTGACTTTCTGTATTTGTTGGTTTCTAGCCTCATAGCACATAGCTTACTTGTTAATCCAGCATTTTCTCTTTACAGCCCTCCTATGTTTTTTTTTAATTAGGTAAGAAACGGTCTTAATTAAATAAGAAAACAGGGAAAAGCCCCTAGCTAGAGCCAATATATGCAAAATTCCTAAAGGATATATTTAGGATCAGGGTAACTGGAAGGCAAACTCAGCTCTGTAACAGAAGCCCTGTCACTTCTTCAACTGCCAAGAAACTCCTTCTCTTACAATGTTTTCTACATTAAAACTGTTTCCTGTAGAGGCTGAAAAAACCTGGTTGTAAATAGCGCAAAATATTAATAGTTACCTGGTAACTAACCAGCTCATCCTTTTTTACCATCGTTCCATAAAGTCTCCGTATCATTTTGGTTGAACATCCTAAAAATCCTGCCCCAGTTAGAGAGGTACCAGCAACGTCAGCTCAGTCCAAGGGTCTGCTAGATACAGATAACTAATCTGAGGCTAGACACTCATGGAGCTGGAGCAACAGAATTCTGGTGAGCACCTGCCTGTGATTGTTTTGCATTTATGAAGATCTTCCTCACCAACACACAGTGTCAGGAGCATGGAACTAACGTCCTGGGAAGGTGCAAAACAAAAAAAAAATTCACCAGCAGCAGGTGATTTAAAGCATTAGAAAATAAGCTTTTTTCAGCAGTTAAAATAAAAATTAAAATCAATTACCAGAACAAACTACAGTTTATGAGTGGAAATTTTAATTATTGATTGGAAAAAATTAATAGTTACATAATAAATTAGAAGAACCAGTAGACTGAAGGTCAAAGCCGTTGTATTACTTGAGAGAACAATGTGATTGGAAACCATGAATTCACACACATGCTTACATTCACACCAGCTCTTTTGTATAATGTAACTGATTCCCAAGTATCATTTTAAAATTCTGATTAGGTCTTACAAAAATCTTGTTTATTAAATTGCTTTCTTTAGGCATGCATAGCTGCTAATTTGTTTCCAACTAAATCATGTATCATCTGAAAAAGATTACATTGCAACAGCCAAAACAACACTCCTGGGATTATGCTTCATCTGGATTTTAAAATTAAAAGGACAAATATTACAGGAGTTGTAAATTTCCCTTTAAAGGTGGTGGTGGCGGTGAGAACACCATGCAACAGGGTAATTCCTGAACTACCACTGTACTTAGCATGTAGCAGCCATATTAAGAGACACACAGCAGTTCAAAACCTCAAAGTATTAAGGGATCTGTTCAGCTTTCAACTTTTAATTTCTACAGTAAAAAAAAATAAATTGTTGTTTAGATCCACCTACATATATTTATACAAACTTATTTTGTAAGCAAAATAAGTAATGGTAGCAGAAAAATTAAAAGCTCTTCCGACTTGAAGATTTTATCACCTCTAACACCCATAGGTTTTAAACAAACTTAAAATTTGCTGAGATATGGGGGTGACTCCCAAAGAACTCCACAGACCAGACCTCCAAAAACATATCTGGATATTAATACAAAGTTCCCTATGGCTTAGTCAAGAAAAAATTCTGACCTGTGTTTAAAACCAGGTCAAATCCTGATTTAAACCTAGTGCCTTCACCTACTTCTCACTCAAAACGGGCCAAAGTTCCTAAGTCTTCACTGCTCTTTTTGCAATCGCTATAAAAGGGACAAATTCTTCCACAGACACTGGCAGACCACGGAACATCCTAGCGCATCTCAGCACAATGCATACAACGCGTGCACCTGGGTGAGTGCAGAAATAGGGAAGTACGATTAATAATGGGTATGAACACCTCTGCAACAAATTCTCCTGGACGTTCAGAATTATGCAGGGTTTTAGTATAGCTACCATCCAGAACTTTCAATTTCTATACAAAGGCGGCATGTGTTTTCAACATATGATCATAATTTTCTTTTAATATCACACCATTTAAAACTAAATTAAAAATCAACATGAGAGATACCTGGTCTAAGAAATACAAAAGCAAGACAGCTGATCCACTTCTTCAGTATTACTCATCCAAAAAACAACATTTAACAGGAAACCTGACTATGCCATACTCATAGAATTTTCTCCCCTCTCCCACAGCAGAATCCATTATTTTCAAATTCTGTCTGCCTGAAAACCCTTGGCTTCTTTCCGCTTCTATGCCCACCTCTTATTTCCCAGCCCTTAAAAGAGCCCACATAAGCCATCATGTGAAAACACCAACATAGCTATCCTAAAAGCACTTCAAAGGAACTCCTTTATTTGTTAAGAGAGGATATTCAGGATCAATGAGCCCCCTCTGGGCACAACCCAAAACACAGTATTCCCGATTTCCTAAAATTACCAAATCTAGAACAGAATTAAAATTAACATCAGATTAAATGGGAAGAGAGAGAGAAGGAAGTAGCTGCCTTCATAAACACTGAGGCAGTACAGGTATGGGGAATCTTTCCTGTACTTCTGAGTAAGCCATTTCTGAGGGCAACAGCAATTTGAGCATATTTACATCTAATCTTTCTCCCTTCTCCAAGGCTGCAGCTTACAGCAGCCTCCTCCTGTAGCTGATGAGGGCTGAAGACAGTTCATTCTGTCAAAATCACTTGGCCTAGTCAGAAAAGGTCATTTAGCAGCAAAGACAGATGTTTCTCAGCTGATATAACTAAAAGGCAAAATAGAGCAAACAAGCCCAAAGACTCATTCTAGCAACAGGGTATCTGCAATGCCAATTTTAGGTATTGTTCAATTTAGAAAGATGTTATTCATCTGACACTCATTTGCAAACTTCAATTTAGGATTAAAGAGCTGCAGATACCATGTGTAAAATTCTGAAACGTACATTCTATTTATTCTTCTATGAAAAGAATCTTTTCTTAAAGCCACATTATTAACTTCATATCTAACCTGGCATTTCAGCTAAACCCCACTCTTCTGCCAAGTACTATGATTTCCAGAATACATTCTTCCTCTTCTCCCTTTACACTCCTACCCATAGATTTTTTGCTCAGCTCTTTAACACAAAAAGAAATTGAATTAAAAAAAAAAAAAAAAAAAGACCAAACTGAAACTGATTATGCACCAGAAATACTGTCAATTACAAAGAGGAAATGCTACACATTTTTAAACTAAACTGCTCAGTGCCCAAGAAGATTAGACACTGGTTACAAAGCTAACACAGGAAAAAAATCATTTCAGGAAGAAGTACACCTGAACAACAGACTACCAGATAAAATTAGGAATGGGCATTACACTCAAAACTACACAAACATAATTAGATCATTTTGACAGAAAACAAAGTTTCCAAAAACCCAAAGAAACCTGGATACCTGAAATAATCCTGCATGAATCCATATACCCTCTCACACCAATTCTGTGCCAAGTTCAGCTTGCACAAAGCCTTGGGGGTCAGGGGTGAAGCACATGTATAAATAATTCCTTTTTGCTCAGCCTGTTACTACTACTGGACAGAGCAACATCAGTCATGAATGGTTTAGGTCTGTCTTATTCTGTCTCAGCACAGAGGGATGGATTAAATGACCTCCTGATGTCCCTTCCAGTCTTGCTCTTCTATGATTTGGAGGTTATTACATCATTTGTTTTATTTTAAGACTTCTCTTGTTTCTGCAATTTGCTTTTCATTTGAAGTCATGATCCTCAATTTCCAGCACAATGAGACAACATGGACATTATAACACTACAAATGTACTAGAAATATTTATAAAAGAAAATTAAGAGGACAAACCAGTCATTTCATAAGAAGTAAAAAAGATACATAAGAAAAACTGTTTCCAAGGGATTTATGTTGATATTTGCAGAAACTTCTAGAATACTGTAAAGATATGTTCACATATTCCTATTTCTGGGGAGGTGTGAAGGTAAGGATGAAACGTGCTATATTCTAAGCAGCAAAGGAGATACGGGCAGAGGAGAGCCGGAGGAGACAGCCAACTTCAAAGTACCATCCACGCAAATACCTCTCTAGGTACCCGCTTCTGACCAAACCAGGCATGTGAGATCACTCCTACCAAACGTATCTCTACACGGCATCATTCTTCCTAGACTACATAACATACCAGAACAGCACCTGTACCCTCCCCTCCCTCTGCATCTAACTTGAGTTGCTCCTTGTACAACCTGTGCCTAGCAAGTCAATTACAGTCCCACCTGTCTGGTGTGAAGATCAATAAATTTCAGCAATTCTCCAAACAATTAACATTTTTGAAAGCATTTTTTTCAACTTCATCAAGGAAGCTTCTTTCCATGATCCACAGAAATGCATGCAATTAGAGACACAGCACAACAAAACTCGAGGAATAATGAGAAACAGGAAACAAAAAGTGTCCAATACAGAATTCATTAAACAGCCACAGACTATTCCACCTGTTGCATTGTACATTGCGTACTCGGAAGACCACAGAGGGGGGAAAAAAATGCAGATATATCCAAGCATCTAGGAACATGAATTTTGATCCCTTTTTACATCCTATTGTTATCCACAACCCAGGATGCTGTTAATTGGCCTAAGTAATTGGTTTAAATACCCACGTCCCATTATAAAAATATACTATGAAAATGCTTAGACACTTACCACAACCAAGAAATTCTTAACTAAAGTTCAAAGCTGAAAAGGCACTAGGGACTTGTCTACACTGAAGGAAAAGAATGCATAATTATACCAATATAACTAGCTCAGTGTGGAAACTTACTCCAGTATAAGAGTACCCTTTCCCACTTAAGCTTACGTGCTTTGGAAGCAAAATAAGATAAACCATGAAAACTCTTATTCTGGTGTAAGTGTGTCTCCATAGGGAGTTATATTGGTATAATTATAGCATATAATTATAGCACATAGTTGTACCGTTAAATTTCCTTGTGTAGACAAGCACTAGGTGCCCAGTCCACATATATTTTCTAGCAAAACAAATGGTTATCAAATTCCAATACAGGCACATAAAATACTTAGCTTTTATTTTTGTTTGATGAACCTTCTTCATTTTAAAGTGATTAATTACTTCAATTAATCTTCCTTGAAAATGCTTTTCTCTCCGCTTTCCTATACTGTAATAGATTATCCTTCTGGTGGAGGCATCATAAAGTAACACTTCAAGAATGGCTGCGTTATCTCCCACACTGATTTAGGCTCTCATCATATAAAGCAAGTGGTGAGAAATCAGGTACAAGGAAGGAATAAGGTGCTGTTTACACATTTGACTGTTAGACTCGCACCTTTTATAGTACATCCCCAGCTACTTTAAACAGTCAAGTGCTTCAATAATTTAGTCTCTATCCTTCTGACAATTTCATTCTCACCCCATTTGCTATAGAAGTTAAAACACTGCAGTCAACCTTGAGGAAGCCATGCTTCCTCCTCCACTCGTTCACACGGGGGGGGGGGGGGGGGGGGGGGGGGGGGGGGGGGAGTACATCTAAAAAATCACGCCACTAGTTGAACTTCAAACTGTAAAAGAGAACCATAAAAGATATACAAACTATAAAACCACAAAAGACTCTTCAGAACCTTTTGAAAACAAGCAATTTTTCAGAGGATATCAAGCCCAGAAACCCAAGTTTAAATTAAATAAATTGTCCCTGTTTGTGAGAAAGATCCCTTAAAAATGGAGCAAACAAATACCAGTTACACCAGCCTCCAAGAAGTGGAAAGGACTGACACAAAGATGTCAGCAAAATTATTAATAGCAACAGTACCTCAGTTTGGGCATTTTAAACACTCTACTAAGAAAGGTTAAGTGACCCCAAAGATAATTTAGGATTACAATAACCATTTTGCAGGACACATAGGTAAATCTCTTTCACAAAACGTGCGTTTTCCTCTTCAACTCTTCTGCAAAAAATTGCATTGCCAAAAAGAGCTCTTCACAGGACAGGCATCCCTGTGCTTCCTTTTGTACTTGTGAACAATTTAATCCCTCGGCATTACATTGGGTTTTATCACTTTCATTTCGGAATACATCCATAGCACTCCAAACACGCCCTGTCTGCTCCCACAGACACCAGCTCTCCTGGGGGTGAGAGACCCCTCGACTAGGCTGCCCCTTCCTTCCTCCCCATGCCCAGCACAGCCCCTCAGCCATGCCAAAGCGTTCACTGGGCTTGCTGCCCTGCGTGATGCCCCACAGACAGACCAGACCCCCTTGAGCAAACCGCCAGGAGGGCTGCCAAGCCGCGGGGAGTGGGACTGTTGGGTGAGGAGGACCACCACCATGGCAGCTCCTTCCCAGAGGCGCCCACTTCACCGCAGCTGAAGTGCCAGCAATGGGCAAAGAGTTTTCAATGGACTGTGAAGCAGCATCTACACGACAAAACTGCTGCCCTATTTCCAAATCAAAAGCTTGCATCCCTGTACAGAAATTGTGTACTTAAGCGTTAAGGTCAACTCATCTGGAAATTCACCCTGATATTTCCAAATTTGCCAGTATGCCTGCTGTGTGCAAATATGCTCGAAAGGGAACACTGACATTCTTACATGAGAAAATTTAGCATATCAAAAGAAAAGCAACAGCAGGAAAAGCTCTGAATAGGCATTATAAAAAAAGGACAACAAAAAAGAAATACATCAGGCTTAACATGAAATGGGTATTAAAACCATCAGTTCTAATGGGTTAGCAGATAACGAGAGGTAAGTTAGTCCAGAACACCAGCAAAAGTCTGGAGCCATTTGCCTGTACGATTTGAAAACACTATCGATGGCAGAAGAAGTCAATTTCACCTTTGACATCAGCACCTGAGCTTAGCAGCTCAGACCTTCTTTACAGCGAGGGGGAAAAGATGGAACTCCAGAGGCATGATTCATCAGACCTGCATTACATGTCTACTTTAGGATGAGATGATTCACACCAAGAAACGACTATTTCTTTACACCAAAGAGACGCAAAAAGATACCGTATAGATGCCTACAATACATATGGGTAGATGAGTCCCACCCTTGATATCTAGCGTTTCAAAGATACTGAAGGCTTATTTGGCCACCGCAATCAGAGCATTCTGTGTAACTATCATCGTGGGGGTGGGGCGGGGTGGGGAAGTATTTCACACTCTGCCTCAGCTTCTTTCCTTTTTAAGAGGTGGGTAACAATGATTCCCTGCTCCAGAGAAACATTGAGAAATTAAATATCTGTCATTACTTACAGAGTAATTTTACACTCAAGATAGTCTCATCATGAGTTTGAGCTGATACAAGCCTGTACCACCACGAAAAGGGGCTGTCCCACCCTGACCCCACTCTCAGCTGAACTCACCTCGCTCTCCCTTGCCTTAGCTCTGTGTTGGAAAGATTGTCCTCCAAGTCAGAGCAGCTCAATGATCTGGCTGAAAACTACCCATTCACAGGTTTTGTTTGGCAGAATCAGTGAGCTCACCTTGTGACCCAAGGGAAGCAGCAGGGAGCTGATAAAAGGGTGGGACTGGTCTTTTCAGCAGAAGTGAAGTCTTAGATGAGCTTCAGGTGACCATTACACTCAGTCTTTGGTGTAAGATCTTTTAGCAATACAAAACTTGATAAGAGTGCCCCAGGAATGTAACAAAAGGCTACAGAAAAATGCAGAGGTAAACAAATCAGATTTCCAAGTTTTCCCCAAAGAAATTCTGGCTTGGTATCTACACAAAAGGTACATATCTATTTAGTCCAACACATATTTTCCTATACATTTTTGTGTTACAACCTTTCTCCTGCTGATTTGCTCTTTGTTTCAGCCCCTGATCCTCAAAAGCCGAAACGAATAAACAGCTGCCTTTTTGAGGAATACCCAGTTGATCTTCCAGTGAATGTCTAAAGAATGAACTAGAATTAAAAAAAATATTCCCTGTTTGTTCCCAAGCAGTAATCTAAAAATTACAGACAAGACAAAATATGCTACTGAATGCTCAGTATCAGATAAACCTAAGAATTAAAAAAAGTCATGTTCATTGTATTCTTTAGTCTACGATGGGATATATAATCCCACTTCTAGGGAGAAAAAAAAATACATTTCTCCTTATTCCTGGCACTCTGGCCAAGACAACTTGCTCGTGTAAGACAGACAACCATATGCAAGTTGAACAACTTCAAGAAAGTCAATTATGTCATCAGAAATTGTAATTATTTGAACTTTCTGTCATGATGCCATGACCAGCTGCAGCCCTTAACAAAAAGCACCTGCATTCTTCCTGCATTTCTTCAAGGAAGACATCAAGACCGAGCAAAGAAAAAATCTAAACCGAATGTTAAAAAGCAGAAGTAGAGAGAAGGAACAAACAGGGTAAGCCATACTCAGCTTTTTCAAACCTAAGACAAATAACTACCACAGGTAAATCTGACATTTTTTTTAAGGAACAAGATTCTTGCAAATAAATACCTAGGTCTTCTTAAATGCAAAGCAAGAGAATTTGGAGACTACCATGCAAGAAGAAATTGGCCTTTGTTCTTCTTTGAATTCCTAAGGTATTTTCCTAGAACAATAGAACATTAACTAACTTTTTAAACAGGCTTTATTCATCATCTTAACAAGCTACATCACCGCAAAATAACAAACCACCATCCTTGGGAGCTTGCTTCTCTCTACACCCCCTATCTCCTGAGAATTAAAAGGAAAAGAAATCTATGAAATGAAATATCAGGTACTATGAAATTGCACAGACTGCATGTAGCATATCACATTCACTATGTAATACAGACAATTACACACGAAGTTTCCTCTCCTCAGTTCCTGTCTTTTCTATACTTCCCACATACACAGCAACACCACACTTCAATTTTCATGCTGACATCTTTTCAAACATCTTTTGGGCAAACACTGAAAGATATTTTTAATTACAGCTGCCATGCCATGTAAAAAGTAAAGAAACCGTGCAGGTCAACATTTACATTCCAGCTTGGTTTTGACTCCTTTGTTTGTTTCCCTCTTTTCTCTTAAGTCTACTGTTACTTTGAGGATCAGCATTAGAGGAATCGGAGGGGGGGGGGTGCGGGGGGGGAACCGCACCATCACCCACAGGTAACTTGCGTGACTCCTCCTATTAAACTGCCAAGTCTTGCCAGGATACAGGGGCTTGCTTGTTTGGGGTTTTGTGGCTTCCCCCACACACACATCTCCATAAATGCAACTTGACCTCCAGTCACTGGACTACACAGGAAGCTGGCTAGCGAAGGCACGTTCCCTGCTGTCACTCCTTCCCCAACAACTTTTGCGCACAGACTCCTTGGAGAACGAAGAGGAGCAACCACAAGTCAGAATGAGGGATGGGTACCAGGGTCACTCAAAAGCTATTTTCACCCTGGAGATATATATATAGGGTCACGCTATATACTCTCACACATCTATAAAATGGCAGAAGACAGTAAGGATGTCTTTCCCATCACTCCAATGATCTGGAAAGAAAGAAAGATACGAATTTGGAGGTAAAAACTGAAGAAGGAAAAAGTAGTATCACAAGACAAAGGAGCAAAAAAAGATGATAACATTTGGATAAAAGAAAGTAGTGTAACTTTGGGAAGGAAAGAAGTAAAACAGAAGCAAATAATCCACAAATAACTCTCTCATTCCCTGCAGGAGAAAATGCAGAGGAAAAGCCTTGAGCAACCATATTCCACGACAGAGCTGACACATAATAGTGTTAGTATCGCCACAAAAAGTAGGGGAATGCACCCACCATCCTGCCAAACATGCGCTAGCAAAGTAACAACTCGCTCAGGCCGTCCCCGACCTTCCTCCTAATAACAAAGCATGTTGCTATTATTATTACTATTATTTAAATGAGCTGTGAAGAACTAAAAGGAGGAACAGGGGACTACACAAAGTCTTCCTGGGGCAGGGAATCCCTTTCTACTTCTTGCTACTTCTTGCTCCGTAAGTGCTGCATTTGGCAAGTTCCCTGTGCACAGCCAAATCCCTAAATGCTAGCCCAATGTATGAGACAACCAACCCATGCACCTAAATCGAAATTTTCTTGAGGGTCTCAATTCATCCAGAAATCGTTCCAATTGTCACCAGCACTCACACATAAAACTCTCGACAGCTTAGGCTGCGGTAGCCCTCAGATCCCTAACTAATTCTTGGAAAAATCTTTTTCTTTCTTTGTAAATGTTGGCAATTACACCAAGACGCTGAGCACTTCAAGACAACTATTCTAAAACACAAGACGGTTTGCTTCGGATGCTGCCCAGTCAGCCCCTCCTCTTTAAAGGAAGAGTTCAATTAAGTTGGGAACTTTTCTTCTGAATGGTTTTAAATGGGTTTTTTTAGTTGTGGTTGGATCTCAGTTAGTATAATTGCTATTTATATCAAAACGTTAAAAGGTCTGGTTATGGGGTTTATTAGAAAAGCAAAATGTGTTTTTAATACTTAAAAAAAACCCACAACAAAATACTTCGTAGCACTGTTTTCCCCTGTATTTGCATACCACATGTTCAACAACAACAGAAAAGGGTATTCCACAGGAAGTTAAAAATCTCAAAAATGTCACTGAAGTAGTAGCTCCTACAGTTTGTTAGCAGGAAAAAACAGGTTTGTGCCAGGTTAGGGGGGCAACTACCACAAGTGATGCGTGTTAGCCTCAGGGTTCAAGAGAAAAAAAATATATAAACTAAAATATAACATACAAGACAAACAAATACAGTATCTCTTTATTAGCAAAAAATACCATTTTAAACATAAAAAACCCATCAAAGAAAATGGCTAGAAATACTCCACATAACGTTGTTTTGAAGGCGTGAAGGCAGAGGGGTCGCACGGGAGGAAAAGCTTCTTCGAAAGGCATCTATGCCACACGAAATATTGAGAACTATTGTTCGAAATAAACAAAACATTCCCCAAACTTGCCCATTCCCCGCGGCGCCCCGCCCCCCGCCCCCCCCGCCGGCAGGTGCAGCCGTGCGCCGCGTCCGGCCGGCCCCCCGCGTTACCTCTCCTCAGGTCAGGGGTGAATGGCTGTCAAATTCTCTCAGGAATGAAAAACTAAAAAAAAAAAAAAAAAAAAAAAAAGCAAACCCACACCACCCTTTCTTCCCGAGGCAGCAAGTTTCAATGGAGGGAGCACATGGCTAATCTACATATGTGAAGGTCAGGGCACTCCAGCCGGGGAGGTGAAGAATGGAGCAGCTCACGTAAGGGGCCGCCTCGCACACCCTGGCCTGCTGCCCGACCAGCGAGATTGTTGAAAAGCAATAGATAGCTTCTGGCAGCAGCAAGGGGAAAAATATTTTGATCATGTGACGCTATACAAGCTAACTAGTTTGCTTCACGTGTGAAACTTTTACAGACGCTACAAATACCACATTTGTAAGCGGCCCCAGCACCCAGCCTGCTCTCCTCAGCTCCCCGCCAAAGCCTGTCACCAGTAGGCCTCTCCAAAGGCTGGGAATTCCTCAACCAAGCAAAACTTCAGTTTACAAACAATTAGGAAAACAGAATATGACCAGCTAACAGCTATCTATGTATTCCCAACACCTTTCACGACCACTAAACCCAAGGCACCGTGAAGTTACCTGCCTCGCAAAAGCCCACCTTTCTGTTTATAGGAAGGAAGGGCTTTCAAATACAAGTAAAACTGCCAAGTAAAATTATTTTGCTATTGCTGGGATGCAACTAAAGCAGCCTCAAACATACCTACCTATATTTGTTCCCGTATTTCTTTAAATAGCCTCCATCTATGACCATCTGTAAGTATCTTAAAACAAGAACAGCTCTAAAGAACATGCTCATTTTTCTTGACTTGGGAATTTCAAGCAACTAAGAAACACTAAACTTAAAAAAAAAAGTATTCACAAAAGCACAATTATTTTCCATAAATCACGCTTGAAAGTAAGACATCAATACTACCATTTCATATAAACAGAATATCCAAAATATTCACAACATGAATTGCTACACAAAAAAATACAGAACTCCATACATTCCCACCAAATCAAAGGCTGCAAATAAATCAGCATATTCCTTTGATGCTGTCAAAACAAACCTCCTTATCTTTATTTTTAACTTTAAAAGAATAAAATTTAAGAACTACAAATCCTGTCCTTGTGCTTTCAAAAGAAATTTTCAGAGCTGATGTTTCAGTGTCTTGCTTACAAACAAGTAAGTCTGACAAGCTAACCAAATAACACGATCAATGTTGGGAACACCTAGTCTCACATCCCATCCAAACAAAGAGAGGAAGGCACAGCGTAGACTGGATACCTTCACACATAACAAGTATTTAGGCTGCCTATTTATTCTGCATGACATTGTAATTAAAACTGCACATCAAACTTGAAGAATTAAATCAAGCAAATGTTATCCTTAACATAGGGAAACTGAGGTATCCAACAGGGAAAGCAGCTATAGATCATGCAGTCAGCTATCCAGAAATCCTGCACCAATTCTCTAATACCACTTTCTTGAAGTCACATAATTTACTTACCATGGCTGAATTCACTGCTTGTGTAAAGAAGGCACTATTCCACTTCAATCAATCTGTGAATTAAGCCATGTCTACACTGGGAATGGCACACATGACTACAATTATGTTTTAAAACAGGATCTCTCCTTTTGGGATTTTCTAAACCAATTTTCTTTCTTTGCTCAAACAAACACAAAAACCATGCTCAAACTTCAAGTCTTTCTGTGAAAGTCAGCTGCACCAGGGACTGTGCTACAGCAAGACAGACTTCTCTTTCCTACCTAACACAGATCACATTTTTTCAAACGTGACCAAAGCAGGTTGTGGAACTATCTACCTCGTGAAAAACTCAGCAAGTTACCTCTACCTTAACAGCCGTACATGTAAACTCCTCAGGAGAGTCTGCTGATGAAGGCTGCTGTTTTGCTAGTGCAGATACCCTACCACCCCAACGGTAAGCTAAATGCAAAGAGGCTTGCCACAACACCTATTAGCCGAGGATGCAATTAATTCCCTACAACAATAGGACTTCACAGTAGACCTGGCCACATGGTCTTTAAAGGGAAATAAACTGATTTGATAACTTGGCAGAATCAAAACTGCTTTGTAACTAACACAGGTAAAAAAATTACCAACATTCCATAGAAACCCCTGCTACTGAAGATTTGTTCTTTGAGTAATTGGATACCTAAAATAACACCAAAGCTCTCAAGGAAAAAAAAATCCTCAGTGTAACAATTTGAAGTAGAAGCTTAGAAGACCCTATTAGTAACACAACACTCAACACTACCCCCTAAAAAAAAAAAGAGGGGGGGGGAGGTTATACAGTAAGTTTTTCATATTTTAATTATTATTATTTTTGACAAACATGCTGAAGAAAATATGTAACAAACAAAATCCCATGTGCATCTGATTTCCTCAATTAAAAAAAAAAAAATTGAGACATTAGCAGAAAATTCCTTCCCCACCCTCTGATGGTCGGAAAAGAGACTGACAGGGGTGGCAGGGGGAGATCAGTGACACAGCCCTACAGGTGAAAGTATCACAGGGCCTGTGACTCAGATAGATGTCTTCATAAACAATTACCAGATCACAAGCCTAAATTCAGTATCTTTTCAGGGGGGAAAGGGGCATAGCAGTTCATTTTAAAATGCAAAACACCATTTGGCAATTGGGCAAGATCAGGTGCAAAATATTAACTAATAGTTCTTGAAACTGAAGAAAGGAAACTAATAAATAGATTACATACTTCTACATATGCTCAGTCCTTCTGATACAGTTACTAAACTCACGATGACTCAAATGCAAGAAGTAATACACGAGCAGATCAAGCACTGATCTGTACTGAAAGCAGTTCCTTACACACACTGCAGAACCATCAAGCTCTGTTTTGTATCCACGAATTGGCTACTACCCATTCAAAAATTCAGCAGCCTCACCACTGGGTTTGGTAGTTTATAAGGAAATTAACTTTTCCACTATACATGGAATATAAATGCACAACGTATCAACACCCTTTCAAATCATACCTGCTGAAAACTTTTACAGGGATTTCACATTGGTTGTAATAAACATAAATGAAACATTTTGATAGTAGCATTAGGATAATTACCTTAGGTGACTCAATTTTCTAAACAGCGGTAGGTGCCTTCAAATGAAGTAAGCATCCTATATAGGGAATACAAAGTTTGCTAAAAGGTACTTCATATTTGCAGGAAGAACAATTCCCATATGAAAAGCAATCTTTAAACAAGACACAACAATTGTGATTTCTGCATCAAATTTGTTCACTTTAAAAATGAAAGTAATTCATCTGCCAGATAACAAAATACAGACCTGGCAGTAAGGAAGCCTGTGCATGCACCCCTGCACACACGCACACACACACACACACAGAGAACATACTTGCTCTCTGTACAGCATATTCATCAGAAGGCAAGTTCTGCAACACCAGCGAAGTTCCCGGGCACTTGTTCAACTCAATTTTCCTCAGAGTTTAATTTCTATGAGAAATCCAGTGACTTTATATAGATGACATTGAGTACATAATGATAAAACAGTGCAAGGAATACTGGAATTTCAGATGATGGTGCCCTTAGTTTAAGGTGACTGTATTGACACGGCAGACAAATCCCTTGTTTCACAGAGTCATTTGTCTCCTCAGTTGTCTGAATAGATGCCTTTAAAACTTAAATTCTCCCACAACAGAACGTGTTCACAGTAAGACTGGATTTATTCAAAAGCTGTAGTTTATGGCACCAAGACCCTCTTTATTTCTAAGAAACCTTTCAGTTGCACTAAGGTGTGCCTGCCTGAAGGAAGGTGTACGTTATGTGCCTCAGTTTCCCCACCCTGCACAGCAGGAAGAATCATCTCCTACTCCAGTGCAAGGGACACTAGAAAGATAATGTAAAGATCAAACGTACTTGGAATGTTCCTGAGAAAATAACAGCAGGTAAAATTAATCCTGTACAAATTAGCCATCTACTGTCCCCAAAATGCACTGTTCACAAATTACACAGATTTCTTGGGATACATTCATCCCTGAGGATCCCCCAACTGCAGTGGAACATCACCCTGGAAAGGTTTGGCCCTTTTTGGAGCTGACATGTTCCTGGTGGCTCACTGGATACCACACTCTCAGAACTGGAAGTACAACAGAAATCCTCCAGCCCACCTGCAACACAAACACTGCAGCACTGTGCCAGCACATCAGCATTTCTGTGTAAAACTGAGCGTGAATAGATATGATTGGACAACAGAAAAATTCAAAAGGTAACCTTATGATCCGAATGGCAAAACATGTATCAGATGTACAGAAATCTTTCATATTTACTAAAAAATAAGATTTGAATTTATTAACAGGTAAGGCTTCTTTAAAATAAAATTTTCCTCTAATACAGTTAGCTCCACAAGATCTTCATGTATTATTTGCTTCTCTCAGCACCAAGCAATACAAAAACAACACTGCTTAGTAGCACTTTTCTATGACTCGTTTCCAAAACAAATTTGAAAACCACTAAGGTATACTTTTAATTTAAGTTTAATTAAAGTCCTCATTCAATCCCACCAAAACATGTATTTAGCACTATGTAAATAGCCCCAAAATTGAAAGAAAAAAAGTTTTTTTTTTCCCAAGTACCTTAATAATCACAATTCTAAAATATATTCTAGCAACTCAGTCTACCACAAACACATGCTACTGAAATTCTGCAGCCTTGAGCATGCATGCACAGCAAGTGTGGCAACACTACTTTACATATCCACAGAGAATCTTCAAAGCCTCCCGATAAATGGCACATTTTGAAAAAGTACAGAAATGTAACTACTTAGGACACAGGTACAATCTTAAAAGACGTACGGATAAATAAACTACTGCCATTCTCATGTTAACAATGAGAATGTCAAAACACCCATGACAAAATATTTGAGGTGCAAAAGAAAGAAAAAGATCTCAGTATTTACTTAAACTTGTTCTCATTGCACGAATTTAATCTGGTTTTAACTAAGATACTATTTCAGAATGAAACGGCATCACCTAACACGCTGTGCTTAGTAATTTCAAAAATTTTATGTTACACGTGTAACTAGAAAATTTAGCAACGGATTAAATGCCTTAGTATTCATCCCCAGATTCAGATCAGAATGCCAGAAAGACAGTAATCAACTACTTAGTTGTAGAATCCTTACACGATGGAGGCAGTAATAGAGTAGACAGGTTTGCATCTCTCTTTCTTTATTGTATCTCATACACAGGGTCCTGCTGTTCAACATGTAGGCATAAGCACTACTACAGAAACCAATAACTGAACACGAAACCACAAAGTGTCAAATATACAGTCATAATATATATATAGATGCTACTAACTGAGAATATTGCTATTTGCTACTTCTAAATAGAAGCTATGTGAATAGTAAACTGTTTATTCGAAAATGCATAGGGAAAAATATATTTTATTCTCCCATTGAGACATCAAGAATCTATTCACCACACTAACAGCTGTTTAATGGCCTTCAGGCACAGGACATGATTCTGCAGCCCTGGCTTAGCCAGAATTCCCGATATGGGCAATCTATTTGGCATAAAAAGAGCTGCAGAATCAGGCATCTTCCAGGTTTCTCCGCTACAAAACAAACAACTAATACACACAAATTCAGTGCAGCTCAACAGATCTTTTTCGTAACACTTGCTATATAGCTTATGCTATACAGGTCCTCCTGAAAAGACCCAAGTCCTCTCTTTGTGTGTAGGTGTATGTAAATCTTAATGTGCACAAAGGGGAAAGATGTATATGAAGCACACACACAGAGGCCAGCTAATGTGTTAAGCTACTGCCGTGCAAATCAGAAGTGAAGAATAAAAGGAGCCTCAGGACTCTAAATATCTGTACACTGCCAAGAAATTAATCAATAATCAAAATAACTGAATGACAAGGTACTGTACTAGCACCATACAACTCCTCCACAATCAAATCAATGTATCCGCATGAGCAGTATCCATCTGCTTTGAAAACCTGTGTTTCTTCAAAAACAAGAGGCCTCTCTTTCAAGCTTTCATCTCACCTCACGATTGGGTAAGGCGATTAAATGACATGGAAGCAGAATTTTCTAAAATAATTTAATAGGCTGGCCAAACATAGAAGTCAGTTCAGAGTGGGATGCCACAGTTCTGCATATTACAGAAACTACCCATGCTAAGGCAAGAATTTCCTGAACAAGTATGTCAGATGTTACAGCCTACTGACGGTCCTTTTTCTCTGTTCGCAGCACAATAGTTTCTTATAGGCGTAGGGGCCAATCATCATCTGCTTTGCAAAGGCACATGACAAGTGAGTATATTCTAATGTGTGTACACACATATATACAGTGTACACACAGATTATTAAAAAAGAAATAAAGAGAAGCCTTCTGTTCAAATGCTGGACTGAATATTCCATTTTTCTCTTTCAAAAAGCAATCAATTACTTAATGATGTAACATACACAGAGACAGACATGTGGGAATTAAAAATAAAAAATGTACAAAAATAATCGTGTTCTGAAATCTAATGGTAAGTATTCTTTAGTTGACAAAATCTATTTTATACATCAAAAATATTACTTTGAAACCTAGGAAAATTTCTTATCTCAATCAATTACTGGTTGAGTGGAAAAAACGTAATATAAAAGAACACTGATGACTTGCCTTTACGACAATTATTTTGAGGAAAATATAATAATAATTTTGGGAGAAAAAAGAAACAAACTGTGCCCTTGTCAGATTATTCTTTCTAACCTGCATCCCAATTCTTACAGTACAAAAAAAGAAAAAAAAAAAAAAAAGGAAATCTGTGAGAAGAGGATGTAAACCCATAAATATAAGGAAGTATTTCTAAGGGTCATACTGAGGACATAATGAATTTACTATCACTCCTCCAATAAAAATAAAATACTTCAAACAATTTCTGTCGTGAAGAAATAGCACTCTGAACTAACATGTACTACGTCTATCTGACGACAATTTTCCTTGCTTTTAAAGCCATAAATTCTGAACTACCTATGTTTAAAAGCAAGCAGACAATGCAAGTATTTTTAAACTAATTATGGAAGGTTATGCATATGAGGCCTCATTACCTTACGGATT
Organism: Falco biarmicus; assembly: GCF_023638135.1. Classification (NCBI taxonomy): domain Eukaryota; kingdom Metazoa; phylum Chordata; class Aves; order Falconiformes; family Falconidae; genus Falco; species Falco biarmicus. The sequence goes on along the minus strand of NC_079293.1, from coordinate 48,414,087 downwards.
CCAGTGACCCTTTTACCAGTGCAAATTAAAAAAGATAAAAATTAACACTCACCCAAAAAAAAATAATCTCACTTCCCTGGAAGAAATAAAAAGGACATGGAATAAAAACTAACAGTGTGAGAGGGGTGGTCTGTTGGACGTAGACAAACACACACACACATATACAGCCCATCCACGGTTTCTATTATTATTTTTTCAGGATTAATACATGATTCATAATATGAAGAAGCTGTATTTTCTCCAGGTTCTGTTCATTACTTTATGGAAAGATCCAGCCGTTTGAGGACCCCAAAAGCATACACCTGCATTTGTTCCTGTCAGACCTCGCTGTTAAAAGCTTATTAAAAGATTTAACAGTTCTTAATAGAAAGATCTTGTTGAAGGGGGGGGGGGGGGACACCATAAAATTCTAATGCACTACTCCATTTAACACAATTCACTTTCCTGCTGAGAATTCAAGCCTAATCTCACTCTTGTGTGGAAAAATAATGAGATCAACAACTCCCGATGCCTCCTGAAGTATGCTAACCATAATTCAAACACAAAAGCACATTTTCCCCCCGAATATCTGGATTCACTGCAGAGATGAAACAAACGCAACCTCTGACAGAACGGCTCCTTTCTCCCCTTCTTTGTACGACACACGGCGGTTTCTCACCGACAGCAGCTACACGTGAAAAAGATTTTTTTAAGAGGCATGCACAGGTTAGGTATGAAGCAAAGAGAAACGTAATTAGATTAATATTTGGATTAATTATTTATTAAAAAAAAAACCACAACAACGATCCAATCCCTTGCATAATATCCATAAGCTGCAACATTACAAAATGTTTTTAGAGGCACGAGCGCAACTTGAAATCCCGAATCCTCGTCCACGCTCTGTTATTACAAGATACTCCCCTACCGCCTCCAATTAGCGTAGAATTAAAGGTCTAAAAAAAAATAATAAAAAAAAAATCGATGCCCAGAAAAACCACGCCATGTAACCGAGCTGAGCGGCGGGGGCGTGGAGGGACGGGAGTGCTGGGGGGAGATGCCCCCGGCTTGTCACCGCGCCGGGGGCCAGCGCGGCCGGTGCCGCTGCGGAGGCCGCGCGTGTGCGCCCGTCCCCCGCCCGCCCGGCCGGCCGCCCGCGCCACCTGGCCCCGCCGGCGCGACTGGCGGGTGTTATTTGTGGCGGGGGCTCCGTGACTGCGCCGCTCGGCACTTCTATTTACATCAGCGGCGCGAGGTGCCCAATGGCGAGCGGGGAGCCAATCAGATGGCAGATTAGATGTCAACTCGGAGGCAGCTGTCTGGAGACGGTTGCAGCCAGTTTACCTCCACAATTCAAATTCCGAACCTGGCGGAGGAGACCCGGCCGCTCCTCGGGCCCGGCCGCCCGGCGGGCCCGGCCTGCCGGCTCCCCGCGCCGCGCCGCACCGCACCGCCGCGCCCGCCCCGGAAAGGCGCTGCGCCACGGCCCGCCGCCCCGCCAGCACCGCGCCTAGCTAGCTACCTATCGATCGATCGATCGACCGACCGACCGACCGGCGGAGTTACCGGGCTGGGGCAAGGGGCTGCGCGCAGGGGTGGCGGCCCGCCCGGTACCCGCGCCCCTTTGCTGATGCCAAGGACTTTAAGTTCTTTTTTTTATTATTTTTTTTTTCGGGTTTGGTTTTCGGGTGGTTTTTTTTGTTTGGTGTGTCTCCGTCCCCCGTTACCACCCCCACCCCCCACCCCCGACTTGGATTTCCGCGTGTTTGAGGAACGAAACGTAGCTACCCGCGCGCGCACCCACGCGCGACCCGCTGGTGGGCGAGTCCCCTTAAGGTCACCGGCCCCAGGCACCCCACGCGCTCCGGCCCGCGCCGCGCGGACCAGGGCGCGGGCATACGCGCGCGCACACGCGCGCACACGCGCTCTTCCCACAGAAAAAAGGAGCCCGGCCGCGTTCCGTGGATCTCACTGCGGTAACTCCACCAGTGACAAAACTAATTTGCTAAGAGCGTGCAACGGCGCAACTCGTCCTGGTTAAAAAATACAACCCGTTAAAAAGAGAGGGGGGGAGGAGGGGGGACAAAAAAAGCGCCCCGTGAAAGATAATGGACGTTATCCCCCGGGAGCCCCCCGCGTCCGACGCTCCGGTTACAAAATCCACCCCCCGCCCCCGTCCCAAGCTGCCTGTCCTCCGGGCCCTGCGCCTCTCCGTCGCCGTTTCAAAGTGGAGGGAAAAAAATATTAATTAGGTCTGAGAACAACCTAATTTCAGCAGCGAAAGCCGCTCTCCGCTGCCTCCAGCCCCGGCGGGGCCGCGCATTGTGCGCTGCTCACCCTTGCTAGGGAGGCAACGAGGAGCACAACTGGCCCGGGGGGGGGAGGGGGGGTGTTAGAAGAAGAAAAAAAAAAAAAAAAAAAGGAAAAAAGGGAAAAAGGGAGGGAGGGAAGGGAAAAAAGTGAATTATAAAGAAACTAAGACCCCGACACGAGTGGCAGGGAGGCGGGGAGCCGTCATTAATCGAGCGCGGGGGGTTTACCTGGGTCCTGCTGATGGCCTGCCCGGTGCTCCCAGGGCTCATCGCCGGGTGATTCCTTTGTTGTGCAGCTGCCCAGGCCGGGTTTGCCGCTCCGTACTGGGCGCCCATGTCCTTGCCCATGCCCATGCCCGCCGCTGCCTGCTGGCTTCCCGGGGCGGCCGCCGCTGCCTGGGGCTGGGGCTGCGGCGGCGGCGGGGCGCTGGGGCTGCTGTAGTCGGGGTAGCTGCTGCCGTAGCTCCGCATCATGGGGCTGGGGGACGTGAGCAGCTGGTTCAAGGTAGGGGTGGCCCCGGACGGGTGCTGGTTCTGCCCGGAGAACCGCGCGAAGCCGCCGGCCGCCGCCGCCGCGCCGGCAGCAGCCTTGCCGAGGCCGGCCCCGCCGCCGGGGCCCATCATCATGCCGCCGCCCGGCTGTCGCGGGGAGCTCAGCACCCCGTAGCCCGCCGCGGAGCCCCCGTAGCCGCCGCCGCCTGCCCCGGCGGCCGCCGCCGCCGCCGCCGCCGCCACAGCTCCCGCGCCGCCGCCGCCGCCCGCGCCGCCGCCGCCGCCGGGGCCGCGGCCGTAGCCCGGGTAGTGGTTGTACTGGCTGTTGGGATAACCTTCGTGGGAGTTTTGCAGGGGGTCCATGCTGTTGGGGGCCGCCGTGGGGTGCATTATCCCCATCCCGGGGCTTTGTTGTCCGCCATGTTGATCAAAGCAAGGCCCGGCGCGGCTCGCTGTAGCGCTGCTGGCAGGGGCAGGGGCAGCGTTGCCATAATAGCTATTGAACTCCGAGACACCCACCGCGGAGGGGCCGCCGCCGCCTCCCCCGCTCCCGCCGCCGCCGCCGCCGCCGAGGCCGCCGCCGCCGCTCCCAGCGCTCGGGGGCGGCTGCTGGGGCTGCTGCTGTCCGCCCAGGGGTCCCAAGCCGGGGTGATCGTAGCGGCCGCCGATGGGCTCGCCCATCTTGCCGGGCATCTCCTCCTCGTCGGCGCCTTTATTCAGCATTTGCTGGGGCTGCTGGGGGGGCTCGGCCTGAGCGCCCAAAACACTGTCTTTTCCTCCATGTTGCTGCTGCTCCATGTCTGCACTGGGCTGAGCAGCGCCGCCACCGCCACCGCCGTTGTTGTTGCTGCCGCTGCCGCCGCCGCCGCCGAGGCTGCTGTTGTTATTCTGCACGGGATGGTGCTGAGGCGGCGGCTGCTGCGGCGGCGGCGGCGGGAATTGATTTAGCTGCTGCTGTAGTGCATGGTGGTGGTGGTGCGGGTGGTGGGCATGGTGGTGGTGGGCATGGTGATGCGGGTGGTGGGCATGGTGGTGGTGGGGCGGCGCGGCGGGGTGATCGCCTCCGACGCTCTTCAGCTTGTGGTTGGGGAGCAGCCCCGTCTCCATAGCCGAGCCCGGGTTGGAGGAGGAGGAGGAGGAGGAGGAAGAAGACGAAGAAGATGAAGATAACGCCGAGGAGCTTCCACCTTCCTTCATAGCCGGCTCCGAGGAGGAGCCGCCGCCGCCACTTGCGTTGTTGTTGTTACCGGCGGCAGCGGCGGGAGCCGCGTTATTGGCCATGTTCCGCGGCTCGCTGTGGTGGTGGAGATGGTGATCTAAATTATTCACGCTGCTGCTGCTGCTGCCGCCGCCGGCCGGACTCCCCTCTCCGACCCCCAGCGCGGGGCCCGGCCCGGGAGCCCCCGCAGCGGCGGCGGCGGCCCCGGCCCCCCCCGGGCCCCGCTCCGGGCCCAGGCCGCCCGGCAGGCTCGGGGCTTTGCCCTTGCTGTTGTTCGCACCCGCCGGAGCCGCTGCGACTTGCGCGGCCATGATCATTGCAACATTGCGAGTCCGGAGAAATTAGTATTGATGATAGTACCTACCAAAAAAAAAATTTTGAAAAAGAAAAAAAACCGACCCCCAGCCTCAAAAAAGGGGGCGAGTAGCGGGCGCGGGGGGTGGGGGGGGAGGGAGAGGAGCGGGCAGAAAGAGAAGCGGCCGGGGAAGGGACTTGACTGAGCCAGGAGTATCCCCTGCGGACCGCTCCGCACGCACCAAATTACAGAAATTTCCCTCCCCGAGTCCGTGATTGAGATTAGAAATGGTAAGAACGCCTTACGGTCTGTGCCTGTTCCTGCTGTGTGATTTCATGTTGAAAGTTTTTTGTTCAGGTTTAAATGAAACTTTTTTTTTTTTTTTTTTCCTCCTTTCCTCTCTAACCCGGATATGGGTAAACACACGTCTGGCGGAGCCGCGCTGGCCCAGCATGGCATGAGCGAGCGAGCGAGCCAGCGCCGGCAGCCATCGCCCCCTCCGCCCCGATCGCTCCCGCGCACTCGCAAAACGCGGACTGGACTCTGCCCGGCTCCGGCTCCCGCTCCCCGCCGCCGGCAGCGGCACCGGCGCGGCGGGCGGGGGGGGGGGGCCGCGGGTGCCCCTGCTCGGGGCCGGGGTCCGCTCGTGTGCGCGCCCGGGGTGGCGGCCGCCGCGGGGCACCCCCCCGGCTCCGCCGAGGAGGCAGCCCGACGCCGGGCTCCCGCCGGGGGTTGCTCCCAGGCGAAGGGTCGCGGCGGGCCCCGCCGGACGCCGCGGAGGGGGGGTCGGGGCTGGCCCCGCCGGTGCGGGGCCGGGGGTGCCGCCGCCGGCGAGGCGCTGCGGCGGGAGGCGGCGGCCGCGAACGCGGCGCCCCGTGGCCAGATTGCTGGAGCGCATGGGTCGGTCAAACTTTTGGGGACCGCACGCAGCACCCCAGCCCCGTTTGTCGAGCTCAGAAGCCCTCTCGGCGTATTCCGAGGGCAAGGAAACGTTTGCTATGTCACGGAAAAATAAATACAGCCCCCCGCTCCCCCCACACCCCCCACCGCCCCCGAAGATTTATATTGTGTGTGCAGACGGTTATAAAATTTATCCTAAAATTCTGCAGTGGTAGCAGCTTTGCAGTTGTCCACATTGTCCAGCTGTCTCCAAATTCTAATGGTCATTTGCACTGATGATGCTTTTATATATAGGGCCGTTTTCAATATGTTCTGTGTACTTACTTGCAGATCAACAGGAGCTGATCAAGGAGTGTGAGACATTTTTGGTCTCATAATTGTTTCCCCAAACAATATAATTTCCAGTACGCACAAGACACTCATGAAAACGTAGTAACACAAAAACCAAAATATGTAATCCGAGTAACGCTTGCTCCAAATGGTAAGCTGCTGCCACTGACCTACATTTTTGAACCATCTTTCAGAATGGTTTGAAGTTTTTTATATAACCATCTTAATACAAATGATACCCTAGTGTAAGAAAAGATAGTAGTCACACGCTACATTCAACTAATGGAAGCATATGGCAGATCAAATACTTACTTGGCTATGAATATAGCATCCGGGGTATTAGCAAACATTTTCAATATAGTCAGGGTCTAAACCATGCTGTTTTAAACCAACGTGCACTCTGTTAAAGGTAAGCACGTTTTCAAATTTCAAAACGGATAAATAGGAGATACAATAATGGTAGAGAAAAACGCAGCTTATCAAGAAAGATGCTGTCATGAGTAGGTAGGCTTTTTTGAATCCACTGTGAAAACATTAAAGAGCTTCATGCTGTAATGTTGAATTACATGCAAAGATTATTGATAAGTGTATGAACAGTGTGGTTCCAGTATCTATTAATTTTAATTTTCTGAAAGGTCAGAAATATTCTGATTTCCATTATGGAGTAAGTTTTGAAAAGTCTTAGTGGTCATCAAGAACATCTTGGTAACATACTTCTGTTACGATTGGTTTTGGTTTTTTTTTTTACTCTTTGCAAGTGAAAAAATGTTATATGGCTGTTAGAAAAACATAGAGTGGGAAAAAAATGGTGAGTAATTCTAGTGGGGGGAATCAGGTGCATACCCAAGGGTCATTACAGTCTGTAACAACAACAAATTGCAATTCTATGCAAACTGCTAGAAAGGGGTATATCATCTTTGTAGGAGAGAGAATAACAGAACTGTAAGATGAATTCATGCCAAATCATTCATCAGCTTTTGCCAAGAGAATACTACATCTTTGTTAGTGAGCCTTTTTGACATTTTCTCCTGGATTTTCTTCTTTTCTATATTCAAATGCACGCTAATTATACACATTACACCACATAAGTTGATTTTTTGAAGTCTTTCATATGCAAATATAAATATAGATGTCTCCTTGTGTGTATTTATTTACATGTGTACTCTAAAATAAAATATAAAATCAATTACACATTTATACTTTAAGACATTTATATTCAAGCAAATATATTGAAAATCTGATAAGATGTACTGATAGCGCCTCAGCTGTGGATCGCAGTACTTTCTGACATGCTCCACAACTCTTACTGATCAGGGACAAATAATCCACAAAGTTTAACACAGATTTACTTTGAAATGTTTTCTTTCCCCAGGAAAGAAAAAAAGGATGAGGCTTTAAACTGAAGAGTTTATACTACTAACTCCTTTTCCTCCCATTTGTTTCAGCAACTCAGCTACAAGATGGGAACTAAGAGGCTATAAAATAGAGGCCCTCAGCACAATGAAATCAGTCTGCTATAAAAGGCAACACATGCCAGTTTTTCCTCCCCAATGGCAGATGCCACACCCTAAAGCAGACAGAAGGCACTGCAGTCTGTGCAAGGGAAGCACAACACAAAGCAACAACGTTGGTTCAATTTTTTAGATCGCAAATAATGTTGAAATTCCTTTTGCCATCTTTGCTCAGATGATGAGTGGTACTGTTTGTTAAATTCAAATGCTCCTTTCCAAAAGCTCTCATTGTATGCATGAATTATGAATTTATTATAATATAATGTAAAAAAGCTCTAATTGCCATACATATTATCTGCTGCAAAATGATTGCATTGATATTTGATATTGTAAGTGTGCAGTTTCAACGTTAGTTCCATTTTCATTGTTTCTTCAATTTAATTATTTTCTATAAACCAATGTTGTCCAAGCGTGGTTTCTTTCTCTTGCCTTTTTTCTGATAAATTATAAACTCTGGTGCTCTGGGATCCCTTTCCAGGATAAACAGCATCATTTTCGAAACTTACTGTTGGTAATTTGTTTATTCCATTGGCTACAACATCTGTAGAGACCCCCATAGGCCGCCATCTGTAGCTCTACCCTGTGGAAGTGAGGCACCTTTCCCAGCATTACGGCAGCCATCCTTCCGTTTGGTCAGAGCACTGGCTTTTAAGTCTATGAAGGGTAATACTAAAAAGAGATACAAAAAACAAACCAGTATTGTAAGAGCTCTGAGGTGTTATTTTAGAAGTATTGGGAGAAATCTTTTTTTTTTTTGGTGAGGTAAAAATCCAGTCAGAGGGTCAAGAGCCTGTTGCTTCTGACCTGGGTCTACAAAAGTCTGAAAAATCCCCGTGTACAAAAAAACCCTTTTTGACACATTCTTCTTGTGCTTTATGTTTAAATACACTGCGCAGGTCGATGGAACAGTTGTCAAATTCACTGTAATTCTCCATTTCCTTCCTCTAGATTGGCATTAGATTTAATGAGGGAAAAAGAAAGAAGCATGTGGGCTTTTTATTAAATTATCACTTTTTTTACTAGTTAAACATCCAATCAAAATAATTCTGAAGTCAGTGCAAATCTTTTAATTGATTTCAATAAGGCATAAATCAGATCACAGAAAAGTAAGCAGCCAGCTCAGAGATTTAGCTTTATGCTTTAGCTTGGTATTTGGAGCTATAGTAACAGGATTTTGCTTTTAAGAGAACCCTTATGTGGTCAACATATAAACATAGTAGTGTTTTCTTTATTATGTAATATTTACATTTCAGTCACAAAAGTAATATGTAAACTATTACAGTAGATATCCAGCTGATAACCCAGAATCTATTAGGTGTAAAGCCTGTAGGTAAGTGTAATAATTTTATTTTAGCTGGTCGTAATGAACTTAGAAAAAACATGGTTAATGCCAACAGATCGTGGCCTAAAACATGCAGAGAGTGACACATTCTACCGTTTAATTAAAATCCATTCTTTAGCAGCCACTAATCCTGGGCAATTTGATCAATTTCTTCTGGCAATGTGTAAACAAAAGGACTTCAAAACATCACCATCTCCATCTCAAGAATGTCATACACGATTTTATTATGGAAATGCAACACGGGCAATCTTTTCCTTGCTGGATTTAGACCACTTGAATCAAATGTTTAAATACTTCAATTTTACAAATGTGAATCATCTATTGAAGTCAATAAGATCACTCACTTCCTTAAAGTTAAGCCCTGATTAAGTGCTTCTGTGGACTGAGGCCTCTAGGAAAAACAGCTCTTGAGTCTGTACTTTGGTGAGATAGCAGCCCAACCAATTTTCTAAATCAAAACAAAGTCTTCCACTTGGCACTAATAGTAGGGGTTGTTGATTTCTGGGTTTACCCACCGGTGAAATCTGAGCTTTGAAACTGAATTGCGCTAATATGTCTGGATCCTTGTTTGAGAACATCATTGCATTTTGGAGAAATTCAGGAAAAGGCCAGCTCTCCTTTGAATGAATAATTTATGGTCCTGTTCATTTATAAATCAGAAAACTTAAATGAGATTCAGTACAACAGTAATCATAAGAGTTCTCTGCCAACATTTCTTTCCTGTTCTCTTGCCTTTTACAAATCTTTTCTCTGCTGATGCACAAGAGACACGTGGGAAACCAAAAGAAATATTTGCTGTTAGCTTACATGTTGGTCGGAGGTCCTTTCGATAGTCAGTTGTAGCTTGCAGGCTTGACTGATACATCGAAGAAAGAGTTAAACTGACAATACACAGCTTTCACACTCATAAAATGAATTAGATCGGTACTTTAGCTGTAAACATACTGGATCATATAAGAAAAAATATGCCCTAGTTTTCTTTCCTAAACTTTGTCCACAGTATAGTTACACATTTTATAGATCAGAATGCAAATATTACCTATAGCCTGCAGTATTTATCAGTTCCTGTTTCTAGGAACAGATTACTGTGGCCTCCATGTCTTTACCAAGAAAAATAATTTGTAGAATATTTTTAAGTACAGCCAGAAATGCAAGGACTTTAATAGGAGATGGCACAGTTTTTTTGCCATTGCAAACTGAATTTCTTTCTATGATTAGACCGTATATGCAATTCTGAATAGCTGAAAGGGTGAGAAAATTCTGATTTTGCTTGATGCACTCCATTTCTGACCCATTTCTGTAGTATCTGACCATTCATAATTACTGATACAGCAGCTCTGAGTCTTTTAGCTGAAGCCCCACCTTTCTCCTTTGCTGCAACAGTTTATAATTCCCTCCTTCCCCCACCTTATCTCCATTCCCCACCCTTTTACACGTACATGCACGTTCACTCTCTGGGTAACCCCAAATTCCTGCAGCCCAACTTGCAGCTGCCTTAGCCTCCCAAGTTATAGTCATACTGTATCAGTCGTAAGTATCTCTCACACTGTTGCTTTCCCTCCAAATGAATCCTACTCTCCAAGTTCCAACCAAGTTCACCCCAGTGCCCATTTCCTTCGGCCCCTCTGTGTAGGGGACCCAAAGTTAATGCTCTGGGGGAAGAGAGGGAGGAGAGAGGTGGGAGAGACCAGATGAAATCTTCCTGAGCCTTCTCCATCCCAACCTGGTACATTCTGTGCTTTCCCAAGGGGGCAACTTTGTAGTTCGAGAGCTGTTGCTTTGATATATTTACCCTTTAAGCACTCTTGTAAACTGAGAAGCCCAGTTACTCCCACTTTACCATCAAGGAAATGAGGCACAAGGGAGGAATGCCATGACTGCATGAACATTTCTTTCAACTGCAGCACCAGCTCCAGTAGCTCCAGGTGCCTTCCATAACCACCTGGCATGGACCTTGGTGGTGCTGATGCAACGGTCTGCGCAGCTGCGTGGTGTGCCAGTAACCCAAGGCGGGAGAAAGAAAACTTATTTTTATCCAGATTCTTGCACTGACTCACCCAACGGCCCAAGTAGTAGTGCTGGCATAACAGGAAAGGGGAAGAGAAGGGGCAGAGCGCGCTTCTTACTGTTTGACCAAAGAGGAGGTCTGGAGGCAGGGGGAGATAAATACGACCTGTTTAGCCAGAACTGCTGACAAAAAGAAATGCATGTCCTAAGATTTATAAACAGGTGCTGTCTTCCAAAGCTGAGCTGAGCCAGCGAAAAATGTTACTGTCCCCAGTTTTCGTCGGCATCACCCCTGCCAAATATTAATGCTCCTCAGATCTGCTGGTACAGTTGTATGTATGTGCATTCCCCAACCTTTTTCAGATTAAATGAGCCAGGTTACCAGGCCAACTATTTAAACTATCTGCATTAGCTCAGACCCATTTGCCTAAATAAGATTAGGACAAAGTGAGCCAGCAGATCTGAGGAGACAGCGGACTCCAGCAGAGGGACAATAAACAGCTGGTAGGTGGCAGTAACCTCTTCAAATAAGCACAACTTCTTATGTACTGAGGGAGTCAATCTATTTAGGCCCTAAACGTTGGTCATCGTGATGTAGAAACAGTTACATGTCAGCGAGGAGAGTTTATCCATTTTTTAGGTGTCTGGCCTAAAGTAGTAAAAGCTCCAGGGTGTGGGGCTTACCATCTTTTATTTATTTCACTATTACTGCATCATGGGGATGTACGCTTGTGAAGCATATGCTGAACATGTACATCTCCAGAGTCCCAGGCTTGTATTACAATTGCTGGTCCATCCTATTTGCTCATACAGTGGCTCAGCGGACCCTCTTAAGTTGCAAAAGTGAGCTAGCAATTCTTGCCTAAGTGTGTGAGGTGGGAATGCTCCTTGCACAGGAAGCAGCTGCAATGCCTGCGATCTCTAGACTGACAGGGAGAGGTTAACTTGGATGAAGATGGATGGTCCGCACACCAGCTAGAGAAGGGGTAGCCACAGCTTTGTTCCCAGGGCACAAGAAGGCTGCACTCCTGGGGGGTGCAGTAGCTGTCAGTTACGCACGCAGTCCCCACGGATGTGTTGAGCTTGCTCCTGTCCTCAGCAAACAGGACGTCACCACCAACTGCCGTTCGGGTGCTTCACTTTCACATCCTCTCTGCCACAACACGTCTGATTGTCAAAGCCACAATCAAATCCTCGTTATGAGGGCGAAGTATTTCTCAAGAAAAGCATCCCCCATGGCTGGTTCCCTGCTTCAGCTAAACTAAGAGCTAAACTAGCTTAAAGAGAAGGGGGTTTTAGTATCTTGGGTGTAAACTGCTTCAAGGTGTGCAGCTCTAAAAAATCTCAGTAAGTTACTAGTCTAGGGCCTGATCCTGGAAATGCTTGCTAATTCATGTAGTCCTTGCTCCTGTTAAGCTGTGAAACTTAGTGACAGACTTGAGCAGCTACCATGTGGTGAGGACTGATCTGTTTAAAACATCTGTTTCTTCTTGCTTAAATTTAAAAAGAAATGTTATTAAAATTAGAACAACCATTTTATTAATCCAAAATATCATCTAGTTATTTAACAAAGACTTAACAATGTGAGTCATCTGCATTAACAAATCCAGATGCTTTAGTCAGAAGCAGCAAGACTGACAATAGGCTTGCTTTGTACACTGGTTAATTTTTTGCTATTTGTTTTTCATTCCAAACAGACCATCCCTAATATTTTATCTCTCTTGGTGGATTTTAGGAGAATTGTAAGTGAACAGAAAAATACCTGGTTCTCTCTCTTTTAAAAAAAGTGATATACAAATACTATTAGTACTTTTCTAATCTTGATTTTGTCTTTTTAGCGGACTTCATAAAAAAATGAAATGTGTGCATATCTTTCTGCCATGTTACAGCTGTTTTCTTCTTATCCAGAGGATTGGACAAATATGTCTTTAATTTAACCACATTTAAATTTACATTGCCACACCATTCTGTGCTGGGTATAAACTTGCTATGCATATGTCCAAGAAGAAAGGAGCCTAATTTGGGAACCGCTATCCATGGTGATTCTCACCAACTAGAAATCAGGGACTGCACTCGTTCTGGGAAAGGCCACATAATGTAAAAATATCAAAATCATCTTGTCCTTTTTGCTCTTCGCTGAATGGCTGGTCCCACTGAATGGGAATTTTCAAAGTACCCTGTGACAGAAGAATTAAAGTTCAGTATGAGCAAAGTGAGGCCAGTACTAAACACTTTGCTGATTTAATTTTAATACATATCATTTTTATACAGGGATCTTATTTGCACAGCTCAATGGAGCCATGTATTTGAAGAGCACTGCTCATTAATTAGGTTGGTTCAATATGAATGAATTAGGTGATCTCTATTTTGTGTCTGTTTCGTAGTTCACTATTGTGAACTTCACCTCATTCAGTGCTTCATCCTGTTTAAAAGACTTATTACTAACTTTACTTGGGCAGGAAAGGGAATCATTAAAAGCAGTATGCAAGCCTCTTGAGTATGGTGGGTTTTGTTACAGATGTATAAACCCAGCTCATTACTCAGCTAAGGGGAACTGACTTTCTAGGTAGGTTTTGAAAACAGAGGGATCATGAGTTGGCAGGTGTGAAAACTGCAGTTTTTATGAACCAGACCTGAACCTAAGTTGTCTGTTCCCGGGGTGATGTCTGTACCAGCTTTAAAAGTAATCTGCCGCTTTTTATAAGTATATTGTGTAATTTGCTCCTGTTTTCTTGAAAGACTGCAGAAACAACTGATCTCAATTATTTGGAATATTTCTCTCAACTCTTCAGTAAAAACAAATTCAGGTTTCACTTAGAAATACAGCAAAGGTGGAACATGCTAGACTTCCCTTTTTGCTTCTTTACTTCCAGTTCAGGAGTTCCTTTATTCAGTCTGATGTTAAATCTACTTGTATTAGAGAATCCTTTTTATCTGAGCAAATCTTATTCCTTAGCAATGAATCTCAGAACATTTTGGGGTGATTGTGTAAAGCCATTGCTTTTTCTTTATTGCCCACTAAAGAAACATTTATGATTAAATGGGAAAGGGAACTATCTCATTCTCTTGAGCTGGAGATATTGGACTCAATAATGTCCTTCATATGTGTATGCTCTATTTCAGCTAACCTGTTAGAATTGCAATATAAAATTGTAAATCAATGGCATCAAACACCTGTGAAGATGAGTAAGATTGCAAGCCATTTCTCTGATAGATTTGGAGAAACAGCTCTCAGCCAACAACTCTTTTACATGTTCTACAGGGTTTGTCCTAAATTACCCCAATAAAGTCACTTGTTATACATCATATTGAGAAAATTGCCAGCTGTCTGATGTCAAGTACTCAGGAACACTATACATAGGGACACTTGGACTTTGAGGTATGTGACAGACAACTGGATGTTAATAAAAATTGAGTTACAGGCTATTCAGCTGGTTATTTGCAGAGCTAAAAATTCAGACTCTTTAATAATGAAAGTGGATCCTTAGGAATTTGTTCAAATCTGTTTAGCTATAACTGCAGAAAATGCACGCTTATCTATACAAGCTGTTCCTTTATTGATTACTTCAGTGAAGGTAGAAATAGTTAAACCCAGCTACTCATAAACACTTTATGGGATAGAAAGAATGAAAATAAGGAGGAATTTTGTTTGGTTTTCTTGTCTTTCTGTAATCACAATGGTATCTCTTTAAAGCTTGTCATCTTCTGCTTGGCTGATTCTCATGTAAGGGCTTTAATAATGTGAATTTAATATGATGTGTACCTTTGTACCTACAAATATACATCAGTCAAAACCTTTACTCTCTGTATTTTGGAATAAACTTATTAAGATTTATGTATGTGAAATATCCCCAGACCTAAGAAACCCAGAGCTGTTATTGCCCAGGCATGCTTTTTACTTTTGCAGAGCGTGGAGATCAGTGCAGTATAAGCACTTGGGCACCAGAAAATTTAAAATAAAAATATACACCACCCAGCTGGTGGTATTTTAACCCTGCTCACAGAGCTGACAGCACCCACTGAACACGATTCTGTCACAAGAGTGTTCTCCTGCTTCCTGCGGAGGACACCAGAAGGTGGGGGGGTTGTGTCTTTAGTGCATCAACCTGATGGTTTATGCTGCTCTGGAAGGGAGGTGGCAGGTCTATTGCTGGAAAAAGGGATTAAAGTGTTACCTAGAAGAATGCAGCTAGAAGGAGTCGAAGAACAGTCAAAAAAAGGATGAGAGAGAGGAAGAATTCCAAGGAGAGGCACCTGCACAGAAGATGGCATCACAGGGGTCAAAACATTATCTTACAGCTCTGGATCTCTGGATTCAGTAATGTAAGGCAAATGTTATAAGCTAGTAAAGAAAATGGTGACTTCTTAACTTGGTATCTTTGACTTAAAAATGGTTTCCAGAAGATGCTTGCTCATCTGTGAATCATGAGGGTTAATTACATAAAATTGCTTGACCTGTGTTGCACCTCAGGTTGTATGACCTAAAGGTATCTTCTGACCTTAAATTTTATGAATCTGCATTAAGTAGCTGTAAGGAAGGAACAGCAGAATAAGATGTTGTTTCACTGATTTGAATTACAACATATATTTGCATCTTCATTTGCATTTACTGTCTTAGGAGTAACTGTACTGAATGCAGTTGTGGGATGGAGTTGTCACCGTGAACCGAAAAGAGGTGAACATGTGTTCTGAGAGACCAAGATCACATTTACAGGACTGACACCTACTAGCATAGCTGTAAAGAGATGCCAGCCCTGACAGACATAGCTGTGTCAACAGGAGCCTCTGGCAGAGACACAGTTGTACCAGTAAAACTATTTTTATGAGTATTTTATGCCAGTTGTGGAGGATGGTTTTATTCTACCAGAAAATACTGTTTTGCTAGTACAGATGTATCCACACTAAACTGCTTCGGTTTTTAGTATTCACAGCAAAGCATTCCTCTCAATGATTCCTAAACCGATCAATTTTGTTGATGCTGCCAGAGAAAGGGCATGCAACTGGCCCTTGCAACTGTCAGCTTTGTGGTACCACACATGACAGCATTTAATAAGGGGCGAGTGCAGAGAGAGTTTCAGGAGAAGTCCAGGCTAAATCTGTTGGCCAAACAGTTTTGTCAGGGAGGAGTGTGAAAAGATCAGGCTGAACCGAGTTGGAATAAACAATGAATAACAAAAAAGTTCTTTTTCTAAAATAGTTTCTGTCATTTGAAGCAAAGGTTTAACAATACTGGCAAAAATGACACTGGAATAAATGGCACTGACCCCATGGTTTTAGTAATTACAGCTATACTGGAAAATTCTTTGTGTCATAAACTAGCTCTCAGAAAACACCCCGGGGGAAAGGGTGAAGGGTGATAACAGTTCACACTCCATCTAGGAGCCGGGAACAAGGAGGGAACATCACTACTTTGGTCTGTGAGCGTAGGCCAGATGCACCAGCCCTGTTCAGATTGTGTGACCCTCTCTCAAGCCTTGGCTGTGGCAAGTCTGGGTATTACTCTTCATTCAGCAGTGTGCACGGCCTCCATTTCCAGGGAGTTCCTAGGATGTGAGTGTGCATGGCTATAGCATGAGCCTGGGAGATGTAGCCTCTACTGAGCTGGTGCTCAAAAGTGCAGCTCTTGCTTTTCACCATTCATGTCTAGGTGCTGCATATTTTGGAAGGGCATGAACCCTAATCAGCCTTTACTCCACCTTAATAAAGTTTTGCAATATTCCATGTTCTTACTTTTTCTCCCCCGCAATAAAATTCTTGAAGCCTTCCAGTACTCTGACGCAGCTTTTCTCCTTCACCGTTTCTGTAGCTTTAGCAATGACACTTCTGGTCAAAATGGCAACTGGCTGCAAGCTAGAGCTTTCACTGCATCTGCATCACTCACTTCAGCCCTTCTTCTCACTGAAGAACAGGACTCAAAGGCTGAACTTCAGGGAATTCAGAAACAGTTTGGAGGCAACTGTGGAAACAAATGTTTGGAATGCATTTTCAAGCGAAGGAGTGAGTGTGGGGAGCTAGGGGTAAAGGTTTTGGAGAAGCACAGTGCTCTGGCTTCTCCAACTGCTTCTTGTCTCTCTCCCTCTTGTGCTGTTGTGTCATTTGTGCTTCATGGTACTGTTCACAGTGCTCACCCACCACATGGCTTTTGTTCACCTTATTTCCAGCATTGCAGCTCTGACTCTTCCCTCACCCATCCCATCATCACTCCTGTTGCCTGACCCCCACTGCAGCAGCTGCTAGTCTCACACACATGTGCAGACATCCCACGCAGGACTGTGTGATGCTTTGTTTCACTCTTCTGTGGGAAAACATGGAGGACTGGCAGTGAGGCAGGAAGGTGAGGGAGCTGGGAAGGGGGGCAGGCACACCTCAGGGCAGGCACAGCTAGAGGCTGGGAGAAGCAGAGGAATGCAAAAAATACCACAGCCTCTGCTCCAAGGTTGTGCCTCGCACCTTAGAAAGGACAGAGCTGGCACATGGGAAGCCCAGAGAAGCCTCAAGTGCCCCATTCCTCTCTATGAGGTGTTCTAAACTGTGTAAGCACCCCAAGGAGACGAACGCAGCTGGCAACAGGAGCCTGGGGAATGGTGAATTGCTCTCTTCAGTCACTGCACATTCTCGCTTGCCCTTTCGAGGGGATTTGGGCTCACGAAGGCACAGGAGAAGCACTCAGCTGCCAACGGAGGCAGGAGCAGCGCAGATACCAACTCACTCCCATGGAGAGGCTGGTGTGGAGCCAGCTGTGGCGTGATGGAGGCCCACAGCTGGGTGTGTTCCATGCTGCCTGCCACTAACCACCTTCACACAGCCCAGGGAAGGGAGATGCCACTTGGCTCAGTTCAGCCAGCGCAGACGAGAGCGGGGCAAGGCGTGCACCGACAGCGCAGCCCCAGCCAGAGGCAGTTCGAAGGCCCAGCACGAGCCCCGCTGTGGCCAGGCAGGGCCCGAGCTCCGGCGTGGCAGCAGGAGCCGCCTGGCAGGGCTGTGCTGGGTGGCTCCTTGGGCAGGCAGCCCCCGGCTGGGACTGCAGGCGCTATGCAGCCCCTTGCTGAGGCACCGTGGCTGGGAGCGGGTTGTGGGGGCGTAGGCATGAGTCTCTGTTAGAGATGAAAGCTCGGCTCAGCTAGAACTGTGTTTGCTTTTGCTGGCATATGAGAGGGAGCTTAGAAAAAAAGTGCGCCACCATGGATGAAACAGTGTATTCAAGTATCACTTACGTGTTGTAAATCTGCTCCACAAAAAATGTCATTTTATCACAAAGATTTTGGGAGTGTGAACAACATAGATCCTAGGCTGTCATAATACACTTAATATGTGAAGAAGTATTTACGTGGAATCCGAAGTTTAGTGGGTAAATAAGCATGTATCTTTAAATTCATTCAATCCGAAGCAGTACAACTGCCCTGAATCTGGTGCTATTTATAATGAGCCCAGAACACTTTATAAAACAATAAATTAACCGAAGCAACCGCCGTGCCAGCTACAGGAGCTGCCGGGGCACGCGGCGCTGCTCTGCCGGGCGCCATCTTGCGGCCGCCCGCCCGCCGGGCCTGGTGGCGCCCTGTGCCCCGCGGCGGCACGGGCCGCGGTGCCTGCCGGGAGCGGCAGCCATGTCGCGCACCACAGGCTGTGGGAAGGGCGAGGAGGGGCCTCCCCACCGCCTCCTCCTCCGCGCCCCTGTCCGGCGCTCGTTCTCTCCTTAGACGTACCTGTCATACTGTCATCAGACTAGACAGGAGCGAAAGCAATTCATGGGTGTTATAAACATATGACCTTCCTTTCATGTTCTGAATGTGTTGTGCTTGATCATCTGCCGCTGCCAGGCAGAAAGGCCGGTGCCACTGGAGCTGAGGGGATGTGTAGTGCCTTGTGCCACCTGCTGATCTGGTATCATCGGCTTCCAGGGCTGATTTTCTGAGGCAACTTGTGCATGCACCTCTTGTTCTACTCAGAAGTGTGTGTTTTTCTAAAAGATATGCCATTTAAGTTCCATGTCGTGGGACTTGGCAAACCTATTGCCTGTAGGAGTACAAGGTATTAGAAATCACACGGTCACTCTGAAGGAGTATAAAGGGAGAAAGCAGCAAATGACTTAAAATTTTTATTTGGGGTACAAAGAGCACAGAATTTAAAAGGGTTACAAATACCAATGGACATGAATACAGGGATTAAACAGGAGTATTGGTTCTATCACACTTTGAATGCTCAATTTGTAGATATGCAGCAAGACTCTTAACTAACCTATAGTAAGAGTCCTCAGAATATTGTGTAGCCCTGTGAAAATGCATTTTCTCCCTAGGTGCAGAAGGGCTGTGATGTTTCTTTGCTCCATTCCCCATTTGGTGGGTGTTTTTTGTTTCCTGATGCAGGTTTTGGGAGCCAGTGAGGAAGAAGTCATGATACCACTGCTCCACAGAGTAGCGTTTACCATGTTGCCAGTGTTGTATGAAGTTAGTTGTAAGGTTACAATGGCAGTCTTGACAGGTGATGCTTTCATAGCAACCCAGTTTTGTTCTTCAGTCTTTTAGAAAGTAAATAGCTTGTGTTGTTGTTTTTTTTTAAAGTAACTTTTCCATGTGTGTAGTGACAAGGTTAGAAATGCTACTGAAGTATACCCCTCAATGGCTGGAATGCCAGAAGACCCACCCAGCCATTGTTAGATTTTCAGTCCCATGATTGGAATAGTATTGGACTGGGGAAGGGGTCTGACTTCTGGTTTTGTAATTCCATGGGTTTGCAATACTAACTGTCACTGGACTATACCCTAGTGTAGTAGCTCTGTATGTGGACAGGAGTGTCATGCATGTGAGAACATGCTGCTGCTCACAGTGGTGGGAGGCTCCTGGCTACCTGACGATAGTATCTTCCCTCACAGAAGACTGCAGCCTCTCCAGTGTCCAGACCTCTGAAGCCAGGAGCCACTGCCTGTCATGGGCACTTCTCTCAAATCACCAGGGCTCACCCTTCTGTCCTTGCTTCGTGCTGTTCATAAACTGCTCATGTGCTGTTCCTTCCATCCTGTAGGCTGCTGACCCCTGAATTAACAGATTTGCTGAGGTGTTTTTTCTCTTCTACATTGGACCTCTCAGGCACAGCCTAACTGAGGAGAAAAAGTGTGCTTACAGGTTTTGCGTGGTCCTCTGTATGAACATCCACATGTATGGATGAACCAAGACTTCTTCTCCAATAGAAAAGAAATTATTTGTTTAATGTCTTAAAAAGAATTTTCCTATGTCTATAGGAAAGGAATTTCCTATGTCTATGCTTTATACTACTCTGACTAGAGAACAGGGCTTTTTCTCTTGGGTTTTATAAAATGTACTCAAAATGAGGGCCAGAGAGAAAATCAATGATAAGAGACACTATATACTGATTTACAGATAGATTAAGGATATAAATATTACAACCAATATGGATGTTTATGCGCTGTATGTACTGTCTGTAGTGCTTTCATCTTATCCATAAGCCTAAATCACATCAGAGATTCCTGAGCATTCAAAAATAGGAAATGTTACATAACTGATAAAGAACAGAAAGATTCTGAGGAATATAACTGCCTTCTTGGGCGTGTATGAAACCCATGATTGTAGAGAATGGAAAAACAAGTTCATGGAGTTCGAGCTTTTTCTCCTTTGTAAAAACAAGAGCAACCTGAAAGGTGGTGTCATTTTTATAATTCAAATGGCTCAACTGCCTTTCACTAGGAGCTGGAAGAAAGAACATCTTATCCGTACTGCTACCACTTACATGTATTTAAAAAGCCAACACAAAGACTCTGTATATTCCTGATGCGTCTTGCACAGTGAATACAACTTTGATGGTTTATGCTATGTCCAAACCAAAAGAGTTCCCATACCTTCTGCTCTAACAAAAGGTTTTATCTGAACTGAGTGTACTTGAAAAGGAGAAGGGCAAAAGCACAACTGAAATTGTGATATATTGTTCCCCCTACTCTAATTCAGCTGAAAGAATATAAATTCCCAGCTGAAATCGAGACAATCAAACAGGGATCCTTCAGTAAGACTGGATTCCTCACAGATACAGTATGCAAGGAGGAATATTTTCCCCAACATTTTCTTTGCGCAGTGTCTTTTTATGTGGCTATCATGTAGATAACAGCGGGGAATTCCACTGAAGTAGATCCTTAATGGATTCAACTAATGGCTTCTTTGTGACGCTCTCAGACAGTTCTCCTGTAATGTGGATCCTCTAAATATTTAAATCCACCATTGAAGCATTTAATAGGAAGAAAGTCTCCTACCACTAGAATAAAGAAAAGGCTTTGAGCTGGAAACAATAAAAAACAACATCTGATTTGTACAACTGCATCAAGAATCTAAGCCCACTTACTCTCTGAGGCAGCTGATACAAGAAGGACCTGGGGTGCCAGGTAAAAAACAAGTAGTCATTTGTATATTGAGACAATCTCAGTCCTTTCTTGTTTCTCTATATCTTCCTTTTTTGAGGGCTTTTTGTAGTGTTTAATGGTTTGAATGAACAATAAAGCTGGTAAATTAATATTGCTTAATGTTGGTACAGGGTAACTGCCTAACCCTGGGGCTTGTGGAAACTTGAAAATAATGCATGGGTTAACCTGGGACGACGCTTCTCCTTGTTTGGAGTCTTTCTTTTGACACTGTCTCAAATTAATATTTCTTGCTGTTATATCCATTATCTTCTTATTTTATTCTTTCTCCAAGTGGAGCCTGATGTTCCTCCAGTTCCATAAAATATTGGAGCTGGAAGGAAAAAACCTTTTAGAAATCTACTTATTGTATTGTCAAGACCCCATTTTTTCTTTCCTGTCTCTTGCTTGGGAGGAACAGTCATTTCAGAAACTAACACTACTCTTTAAGCTGTCTGCTTAGCCTTGGATTTTACCATGTTCTCCTTGCACAAAGAACAAAATCTACTGTTTTCAATCTAGATTGTTTCTGAAAATCAGAAATAATAGAAAAATAAAGGCTCCCTGTAGCTTGCATTCAACAGAACAAAAACATAGAGCTGCAATTGCCCCACAGCTGCTTTTGTGGTATGTAAGATACATCCCCTATCTTCTGAATACATAGGACTCCAAAAAGAATAAATATCACTCTCAACTGAATACATCTGTTTATTCTTCTCTGCACAGTTTAGGCATGGAAGTTTATTTCTGCACATGATATTAATAAATTTATAGAAATTTTCTGCATTCCATTCACAATCCATATTGTCTAAATCTGTAACTTGTTCCATATCTAGCCCTTAAACATAGACACTTTTTAAAATTTTAGTCTCTGATATTTCTGTGCTACAGCTAATTTCTGCATTTCAGTCACTTGGTATTACTGCATATACAAGCACACAAAACCATTCCGAATTCCTTTGTGCACAACCATGGTATAAATTATACACAACATAAGCAGTAAGTTTCTCACTTGCTACGGAAACTGGCTATCCAGAAAGGGCTTGCTGAACCAACTTACCGAAAATGGCACCCTCATTTGGCTGTAATGGGAAGGGTCTCTAATAAAATGAGCATGCTCTTAGATTTTCCTTCTTGTTGCATCTCAGTGTTGTTAGGGATAATGCGGAACTATCAGCACGTTCCTCTCACGCTTGTATTTTATGTTGCATGGATACACTCAAAGGCTCAAATTAAAGGCTTTCTTGCTATCCTGCCCGCTGCCAGAAATGGAGTGCCTTTTTTTAAACCAAGTGCCTGATTCTTTGTTACTCTGTATCTCCTGCAGTTACGTAAACCAAAGAGAGTAAATGGAAAATTGCTGTTGGATATTAACATCTATGTAAATCAGTGCAGATGCTGAACTAACAGCATTTTATATTCCCTTGCAGAGAAGAATATGACTACCCCAAGATAAAAATGGGGTGAAATTTATTTTGGGTAAAGGAAAGCAGTAATGAGTGAGTACATAGGAACTGCTGTTACTTAGAACCACTCACATTTTTTTGTCCAGGTGCCTGTGTGTGTTATTTGCATAATGGTTAAAAAGCAGGGAATGCAAGTATTAAATTCCCGATAAAGGCCACTTAGGCACCCAACTTCCATTTGTGCCTTTGAAAACCTTCTGTTCTTACATTTTTTAAAAATGTGTTTACTTTTGAAGAATAAATTTTGCTTATTTTATCCATGAGAGCAAAGAAAGGATATAGTACTAGTTTGGAATGGTAAAAGAGCAAATGCCTCCAAAAAGAGTGTTTTGTTTTGTTGGGTTTTTTGTGTTGGTTTTTTTTTTCGGAGGCCCATCTGTGAATTGCTGCTTTGTGCTGACCCACAATTTATGCAGCTTTTGCCCAAACCTATCAGACGAAGGTCTTTAAATGGCTTAAAAATAGTTTGTAAGTGTTGTAGGCATTCAGTCAAATTAGTCACTTAGTCAAATCATCCTTTCAACTGGTGCTTTCAGCAAATGGTTAAAACAGCATTTGAGGAAAGACCAGGTGTATGATCTAATGCCTGAAAGCAGCTCATGCTCAATGACATAATCCTAAGAATAAATATATTGTAAATGTATGGCCAAACACAAAAGAATATGTGTCATCAAGTAGCTGGAAGTGCCACATGGTTTTTGTATCACTGCGCTTCAGCTGGAGCCACTGAGGCTTGTGCAGCACTTTCAGCTCCTTCTGGGAAAAATACCACCTACTGCCTCAGCATTTCCTGGATCCAGGGCAGATAGTTTTAAGAAATCCTTAACCAGCAGAAGTAAAATGTTGCTGGATAACTTTCTTCTAGGTGGAAGAAACTCAAAATTCACAGTTTTAAATATAGAGCTTCTAGTGGCATAGATTCAACAAGTCGCGAGACAGCGCTTCTCGCCATGTTGCAGCACTATAGCTAAACAGACAGAGGACGACACTGGGAGTCCATTGTACAGGGATCAAAATTTGAGTCCATCAGTGACATACATGACACCAGCTTAGCCACTTGGCGTCTTTATGCCCTGTTTCTACTAGTCTATCAGGATAATATATAATGTGGACATTTAGAAGGAAAAAAAACTCAGAAGAAAGGAACTATACTATTTACAATTACTATCACAGTTGCAGTTGTGCTTTCAGAACTCACAATCAATAATACATCACTCATTTAAATATTATTCCAGATTTCTGCAAGAATACCTCTTGGACTAGCCCTCATACTTCATCTTTACTTCTGTCTTCACTGTGAATGTGTACAGCTCTGTCATTGCTGCCTTTACAGGTAACTTTTAACTGGACTCATTGACCTTGTCTTCCTGCTTGTTCTTGCTAATCAGAGGTAGTGCTACAGTTCCTTGCTTGTTGATATTTTTCTTTTCCTGGAGAACGGTGTGTCTCCATTTAGAGTTTAAAAACTAGCACTTAAATGGAGTGTTAAATCACTTCTGGAAACTGGGTCTAAAATAAATGGTTATACTCTATGAAAAGCCACATCAACCTTTTGACCCTGCTCTTGCCTCTTTTCAGAGGCATGTTAGGAACAGCTGTGTATACAAATGGAATGTGCTCTCTGTCTTCAAACCCTTTACTAGGACCCATCCTAGTATCTGAGTGCTTGTTGCAGCTCTATGACTGTTCAAATCCATCCTCTCCTGCTAACCCTGCAACTAACTTCTCAGCTTTCCTCCCTCAGTTTCCTGCCTCTCCCACAGCCATTACCATTACAATCTGCAGGTGCTCCCCCACCTCTCCTGCATGTCACTCCCCAAGCACTCTGCATTACTCCTTTCACTGGTGAACCCTCTGACCTTCTGTAACTTCTCATGTTCAGTTGAATTGCTGTTAGCCAGCTAAGTTTCCCAAATAGTTAAAAAAAGCCCCAACAAGGTAATTACACTGTTGTATTAAAACTGGGGAATTAAACATGGGACAATGATGAACCAGAGCTCAAGTCAGCGTGGATTTTGCCATTTTTAAGGAGGAGGGGGATTTATGGGCTTCATTTCTCACAAGTATTGGGCAATAATATTTTTTTAAAGAAGTAAATATCCTTAATTTTTCATTATGGGAAAAAAAAGAAAGGAAATGAACTGCAATAAATTTAAAATAAGAATGCAGAATGGAACCTGTTCTGTGGCCACAGTAGCAATGGTGCATATGGCTCATTCAGCAATCACCTCTTCTGGCAGCAGATGATGACTGAGATTTTTCTTGCTCCTGGATAATTGGTGCTTGTGGAGCAAAAGAGGACTGGGAGGCTTCATCTTGCACCAGCCAGATCCAGATTCCCAACCTAGTTGGAGTAAAAGGGGGAGGAAAAAGAAGAGGGAAGGAATTTTTCTGCAGTCTGTCTTTCAGGAAGGGAAGAAAAGTGCAAACAGGTTAATCCTCACAGCAGCAGGTAGAGAGAGGTCTTTCCTCTTCTGCCCTGGTACAGCAGTTGGATCCATGCCTGGGATGTTCACCAGGGAACCTTCTTGTAGCCTCCTGGTCTGGGAGGGGTGGCAGGTAGTCTCACAGCCTGTTTGTCATTCAGGAGTGAAGGCGCTGTTTGAGCAAAGCTCTCAATGGTTTAGACAGGGAGGAAGGGGTAAAAAAAGACATCTTTCACATCATCTTTATTTCTCTTGATGTGGAGTTTGTATCCTGGTGCATTTCTGTGTGTATGTCCCTTGAAGTCAGTGGAATTGGTGCCAGGGGAGCAGCAGCAGCAGATCCCACAGGCATGGTCGGAGGGCAAGGAAGAGATCTCCCAGGAGCCTCCTGAATTTGTGAAGGAAGTGGAATGGTGGATCTTGAAAGGAATACTAAATGTGAAATAGGGGGTGGGATGTTTCAGCTCATTAGTGATTGTTAAAAATAACTATTACTGTGAGTGTAAACTGTGCTTAAAATGAGATTGAAGAAGATGCTTTTTCACAATCCAGTTATTATACATAGTCATCTACAATCACTGCATTTTAGACTGTGGCTTTCAAAGTGAAAAACACTTCTGTGTGTGTCTAAGTTGATTTCACACAGTCCAGTCTGGTCCCCATGTACAATCTTTTAGTGATTATTTTGCATGCCTTTCTAATGTGAGACTTTTTGGGCAATGGCAGATATTTCATTCATTGCTCTTTTTGTAAAGTATCAGCATTCAGCCAGTAATCAATTTATTACCAAATGTTGTTTGGAATGAGCAGCTTTCTCCCTGACAGTAATCTCATCTGTTGTGAAAAGATAGGATCAGGTGACAATGAGACCTTCTCACTACAGTAAATCACGCTCAATAAGAATAAAAAGACCTGAGTAAAAATAATTCCATTTTCTATTAACAAACTCCTTGGCAATTGGCAGGCAGTGCAACAATGGCAATACTGCAGACACTGCTGGAGGAGTGAGAGATTGTTGTCCGAAACAGAAGAAGTTAGTAGGAAGCTCAGTGTAACTGAGCTTTCTACGTATACTCATTTTTCACTGCTAGCTCTGACAACCTTTTCAGGGATGTGTGTAAAGATTCTCTCTTTGTTACTCTGAAACTGTCAGGCAAAACTGAAGCCATGGTATCTGTTAAGGCAGCTGTATCTAACTTATCACCATGATATCTAATATACTTAAACAACTATGCAGAGGTACCATTTTTTGGGGGGGGGGGGGTGTTTTGGTTTTGGTTGTGGTTTTTTTTTTTTACATTTATAACTTGCAGTTGGTATTATATTTGTTTATTATTGTATGCGCGCTGTGTCTATTGGACAAAAAGTGGTCTCCTGGCAGGAAGATCTGTGACCGTTGCAGTGTTTTTGAAAGTGAGATAGTTCCATATTCAGCTTTCTGCTTCCTGTACTGACAGCTTTCATTCTTGCTGCAGACAGTTGTTTCAGAGAGGTACTTTGAGAAGTCATGTTAGTGTAGGCTGAAGAGATTCCTAACTCCCTCTGAACTGTCCCACAAAGGGCTTTGAAAATAATTGAGAATCATTAAACATAGTGGCTTAAGAAGATACATGATCTCTAGTCTGTATACAGTCTATAAGAACTTTATGTTGCAGGACAGAAGCTTTTAAAGTCTCTTTTCCTGGTATGTTACAATCCTTGGAAGCCACAACATGTGGCTGTACTGTGTCCAAGACACAATGTCATTGTGCCCAAGACTAGGTGCTTCTCAGCTGGGTTTGGTCAAGTCGGGCTGTTACTGCAGTGGTTTGTTCAACTGGCTTCAGTCTTCACATGCTGATTTGAAATAAATTAACTTGTCACAAGTGCTGGTGGGCTCCAGAATAACCTCCGTCATGCTGGTTTGTTGGCCTCTGTCTGAGTGTGCAGATGACCTGAAGTAATAATTCAAAGTATTGAGAACTTCCATATTTTTATCAGTTACAGTAATCATGACCAGTTAAGCATTTATTCTGACATTTTAAGTCTCTCAGTCATTAAGTATTACTTCTGGTAAAATCACTGAAGAGCAAAGATCAAATTGTGAAGACCTGCACTGCCTACTGTGAGCGGCCTGTATTGTGTCATGGATAGGCATGAATGGCTATTTATGATACCAGAGAAGGCTTGGACAGGACCATCCTACATTTTCCTCCACTAGCTCCCACCTAACACGTAACCCCAGGGAAGAAAAATGTCTTTGACGTTCTTTATATCAGCTGTCAACTCAACATAGGTACTTTCTCAAAACTCAGCCACCTCTATGAAATAGAATGCACAATGCTATTTTTAAATGAAGAAAAAATATTTTTGTTTGTATTTCTGCAGACCTAAAATGGCTTAAGAAATTTTCCCAGGATTTAAAAGAAGTTGCCTTTGGCTATAAAGTGTGAATGGAGAGTTGTAACCCCAGGGTTATGTTTTAAGCAAGATCTTATCAAACAGGGAGCTGTCATTAATTTTTTTCTCCTTATCTTATCTGTTACCAATGGACGATAGGTTTTCCTTTCATCCTCTGTATGATACCTCCCACAATTGCATCTGAGTCCATCATTAAATTCCTGATTGCTAATTAATACAAGTTATTATTTATTGTTATTATTAAATAAGGGCAGGGCTGCCTTCATCTGTCTGGAGGGTCTGCCATTATATCTGCTCTGTGTATTGCTGCTACAGTGGAACTGAATATGCCTCAGCTTCATGCAGATGCACTGTGTCAGAAAACATCTGCTAGCTGCTGATTTTATGCATATTACAGAGACTTTATGTACTGTTAAATGGACCACTTTTTCATTCCAAACCATAATTTTCCATGTGGCATCATTTGATCTGTCCTCACTCCAACATTTTGTTTGATCAACTCATTTCTTCCTATCCAATACTGTGTGTTGTAACTTCCTCTATGGCTCTGTATACGTGTGTGTCCTGTATGTGAATGGAAATTACTACAGTGCTCCTGTTATGATAATATGGTGGTAGGGCAAAACATGTTGTTTTGATCAATATATTTTATTTCCATTAGCTTCTTTCATTACTGAGCTTTAGTCTAGACAACTTAGATCTGATAATGCCAACTGCTACCCAGCTACATAGTAGCATACCGTGATCAAATGCACTTTTTCAGAAATATCAAGGATACTTGACCAGGTATCAGGTTTAGAGCTTCAGTGCAGCTGATAAGGAAAAGCATGGCCTCCACACAGAACTTCCCTGTGCGCTTTGGAAGCGCACCAAACTTCAGAATAGAAGAGGCAGAGGGGCAGCTCATTCAGGTCACTGCCCTTTGGGGACACATCCATCTGAGCTCCGCTGTTAGCCTCCTGGGAGCTGAGCTGCAGCGCCATGGCAGCATAGACTGCAGGAGGCAGAAGCTGGAAAGGGCTCAGAAGGGGGCAATTCTCTCTGGAGATGCAGCATGCTTTGCTATAAATTGTTTTGCTTTGGTTTTCTTGTACCATTTATATCACCTTCCTTCCACTGAGTATGACTCATACTGCAATGCCATCATTCCCCCATGGTTAAACTTGAAATTATTGCAGAGAGTTCCTTGTAGAGGCACGCTATTCATGACTGCTCTGCATGGGCTGTGGAATGACGACTCCTTGCCTGTCC
The DNA here is from genome assembly GCF_023638135.1 of Falco biarmicus. Taxonomy (NCBI): domain Eukaryota; kingdom Metazoa; phylum Chordata; class Aves; order Falconiformes; family Falconidae; genus Falco; species Falco biarmicus. Next base: position 48,385,758 of record NC_079293.1, on the reverse strand, counting down.
ATTCCTAGGAGTTCTTGAAACAGCAAATCTCTTCTGTACCTGTTGAATTACAAGTTGGGATTAGTACAGCTCTAATTACAACAGAGAAGACAGTACTTCTTTGGTAACCTTTGGATGTGGTGACATTTTTAGAGGCTACAAAAAGTATGTAAATTTCAAATAACACCTACCGATCATTTCTTAAATGTGTAAGTAGCAGGAGGAGGGGCACATACTGCTGAGGAGACATCTTTGCCAAGTAAAACATCACAGTCCTTCTTGGCATGCACAGAACTCCATTGCTACACTGAAAAACCACCCCAAACATATATTTAGCTTATTTAGTGATCCTGACAAGTCTCAATAAATATGGTAGTGGTGGTGTAGTAGTAGTAGTAGTAGTAGCAGTAGTAGTAGTAGTAGTAGTAGTAATTTAAAAAATAATGCGTATTTAATTAGCTCTTTTAATCTTCAAGGCACTTTATAAATACTAGTTTGTTAACTAATCCTTGCAACATCCTTGTGAGGTGGGGAATTATTATCCAAATATTAGAGGTATATAATGGCATGCAGTGCATCAATTTCCTGTAATTTTTTAACAATGAACTGAGGTCTGATATATGACCTGCATCTCTATATATCTGAAATATCATACACAGACATAAATGCATTGAAAATCAGTAATTTCTGATATGAAGACAGAGTAGATGTATCACTTATGTGTGTATAATTTTCTTCCAATCCATTTTCTTAAAAAATTGTCATTATTGTTGAATTTGTGCTTGAGATAACAGTGAGGGGACCCAGCAGTGATGATGGTGGGGATACTGGGGTGTAAAGCACTAAGCTCATTTGTATGTGTGAGTGAAAAAGGCTGGTTCCTATCCCGGATATTTTGCAGTCTGAGTATATGATAAGAGACAACAGATGGATACAACAAGGAGACAGAGACATCACGAGGTTACAATGAAAGGATTACAATTACTATAAGAAGTGGTGGTCATAGTACACCAGCTGTTTAACCATTCTCACACTATTTTTTGTCATCACAACAGCAAGAGTAGGAGAAGGATTTGAAGAAGGATGACGACGTGACTGGGCAGACTTTTTTAAGGTCTTCACATGTGGATGTAGAGGCATGGGGAAAATACCTTCATAAGAAAATGAGATGAAAAGCATTTCACCATTGGTAAAAATGAGGTGAGAGCTAAAGATACTATTGGGCTGTATGAAATCCTGATAGATGAGACAGAAATAATCCCTGAAGAGAGAAACTGAAGTGAATTTGGGTCTGAAGTGAAATGCAAAGTATAAGCATGCAGTGACAGTGAAGGGAAGTGACAGGAGTGAAGTGCCAAGACAGAAGATGACAGGTGTGTTTTGATAGAGTTGTTTGGTAGAAGCTGTTGCAGTTCTAAGGCTGTAAGAGCATCTGTTTTTCACACTCTTCTACAAAAGCCCTGTGTTTCTTGGCTATTCTACAGGAGCTTGGGAGGAGGTAGTGTGGAAGGATCTGGATGTACAGCTGGACTTGATGATCTTAAAGGTCTTTTCCAAACAAAATGATTCTATGATTCTGTGACAGTCTTCTAACACTAATTTTCTGTGGCGTCCATGACACGGACCCCAGTTCTGAGCTTTGCAGCTGGTTTAGTCTTGTGCATGCACAGCTTACACTCTTGCTTGGTGTTCAGCTAAAACACTCACTGTGTTTGCACATGTGCCTTAAGACCCAGCTGAAACACAGAAAAGGACCGAAGATTTACATAACCCATTCATCTCTGATCAATGTGGTCTCCGTTTGTCACTGCTCATGGTAAAGCCCTCTCCACACCCCACTCCCAAGGCTACAGATGCTTTGCCATACTGCCATTCCAGCCCTTTCAGACAGCCTGGGCATGGTAGTTGGCATATCCACACTGCATACCAAGGTGTAATATAAACATATATAAGCCCATTTTAAATGGGAAGCAGTCTCATTGTGGTAGCACTGAGGTCTGTGCAGATTAATCTGTCCTTTGAAAAAGTCGCTAACCCTAATTTGTGTGTTATTTCCAGTGTAAGCATTTGGGTTTTGATCAAGCAATTCATGTACTGGATGGAAGTCTTTCCATTGCCTGCAGTGGGCTTTGGGTTGGAACCATAATCTGGGTGTCTCACATGCATATACATCCCTTATTAAAATTTTCTAAATTGCTGTTACATAATAAGGATTCCAAACCTCCTGTGAAGTGTTTCCAGTTAAGCCAGTGGAAAAAAAAATAATGCACTCAGTATCTTAACATCACAGTTAACATGAAGTACAGCAATTCTCTGTACAGAGTATTAAGAAGACAGGTGAATTATTGGTACATTGAGAACACTAAGTGAATGTCCTGACTTTTGCATGCTTCGAATTTATAAACAAAGCTGCTTGACTGTAATTTTGCCACATTACACACATACATACACACACACACTCAGAAAGTTATGATCAGCTTTAAAAGTAGGCTTAGAATGAAAATAATAAATCAACCTTAAATATAGCAAGTGCTTCTGCTGCAATTATATTCGTTCAGTTTCCCAGGCATATTTCTTTAAAATATATTATATTGCTACACCTTTTTACCGAGACATGCATCCTGTGACAGCTGTCCATCATTAGCCACAGAATCTTTTTACGTTGATCTCTATGAAAAAGCTGAAGAAGACCTCAATCAAACCCCCTCTGTTGTGCAGTAAAAGCAGTCATTCAAGATTTTTAACTCATATTATTTTTTTCAGCAGGAAACACCAATCTGGTCTCATAGAAAGTGCTCTGACTTGGATTTATATGACCTGCTTTCTATTCCTGGCTCTCTGAGTGACCTTATGAAAGTCATTTTTTATCTGCTATTGTTTTTAAATGGGCAGAAAGATGTTTCCTAGCAGAATGGGCCAAACATAGGCACTTTTTGCCATTATCCCACCTCCAAAACCTATCCACGAAAAAGCTACACACCTGTACACATACAAATGCCAGTCAAGTGTTTGCCTCAAATAAGCTGCTCTGCCCCTCTTTCTCTTGCTCTTCTTGGTTCTTTATAGCATGAGGGAGTCACAGTGGAGTGTCTAAATAATGTTCTTTAAATATACATAACTTGAAAAGCGTAATTACGTATACACATTTCTGTTCCAGTAGGCTGAGGTGATTTCTGAAAACAAATACAGCATGGACCAAAGTGAGCTTCCCAAAATATTTATGGGCTTACTGTACTGCTACACCCAATACATGATAAGTATTTTTTGGAAAACTGCCTTCCCCTTTAGCAGTATAACTGTCAGACAACAGTTCATACACAGCAACACAAAGTCATAACTTGTGAGATAATCTTTTATATACTCCTAACAATATGCTCTGAAATCCTACATTTAAAAGGGTTTAAAAACACACAATACCCCAAACCATCAAATAAGCAGTAAAAGTAGCATGCAGAGCCAGACACAAAACCAAAATGAAAAAGATTTTTTATTATTCTCCTCTGTATTACCATAAATGACATGCTATATTTAATTTTACAGTGCCCCTGGACAAATCATCAAATACTTTAATAACTACACAAACATTAATATTTAAATACAAGAGATCCCCTCAGTTACTGAATAATCATAACTCTGGATTGATAGGGTACTAAATGGAAAAATCTTGTTTAGACAGTTGTAAGAGGGGGGAGGGTGTTTAATGAAACAAGTTTGATGGCCTTGTCATCATAAAACTGATAGATATTTGGCACAATTTATATCTTTGCTGAAAAGAAGTTTGAGAAATGGAACAATTGTGGTGAAGATTAATTTTCCCTTCTTCTGCTTTGAGAGCATAGTCCTTTAGGTCATTAGCAGGAATGTGTGACATAGATTGCACTTTACCCATGCAAACCCTGTGCTGACTCTTGGAAAATGCACTTGTTAAATAGCTGCGACTTCTATACTTGTGGGATGGGCTGCCCAGCTATCATCACAGCTAGCTAGACTCATTTTATGAGAGTGATGAATAGAGATGGTGGAAGAGAGAGCATACGGAGTTCTGACTGTCAGTGTTTGTTAGACCTGCCCACTCATTCTACCCACTGTCTTTACTGGGATTTTTTTTTTAAATCCAGATTTTGTACTGTTAACTTTAGCCCCTCTCCCAATTAAATGTTCTACCTAATAATGGAAGTTGGGCTACTAAAATACAATAAGAATAGTGAAATGCAAGATATTTCTTATCCCTCCAGCACCAGGGGGGGAAAAAAAAAAAAAAGGACTGAAAGACTTCTCAATCAAACTCACTCACATAAATGTCTAAACCAAAAATCTGAAACTTTACTTGATTTTTAGGCCTCCAGATCTGGGACTATGTTCATGCATGTGTACTATGTGTCACTAAGCACATATGGGGCTAAGCTAATGATAACATTTGTTCATTAGCAGACAAAGGCTAGGCTTCTGTTTGTATCATATCATATTCTGCTTGGGTGCCACAGCATTTGTAGCTAAATTAAATGTTTACAGATTGGGAGGTAGGCTGTATTCATTTACCAGTTGCTTATGTTGTTTGACTTCATGCCTGTTTCCAGGACACTATCTCTGTGACTCACCTTAACATCTTCTTTTCCATTGTAGGGCACCTTCTCAGACTCTGCAGTTTTCAGATTTCCTCCTTCTTCTCTGCATTTGAGCTCCATGGAGATAATATATCTCTGTCTATATTATGTTTCTTGGGATCTTCTCAACTGGGAAATACCCCTTTGAGGGAAGTTCAAGGGAAAACATGGATGCCTTTGCATTCTAGCTTCAAGGGAACAGAGAGAGGGGAACTGGCACAGAAACATAAGACCTCTGAATAATAGGACATGGCCTATGGGTGGGTAGACCCCGGAAACAATACCATTAGAGTACGCCTCCAGATGTGGACAGCTGAGAAACTTAACAATGAAGGCTGCATCCATGCCAGTTATGATTAACTAATTCAATATCTTGCTCCATTTAATAACGGAAGTATGGAAGAACCCAGAGCTGTCTCTAAATCACCTACCCAGTGCTCTGCCAAGCTTCTGCAGTGGTAGGAAAAGTGAGCAGAAGAAAAAGACAACAGGGCAAAACTAAAGGCAGGACTAAGACTGATGGAAGTTTCTGTGCTAGGGAAAAATGGGTGTTGTCACCACACCCTAATGAAAAAGAAAATACTATGGAAACTCCAAAGCTACAGACCTGGAATCAGAGCAAAGAGCGTTAAACCAGCATAAAATAGCATGAACACTGCTGCATACATCTGAGCAAATCTTTAAATAAGTAAGTAATTCTTTCTGTCTCGGTTTTATATGCTTAATCATAATTTATCATTCAGTTCTTATAACTTCATTTATTTTTTTCCTTTTTCCTTCTTATAAGATAGCGATAAAACAAGAAGTTTGAACAAAGTTCTTGATATTAAGAAAAGGGCTGGTTACTGGCCGAGACTGACTCTGGGCTTGGGTTGCCTGCACCTCTGCTGCTGCAGTAGTAATGCATGCTCCCCGGAGAGGATGGATTTAGCCACTGAGTGCTAACTCCTCTTTTCAGAAGAAGAAAATGTAAAGAGACAGCAGTTTCTAGCAATAAAATAAAAACCAAAATAACCTAAAACATTTCTTTCCCAGTCATTTCTCTCTCCCTTGTTTCAGCTTTTCTTGAAATGGACAACCCATGCCCATCAATGAGATTTTGAGCTGTTCATGATTATCTGTAGCGCTTGACAGAAAAGCTGATTTTGCACTTACATGTGAACGAGAGAAAATACATTTTCACCTTTTTACTTCACTGCAAAAATCTACCTGAAACATGCCTAGAAACTAGAAATAAATTTTTGTAGATGAAACTCATTTGAAGACATTGAAACACTGGTGAGGAATGAAATTCTACAAAACTGTATTACTTTATGATAAAATTGTGAATGCAATGTACTGGAATGAGTAATTGAACTCCACAAATTGCAGTGTGATTTCTCCCTTCCCCTGTATGCACACAGTTGTTTGGGTTTTTTTGTTGGTTTGGTTTTTTTGTTTGTTTTGTTTTGTTGGGTTTTTTTTTTGTACAGACACAGAGCAACAGAAAGCTACTGTAAAAGGATGTTTTAGTGAAGTCTTTCAATTTATTGTTAACATATTTTTTTTGAGATGCATGTACATTTTTCTCATTGCCAAGCATTCTTTTTCCAAGACATCTTCGAAGTCCCACGATTTGAAGGTTAGAGTAGCTTTTACATACCACTTATCTGTGCTAATTGCTTCCTATTCCTTGACAGAAATAGAGTTAAGCAACTATTGTGTGAAACTATATTTTGATCAGCTGAAGTAATTTCTGAGACTAGACATAGTCCTGAGGTATTTTGGAAGCACGAATGAATCCTGTGTGGAATAGAAATCATAAATGGAAATGCTAGCGAAGTCTTCTGTTCACCAGTAACGCAGCTCACAACAGAGGCACTCCCTTTTTTGAGCTTTTTGTGAAATAAAAGATGGTTGTCTATGTGCCTAACATCAGTGATGCCCAAAGAAAAAACATTACGAATATTTTAAAGACCTGTTATCACCAAAAATGTATTCAGGAGGATACAGAAAGGCAGAAAATCACCTTAGAGTTATACAAGATTGCCACAGACACTCCATTTACCTCTCTGTTGCTTCTCAGAGAGCACAGAATCATTTTTCTAGAGCAGGTTTCCTTTACTTTTTTGCTAGAACAGACTGGTTTTTACTTAGGATATAACTTTACACTGATGGAAGTTATATTTAACTTTGCAAATGAAATTAATTGCTGGAAACCATCTTACATGAACTGCATATGTGTTCAAAGAGTTTGGGAAACAACTCGCTGGGGAGAGCAAAACTAGTTCGCATATGCAGTGGTTGAAATCTTGTCTCTATAATGATGCTGCACATAAAAATCTGGCCTTATGGATTTAGCATCTTCCAGGTGGGATTCAGGGACACACCATGTACACTGGTTGTGCTTAGCCAGGATATCTTCCCAACTCAGTCTGTAAACTATGGCTCTTTCCTGTGAAAGTTATTGGTTTTACTTCACAAAAGAAACAAACTTAATGAAGATAACTGGTTGCTGAAGTATCAAGAAGTCAGTGCCTAAGTCTGGTTCACTGTAAGACCAGGCCTGACACCCTGCAGCCTAAACTAGCATCTCTAGTATGTCTGTGGTTGGCTGTATCAGGTTGAAGAGCTCCAACAGTCGCCATTCTTGCAAGAGTCTCTCTTTAAACTGCTGCAGTCCTAATCTTGTGCTGCTGCTTGTTTCCCTGTCTGGCATTGTCTTTTAATGATGCTTAAATATTTTACTGAGATGTGGTTTATCTTGAGTTGTTTTCCTTCAAGGTTTTTTTAGCATTATCCTCTAAGCTAGATCTATATGTTTTCATATTAATACAGAATGCAGATTCCTTCACTGTGTAACTGCATTTCAGAATCCCATGTCAGGAAGGTGCACATAAGTAAATCCCAGAGCTGCACAGCCTAGAAGGTTCTCTCCAGGAGGAAAGAAATTGTATTTATTTAGGAACATAGAAATAATCTCTGGATTTAAGTTCCATTTGAACTGACATTGATGCTGTCAGTTTCATTGGGTACCTCTTGTTCAAATATGACAAGAAGTCAGTCTCTGTCATCACCTTGGTTACGAGAAATGCCACCAGGCTCTAAGAGACCTCCATCCCTGTGCTCCAAGTAATACAACTGTATCCAATACTGTTGATTCTTGGTTGTTTTCTTCTTGTGTCTCTTGCTGGAATGGGCTACAAATTAATGTGTTTTACTGGTGGATGTGATTACCCCAATCCTTCTGAAGCACATGATGGCTTTCATCTGTTTTAATAGCTGCTGTAAACATGCAGGCAAAGCAATGGTGTACTATGAATATAGAAAATAATCAAATCATCTGGTTTTGATGAAAGTGTGTAAAACTCTAAAGCATGCTTAAAAAACATGACCCAAAAGTTTATTGAAAATATAAAGCAGCTTGTCCTCAGCAAATTTATGATTTACATCAGATTTAAATTCACCATAATACACTTGGGTCAGCTTGAGAGAGCTGGCTTTGAATGTCTGGAATAATATGTAAGGTGCAGAAAAAACGTGCATTTGCAGCAAATCTGCTCTGATGGAACAGCAACAATAATGAGGCCTCAGATCTTTGAGCTCCTGGTGACATGAGAAGGATCCCAAGGGCTTAAAGATCAGCAGACAGATGGCCCATTTTCCAAGACAGGTAACATGGATGCCTCTGAAAATCTCACTGAGAATGCTGATATTTGTTGCAAAGGATGAATACTCCTCCAGACGGGTATCTCCTATGGTGGCAGAGAAACTGCTGTCATTGCTACGTTCATTTGCAGGGGGCTGTAGCTCTTAGAGCAAGTCTAACCAGTATATGTTTTTGGGATGGGACTTTGTCCTGCACTCTGGACCAAATATGAAGGAGACTTTTCTATGGACATAGGAGTACAAGAACCACTACGCTGACTCAGATCTCTCTGCTTCAATGACCTGTTTCTCAGATGGCCGTTACCAGATAGCTCAGGGGAAGGCGTCAAAGCTGAGTGAGTTCAACTCCATAGTTAAGACTGGATTAAATCCAGAAACAAGATTTAATTCATTTTGTAAAGCTGTTATTATCTTTAACTATGATAATTCTGGATAGCCTAGTCTCAATGCTAAACTTGATAAATTCTTGGCATCAGGGACTTCCAGGAGCAAAAGGCTTCCACTAGATAATTACCAGTTACATGACACCATTCCCTCATGAGCTTTGAATTTCTCACCTCTGAACTTCATTGCATGTCATTTTGTTCTTGTGTCACGATATAGGGAGAACAGAAATTCCTGACCTACTTTTTCTATTCTGTTCATCATTTTGTATCATACAATCCTCTCCCCTATTATTTGTCTAATTACTTAATTAAGAACTTCTCCATCTACTCAGTTTCTTGTCAGCTACTTTACTTAAAACCACAGCACTTATTTTTCTGGTGTCTAAATTGTATGCTACAGACAGGAATAGGAGAAACTGAGGTGGCCATAGCTCTTTCCAGTGGCAGGGAGCTGATTCTATGACATAATTTATTTGTCTTGTGTACTCTTCTAATAATGGTATGTTGAGCAAAAGTCCTTGCGGATCCCAGGTCTACCAGATGTCCAGATGCTGCTCTGAACTGGTACCTGCCATGAAAGCACAAAGTCTGCAATTATATCCTGATATAGGACAGACCAAGAAAGGAAGATTTTGTGCCTTCTTGCATGACTTCATACAGAAGCACCAGATGCAACCTAGCCTGCCAAAATAATGAAGAGGCATTGACCATTTAATACAAAATAAGATTTCTCAAAATGCCTTCTTTGTGGTTGGTTGTTGGTTTGGTTTTTTTTTTCCTAAAACAAAGAAAAGAGCACATTTGGAAGAAAAGTTTTTACTATAAGCCAAAATGTCTTTCCTGTCTCCAAAACACTTATCTAATAGGAATGAAGTAATGATACTAACCTTTTGTCTGTTCAAGATAAAAATCACAAATTACGTGGCTAGAACACTGTTTCTTAGATGGCCTATTCAGTGAAGCTTGGCTACTTAGAGCCTTACTGTATTCTCAGTTACATGACACTGAAGCGGAAGCACTGTGCACTGAAGATTCAGGGCAGTGTAAGAGAGAACAGAATTAGGCCCTCATGAAATCTTAATGCATTGTGAAGCATTCCAGCTCACATATATATCCCAGTGAGACTAGAAAAAGCCTAGTTCAAAAAATACCTAGCAATGAGAGGATATGGTTCAGTTCTGCTGTGATATAATGAAAGATGAACCAAGCTTCTTAGAAGTCTCATAGGATTTTTACCTCAGTTGTTATAGACAGGTATGTAGATAGTATACCTAAGCTGAATAAAAGAGTGAGGAAGATAAAGGTCTGGAATTAATTAAATGCCTTCTTTTGGAATAGCCCCATAAAACTCTTGTCTGATTAAAGTCCCTACAAACAAGGGGGGGGGTGGGGGGTGGGGGGGGTGGGAAGCCTGCCTACTAAACAACTAAAAATAAAGTTAAACAAAAGGTGTTCAAAGATGGCAACTTAGAGGGGAGAGAATTTCCATGAGCTTTTGGCTTAGCTGGCTGACAGCCTTTTCTGAATGGCAAATGCTTGAAGGCTCAGTTTTAGGACAGGTTGTTAGTTGCCCAAATTGACTGAGTGCTCCCAGAGGTTGTTTGAGTGTGTGGTTAAGGGCTTACTGCTCAGACAGGCTATACAGAAACACTCAAAAGACCCTGTTTGCTCTGCCAGATCCTTCTGATTTATTTATATGAATAAGCCACCAGGCCCAGACTATGCTCTTCAGACAGTACTCATTTGTAGGTCAATCTGCACATTACTCTTTTCTTACAACCACCAAACAAATTTATATTAGCATAGATATGCAAGACTGGTGCTTTTGTTAAAAGCTGAGCACTCAGTGTTGAGAGGGCTTTGGGATGTAACCTTAGAAAATTAGGGCCCAGACCTGAAGGCTTTTTAGGAAGGGACAGTCATGGGTCTGGATGATATTACTGATTGGGAAATACAAAACTGACTGTGTGAATACAATAAGATTCAATCTCATGTTTAAGCTGGTGGACATGATGGGGAGGGATTACACCATCCTTTCTCCATGTAATGACCACATTGTGAAGGGTGGAACACAGATGAGTTGGGCTTGGGCCAGTGACTGCTCCAGGAATTGCCTACTGATGTGCAGAAAGGATGGGGCATGTTCGACAATCAGTTTTTAGTGCTTTGAAGTTAACCATTACTTGTAGTCACACGGCATATGTTTCTGTCAGTGGTGGACAGGTAATGAAATACAAGTGTGTCAGCTTTCTCTGTCTCCCATATGTATTATCTTCCCTTGGTATGAGTGGAAGTGAACAAAAAGTAGTCATGAGATGAACTAATTTCCTCTGTAGGCTTGAATTCAACTTCCTAAATTAATTTAATATCCAAGTTGCTTTGCCTTCACTGTTACTTTAACTTAATTTAGCTAACTCTGGCTAGCTCACAAACACAGGAACAGAGCTTCTTGTTTATTGACTGTGACATGCATCCCAACTATTTTTTTTTTTAACCAGTTTGGTTATTTACCAGCTATGAATAGGGCCCTGAGTATTTGATCCCAGCTACTATTATTTTTCCAGTGGCAAAAGAAGACCAATCACATCCAACTTCCCAAATACCAATACAAACTGGCAGTCAACTGACCAGACATATGAAAGCTTTTACGCAGGCAAATCCCGAGTTAGCCCACAATTATTTATTTTTCAGTTGGCAATAGCAAATATTGACTGCCTGCCGCACTGGCTCCTAGGTGGCTTTGAGAAGAAATGGCCTCCGCAGCCATTTCCTCCTTTGAAAGGATGGCCGTATTCCTGCCTGAGAGAAGTGGGTGAGTCTGAGTGGAACTGATCCCTCCTTTTTTCTGACCCAGATAAGGCTGATGTTTGATCAGGTAGGTTTTGGAGAGCTCTGAGTCAGCAAATTCTCAGCGGCTGTGTGTTCTGTAGCAGGACCAGGAACCAAGAGTTAAACATAGCAAGTAGGAAGACAGATATTTCAGGAGATGAGGAGTCATTTCTTCTCTAAAAGTGGCATGTAATCCAAGGAGGGTAACCTAGGAAGGATTTTGTCTTGCCTCCACATGCGCTAAGTCAGGCACAGTGCATATGATATCCCTGATGAGATAATAAGGAGCATATTGTGGTGAGAAATGTCACCTCTGGATGTGTGTCAGTGGCAAAGAGGTGTTCATAGAAAAATGGTTATTGAAGAAGGACTGACCTACCACCATGTGTCCAGCTCTCCATTCTCTGTGATGGTGCTCACAAGAGTAGCTGGAAGAGGCTGCTTTGAACCAGCCAGTGAACGCTAGACCATGTGCTTGCTATTCCAGGATAGCCCGACATCCGCTGTCTTCCAGGTATCTCCATGCACAGGTGACTTCCCGGCTGTCAGTGTCCTTCAGCTGCCCTCATTTCACAGGGTCCTCTATGAAATTCCTCCAATAAGGCACTAGAACTACAGATGCCCTTGGCATGAGGAAGAGAAATCTGCAATTTTTATGTTTTCTTTTGCTTTCTTCTGCTTCCTTGCCCTGTTACCCCTGGATCCTGCCTCTACCTCTTTCTTGGTCCTGTCCCTGTAACAGCTGCTTTGGCCAAAATGCTCCAATTGTCACTAAACCCCCTCTTCTTACATACTGAACATCTCTGCATGAGCAGACCTCATTATCATGTGGCAAGAGGTCATTTACATATGCAAATCAGGTTAATGAGAGCAGAACTGTAAAAGGCTTCATTCCAGAGGCATTTGCATATCTAGCTTTAGAAATATTTGAGTGCTCTGCCCCTAGCTGTGCAACCAGGACACAGAAGCCCTGGCAGTATATCTTCAGTGGTGATTATATCCGCAGACAGCTGCCATCCTGGTTTGCAACAGCTACTATCTGAGGTATTGGCTCATTTGAACACAGAGGGTAGTTGTGTAATGTGTGCTTCTGCACCAGACTACTAAGAAGCAGTTAAGCCTTGGCCCTTATTGGGACAACATGTGGGCTTCTGACAGGTAGATATATGCAATTTAGCATGAAGAATACAATTTCCTATGGTGCTGTCACTAACGCACGCCCGGTGTATGATGAATGAGGAAAACAATGCAGGTACCAGGCATGGCTCTCTAGGGAGAATATATTCTGTGTGAAACGGCGCCACACAAAATACTGACTGCGTTTATTCTCTAACTAACTGGTCCTGCAGCCCCCCAGAGTACAAGGAGTGCTCTCTTTTGGATGTTTGCAAATCACCCGTGAGAGAACCCCAATTCCTTCTTCTGTCACAGACAGAATAGACATCCCCCTGTCCTTCTCTCAGATGGGTTCCAGAAAACCATGTTAGGTGCTTTCTGAGTGTCTAATTGTGGTGCAAATTTGCACAAAGATCTCCTTAGAAGAAGCATCTTTTGCTGATCCTTTTTTTCAGCTGTTTAGTTTTTAGGAAAAAATAGGAATGCTTTTTCACTAGAAAGCTTTCTCAGGTATTGCTGTCTGCCAGGCATCTCTGTGCCTGGTTCCAGAGAGAAAAGGCAATTACCTCATGATTTCTGAGAAAAGTTACTCATTTTCCCTTTGCTCCTGCCCAGTCCTCCTGACTAAGCTAAGCATATTTCTGGCACATCCCAATGACTAATTTCATAAGACACTCCTTCTTGAAGGAAGTAGTTCGCTGCTGTGACATACAGTACTGCAAACTTCTACATGGCTGCCAGGCAAATGCCAGGTGGGTAGCCTCAGAGTATGTGACACAACCCTTACCACCTGTAAACAGAAGGTTTACTTCCAAGTTTTCCAGAGTAAGTTACTGCTCTCCCTGTGCCCCTAATCAGTAGGCAGAGCTCCACACATCTCGCAGTTGGACAAACACACAGCAATCCAATGTGCTTGGTGCATGGTTTTGTTGACGACCCTGTATGTATTAGGCTCGAATGAGTGGGGATCTTTGCTAACCCCCAAAGCAAAGGATCTAAAGCAAACTTCCCCATTCATGCCCTCATTTTATCTCTACCTTCACTTATTCTTGAGGATCCCTGTCCTAATCCCATATCCACATGCAGATCACAGAGAATAATTTACCATAATTCAAATAATGGTGTCCAGCAGTTCAACAGTATGTCCAGTCTCATATGCTACTGTCCATGGATTTTCTGTCATTTGGCCTTATACTTCTAATTCTAATGCATCAGCATGGGGAAAACTCTGCTGCAGTAACTCCTTGGAGTCATTCTTGTATTGGAACACTTTGCCTGTAGCTATTCTGAGCAGCTCTAATATGACAGACAAGATGAATTACCTGTGCCAATAGGAGCAAGAATTGCATTTATACTTTTGCCTGTGTTTCCTGGGACAGAGCTGGTTCCTTCTCTCAGCTGATGGCTATCACAGAAGACTGCTTCTATCCATATACAGTGTCTGCTTAGGCATTTGCATACTTCATGGCACATCAGTGGATGGATAACACCATCTAATAAACCAGCTGCTTATTGCATGGGGTTGGGCTGCAGAGTAAAGACAAGATTCTCACACCCTGAAATGAAGCACAGATTTACCAGTGTGTCTGAAAGACTGGATACCTCTTAAGGCCTATGCCATGTGCCCTATATGCTCATGTCAGCCGTGAAGCTGAGCAACCTATCTTATTGATAGCACAGCTGGATGTGGTCATGACTTCATCACTGATGGCTCACAGCTATGAGAATCCCCTCTTGTTTAACAGCACTCAGGACTGAGCACTCAGAGCCCCTGCAGTGCCCACAGATTGTCACTTTTGGAAGCTGATCTCTCAGAAAAGCATTCCGTCATGTCGGAGCAAAACTGACCTCCTCTGTTCAACAAACTCTGCCACATGGGTTTGCTAAAAGAGGAGAAAAGCAAATTACAAATTGCTAAAATAAATACCTGTGAGGCTAATGAAAGGTGATTTTTTTCTTTCCATGTTTGAATTCTACTTTTCAACTATGAAAATGCAAACTTAAGTAGCTCAAACTTACTGTCTTTGTTGTTTCTGGAGGTGTGTCTTTTTTCAGTGAATATCCCCCTTCCATTGTGCTCATGTTTAAAGCTCCTCACACAAAACACAATTTACCTCCTTGTGTAGTGTGAGATCAGAAGCCAGAGATTCTGTTTAGTAAACGACGGCTTAGGAGGTGTTCTGTTTTACATAAGCAATAGCCTAAAAGCAGCCAAACCAGAAGGGCAACGAAAACTTAATCATTTCTAGGAAAAGGGAGCAGCCCTCTCATTATCATTCACTTGTTGGAAATATATATATGGATTTTTATAAGTATTAATAATAAACAGTTTTTCACTTGACTGCTTTTCAGGTTGATAATATATCTTCCGTATTTTGCTTAAAATCCAGCAATTCCCATCTAAGAGCACTGAACTGATTTTATTGCCAATTCTGAAAAGTGTTAACAGGAGTAAATCACCCCTCAAATTACTGCTGTTGTTCCCTTGCCCTGAGCCAAATTCACTGCTAAGCACCTTTGACCACACAGCTCATATAAATGTTCATAATAGAGGAAGCGTCTCACTTCTGCTTATTCTCATACAATTAGAAAAAAACACCTTACAAAAAGCTATGTCACTGTAGTTTTTGATATATGTACATATATATTTGGTTATAGCTTACTTCTTCAGGCCATATGCTCAATATTCAGCAGAAAAATTAAAGTCAGATATGCAGATGCCAAAAAAAGTGCATAACATCGAGAAAGAAAAGAGGGAAACTAAAGCCATTTGGTGGTGTCAATTTTCATTGTGCGCTACATTGTGGGAGAGCTTTTGAACTCTGGCATGGAGGAGCTTTATTAGAAACCAATTCTCCTCAGTGACCTCTGGAGGCCTAGTCCTATACAAGAGCAAGCCAGGTGCCAAAATGAAAGGGGGAAACTCATTATATAGAGGTGTATTTCTGAGGTATGAGCCAAACACAGTGAACTGCAGCAAGTAGGTTTACTACCTATCAGCCTAAAATATCCCTGCAAGAAATGAAAGATGTTTCTTATATTTTTCCATCTTCTGTATTAATTTCCCCTATTTTATTTTACACTTTTAACATCTCCCTTGGTTTTGATCTTGCCTCTCTTATGATATACTGTTCGCTTTCTTCCTTAATCTTTTTCTCTCCTGATGTCCCCTATTTCTCCTTCCTAATTCCCATCTCATTACAGTCATTCTCTGTGTCCCGTTTTCCTCTTTTCCTTAGTTTATTTCTCTCCTTTCCTTGCTCCCTCTGACTTAGAATGGCGTAAGTTCATATAACAGCTTAGCAATATAACCACGAATTTCAGTGAAAAATGTGAAACAGCAAATGATTTCTTTGTATTGTATTAGCTGGAATTAGTAAGCGCTGCTACAGAATTCCAGATCAACAGAAGTGCCATCACTTGCGTATCTGGGGAGTTGGGAGTTTCATTTCATTTTCAGTGCTGCACTTCGCTCAGTCTTTGCTGATAGACTGACAAAGCTAAAGCAACCTGGTTGAAAATGAAATGATTTCAACAACTGTGAAATACTGCATGACATAACGGCCAACATAAAGCCATCATTCTCCGTGTTTACATTGGTACTGATTCCTAACAGCATGCTGTTAACTCAGCATAAAGCTCTGCTGCTCTAAAACAATTCAGGTACAAGGACAACTCTTTTATAGCCAATCATGCTCCATCCCTATAAAGAATTATTATATCAATCTAAACTGGCATGTAAGTTAATGCTCAACCCTTGGCAGCTTAAATTTACATTGTGACCCACAGACTTACTCATCTCCCACCGCTGAAAATCATAACCCCATGATCACTACACGCACATCCATGCTATTCCAAGAATCAATGGATGCTACAATGTTATACATATTATCAAATCCAATTGCTTGTCAATTAACCCAGTACGACATCTGCATGAAGGATTTAAATAAGGAGCATCATATGATGCTGCGTGGTCAATAAAGTGAAAATGCAGGCACTGACAAGGCTTACCATTTGGTCTGCTACCACAGCATCCATCTCTCTGAATGGAAGTTATTTATGCTCTCACTGAATTATGGCTTGTATTCAAAAAGTGGCAAAGCTGCAATGTACAAAAAATGTAACATCCACAGTATGCTGTGGTTGGATACAGTTCTTGGGGATATCTTGAAAGGGTCATTTCTCCTTCAGGATGTCATCATCTTAAAGGTCCTTTCCAGCCTAAGTGATTCTATGATTCTGTGTCTGTTGGTCCAGGACATAGGGGTGGATCCGTTCCATCTTAGACAAAAAAGATGGTACTGAAAAAAGTACTGGAGTAGCAGAAGTGTTCTTCAGCACATACATGTACAGTAGAAAGGACACCTTAACTTCTACTAATTAGAAAGAATCCTGACTTCTACAAAACAGAATGAGGTTCAGCTTTTTTCCCCCTCAAGAAAAGCAAATAAGTTGGTGAGGATAATAAATTGCATCACATTGACAAATTAGGTGGATCTGGACACTGTAAGAAGACTAAGCTCCTTTATAATTTAAAATAACAAAACTGCCCCCAGTGTAATGAGATACCCTACACACAATCAGTGTAAGCACACGGAACAACTGTCCTCCCAGTTAATTTGACAGCAACGCCATTGGCTTCTCCAGTGGGAAACACATCTCCTGCTCTTAAACAAACTGGTGATCTACAAGTTCTGAGTGAGAGAAAAAGAAATCTCTCCTGTTGAGGGGCTGCAAACAAGTGAGATAAAGTAAGTTTAAAGGTTCCTGCTACATTTAGCTCAAAATTTACCCTCTCTGTCAAATAACTTGTTACTGACTTAACTGTGATAGAAGTGTTTCCATTAAGAAATACACCAGTGGAAACAACTTGGTTAAAAGACAGATAAAACTCCATAGCACCTGCAGAACAAAACTGCCTCATGGTGCTACTGCACAAACCAGGCATGGTATGTGTTAGAGGAAAGACAGGCTGTCTAGTGTCTTTCCATTGCTCAACTCAAAAGAAACTCAGAGTAAGGAATAAGGGTCAAGACCTTGAATTTGGGAACTGATTATCTATGCAGGTATTGTAAAAAAAAACCCCACTACTCCTGAATCCAGTATTATTTCAGGCTACAGATTGACTGCAGGTATCAGTGCCCACATCTACGGCCACTGTAGGCAGCAGGAGCTCTTCTATTAACTTTAATACAATAGGCTATAAGGTTCCATTAAAAGTTTGTTTTCCTTCTCCGTTGCTCTCTTCCATGAAATAGTTTTTGGCTCACGATGTTTAGTGCCACCCTTCTGTGTGCGTTATTTCAAACTCTTGATATATCTGCTATGAAGGCATGACATAATAAGCCCTACTAAAGCATACAAAGACACTGTTGAAATTACACCTGAACACTGTCAAAATTTGGGAGCTCCCTAAATTTGAAAATTTGGCTCAGTACAGCAGGACAGCAAACCAAAATGTTTGCCTCTAAACAGCAGACAGGCAGCATAAAGACCAAAGAATATTTTTTTCTGTGTTGCTTTAAAATAAGTGAAAACATAACAGAGATACTGGCTTTTTAAAAATTTGGCTGATTTATTAGGACAGGGCCTTTCTGAAACAGAAGCTAAATGAACCCTCTTCACCTCTCCCTTTTGCTCAATTCTTAAATGAAGTTCACAGCATTATATGCGGCCCTCCACTCTTATTTAAAGTTCACCTGGTTTTGTGCCACAGTAAGGATGTATTTCACTGAATGGTGACTTTTGTGTTTTGCAACACGCTTATTCCTGGGGTAGACGTAGCCTCTGAGAAACAAGGCTGCCATGGAAAACTGGAAGGCTCACAAGGACTGTAGGCTGCATCTTTGGAAAGTGTTGCCATGGTTGCAATGGAGCAAACCTACCCCTTCCTCTGGTTGTGCCATAAAACTTGGAGCCCATGATGAGGTGGATGCTGCAACCAGCCAACAAGGGGGCACAAGGGGAACAGCAATATATAACTGCAGAGAAGTTCAGGCAGTCAATGGACAGGGGCCCCAAACTGTAACATTAGCAATGCAGCCCCTTGAGAAAGGATGGCCACTCCCCTCAAGCCACATGGCAAGTATTTTCTGAAAGGTGAAGAATACGTGTATGAGTGTGTGTGTAGGTGGGGACTGTTAGCCTGCCTGTGGCAGGGTGAGGAATCAAAACTGTTAAAAGAGACAGATGACTGTTCTCATGGTAAAAAACAGTAAGGGAAAATTTGCTTAATAGGTATGGAAAGATATAACAGGCTATCTGTCAATGATGGAGAAATAAGATAGGACAAAGTAAACCTCTGTAAACAATCATCTTTCCCACTTGTAGATTCTGCATGGAAATGTCTGAGAAAAAAAGGGGCTGAAAAACTCCTGAAGATGTCTCCCATGGCAAACTGCGAAAAACTATGGCATGCTACAAACAGCTAGAGAAAATGGCCTCTCCTAGTACAACTCAGCCTTCTACTGAGATACTAACCTGTAAAAATCATAAATGACTTATTTTTACAGAACAGTAATCATCTAGACAGAATCATATACCCAGCTACCAGAACTACACTCTCTCAAAGCAACACAAGAATAGATACCCACCTTGATTTTGCAGAGAAAACCACCATGACTATGTGTGTGTGTCACAGCTGTACATGTAAATAGTGTAAGCAGCAAGTAATAATGCTTATTTCTCTCACCTTAAAATATAGTGGAGACATCCAAGCAGAGAAACAAGGGCTTATGTAAGCTGTGCAAGTCTGTTTATCCCTGTCTCATATTAAGTATTGCCAGGCTATAAAGAATCAAGGACACAAGTACTGAGAGAGCTAAAATAAAACAATACCAATGATGGTCACAATAATATATTTGTGTTTCTTTTCCTTTTGGTTCCAGAGCTGCTACAGCACACAACATTAAGTTTCTGCTGCAAATAACAGGACCAGAAACAGACATTTTCCTTTCAGATGAAAGGAAAAATTCTTACTTGACTTGTGGAACTGGAGCTTTACAGAATTTCTACCAGAGAACTTTATCATCATGAAAAAAATCATGGGAGCTTGCAACACCATAGTATGAAAAGTATATTTATGAAATGAGTGAAAACTGCACACCGGTGTAAATCACAGCTACACCTTGTTCAAAACGAGCCACATGCTCAATGTCAAAAATGGGCAGAACTCCAACTAAGATGTGTACTTGTCAATTAGTGGGTGAAATTTATTATGTAAGGGAAGAAACATATCGCACAGGAGAGAAGATGGCTCAGGGAGGGGTAACATCCACACAACCAACCTCTCCCACTTCACCGAAGACCCAGAAGAGGTAACAGCGAGTGGTAGCGGTGACTACAGACGGACAGCTTTTGGCTGGCTCAGTCGCGCAAGCAAAACGTCCATAGGCCTTCTTAGCTCTGTCGAGCTGACAGGCTGGTGCGTGTAGGATCCCAGCCCCAGTAGGCTTGGGTGAGTTTTATGGCATTTAGAACACTCGCGTGCATTTTCGGAAAGCAGAAGGGCAGGCACAGCCTCACCCCCACGTCCCAGCGAGGGTCTGTGGGGCAATGTTTGCAGTGGGCTGTGCAAGGGGGGCTGTGGGGGTCCCGCGGCCTTGGTGCCCAGCACCCCTGAGCTGGCACGCACTGCAGGCCGCCTGTTCAGATTCTTTATGCAACAAAAAAGATTCCTCTGTTCTTCCTCAAACCTTCCTGGCAAGTAGTTGTGAACCTACAAAGCATTTCTAATTCAGGGATGCTGCAGACAGGTGAAGTGAGCTGCGGCCTGCTGGTGAGGGAGCGGGGGGCCGGGAGCCTGTGAGGGGTCAGCGGGAGCCGCCTCAGCCCTGACTTTCTGAAGTTGCAGACCGGCCGTGGGAGGATACGTGCGGGCTTTTAACCGACGGCGGCTCGTTCCCCGCCGAAACCTACGCCTTCCCCTCATGCCGCCGAGGCAGCGGGCGGTGAGCGGCCCCCGCCCCCGCTGCGCCGCGCTCCGTGCCGATCCAGGCCGGGTTTTGCGCGCAGCCGGGCCCCGGGCCGGCGGAGCCGCTCTCCCCGCTGCAGGCCGCAGCGCACCCGCGGGGGGCGGCCCGGCCGGGGGCCCGCCGCTCGCCGCCCCTCCCTGCGCCTGGCCGAGGAGGCGCGGACCCCGTGCCCCGCCGGCCGGGGGCCTGAGCGGGGGCGCACCCGGCCGGAGCCGAGGGAGCGGGGACTATTTTCTCTGTCCACGTCCCCTCGGAGGCCGCGGTAACGCACGACATTCCTGGGTTGGAGCCGCCCCCCCGCGCCGTGCCCGCGGGCTGTTCCGCCCTCTCCCGCCGCTGCTTGCGGCCCGTCCCGGTGGCGGCCGGGCGGCCCGGGCCGCTGGCGAAGGGATCCGGAGTTGGTCGAGTCCCGTGTGAAGCCCCGGCGGCTGCGAAGGGGCGCTGCGGGCTGCGGGCGGACATTGTTCCCGGAGAGGTGCCCGAGGCAGGGGGTGGGGGAATCTGCCTGCAGTTGCTCCACGTGCATCAATAGTTGTCAGTAAAATCAAACTGACGTCATCCTTGGGTAAAAAGATCCCTCTTTTGTTCTCATTCCCTCCCACCACTTCTCTCTCCCCCCCCCCCCCCCGCCTGAAAATCAAAAGCAAGAACATTTGCAAAAAATAAAAATAAGAAGAATTCCTCTCCCCCACATTAATTGCAATGCAAAGGGAGATCTTGCATTAAAGATCCTGCTTGGGCTGTGCTACATTTTAATGAATGCATCGAGCCTTTTGATCTCTCTGAGTCAGTTGGGTTCAGTTGTGCCGGAAGGTTAGTTGCATATCCTGGCTGATCTGAAATTCGATCAGCAGAGGGGGCACAGAAAAGAAAAGCATTTTAATGGGAATCAATAGAGGATCATAGGGTCCTGTAAGGAAATAGGCGTTGATTAAAAATGCTATGTGTTTTTTTTTTTTTTGTGCCCCCTCCCCCCCTCAAGTACACGACTTATTTAAAAATAAATAAACACGAAACGCAGCCCGGCAGAAAGGAGGGAGGGCAAGCTGAAAAACAGCTTTCCCAATCACCCGTGTGTTTGTGTTCCAGGGAGGCAGTCAGCAGACCAAGAGTTTGTGCAATGCTTCAAGCTACAGCGCGCAAATTTAAAGCAGTAGGCTCCAAAAGATAACAGTTTCTTACTGCGTTGCATTTCTGTGCCTGAGCTGTTTACCAGTGTGTTATTAAATAAGCCCCCCTCCCCCCAAGCCAACTTGTGTCGTCCCCCCCCCCCGCCACCCCCCTTTTTCCTGCCTGCTGCAGAGCCACAGGGATTCGTGATACCTGACACGAAGGGGCAAACCTGTTTTGTTACAGTCACAGGTTTTTATAGCTAAACTTCCTAAGCACGTTTCCACTGTTTAGGAAATACCGAGCTGGAAGATTCTGTATACATTGCCTAACTTTACATGAAAAAGAGGGAATTACAATTGTGTTGAACATTTTTTTGCTCTGAAGGAGGTGAGTCAACTTCCTACACAAAGACTTGAATCACCCGCCCTGCACATTACAATAAAATCTGGCCTCTCTTCCCTTCTTGTGCTCGTGTACACATGCACATGCACAAATGGGTATTGCAGTTGAAGAGCAAGGAGCAGAGCCGCCACCTGCAAGGCTGAATATTCCTGGCAGGAGTTTACGCTGAGGGCATTGCTGGTCCATGGCAGTCACATTTTTATTCAAATGGGAAACCTTCCTATCAGTTCAAGTTTCTTGTTGAGTTGCCATTTCTTCTGTTGTCGCCTTCTGGCGTGGCTCTCCCTAGCTGCTGCTGGAGTTTTCCACTGTAATTCAGAACTGTTGCTGTTAATCATGTTACAGTAGTGTCTACAAGTCCCATTTAAGAGCGTGAACCATGATACCAGCTTCATGCAGATACTACTCGTTAACAGGCAGCTTTTCAAATGGGGAGGCAGGGTGTGAGGAAAGACAGCACAAATAGTTTTTTTAAGGCTATAGAGGTCTCCTGACTCCTAGGTAAATGTAAGCCATGTTGTGTCACCATGTGGTGTGTGAACATCCTTATTGACAGGTGAATTTCCATCCTGAATAAGAAATGGGAAACACTTTATCATTATGGTTTTTGTCTAATATTTCTTCAAACAAAAATGTTTTGGGGCACGTCTTTGGGTGTCCCAGCAAATAGTCATCATAATTTCCCTCCATTTTAATTAAGCATGTATTTATTCCACTGTGAGATCTGGTCATAAGATTACTTTTTCTCTAGAGGAATGATGGTGAACCATAGGTACCAGAGCAAGGTATGGTATTGACAGATATGTGGGTGGTACCAATGAATTTGTGTAATGTCTTTTCTTCGCATCTGGCAGGAGATATCAAAAAGGCCTACCAACCTGCTTTAGTGGCTGGGTTGTTTGTTTGTTTTTTAATTGGATTTTTATCTTAAATGTTTGGCCATATGTTAATCTTTATTTCGGTGGTCTTTGGAGAAAAATGGTGGAATCAGCATGACAACTTGAGGATGACTATTTCATAATAGTATGAGGATTTCTTCTCCTATTAGATGTATTTCATTTATTTTAAAATTATGATGACAATTATAATAAATTCTTTTGTTTCTGCAAAACAAACTGCAATAGAATATGGGATATAGTGAGCTGCCATTGTCACTTATTATCCTGCAAACACAAGGAAGACAATGGAAGGTCAAGTATCTAAATTAGTTCTTCTGGGTTTGCACTCATGGAAGGTACCAGATTAATAGCCTAGGAGAACGAAGGACTTCTTTTATTCTCAGAACAGGTATAATCATGGGATCTTTCCCACACCTTGCCTTACTCTTCACTGCCTTAAACCATTCTTGGGATAGACCACAATTACACCCGGAACCTGCATAGACTTGTGTGCTTACATTTATTTGTAGAGCTAAGTCATTAGTACTAGCAGGCTGTGGAGACCTGAGAGGCTGCGGAGGCTGAGCTAGCTGCTGAGAATGCTAAGAAAGTTGTGAATTATTCAATTTTTATGTGGATACTTGTGAAATACCACTGGAACGTTTCATATATGCCAACAAACAGCAGATTACCTGCTTCCATCCTGGCCTAGATTTGATCTATGAATGAACAGCTCTCAAGCCCTAAAAATGCCCTGGGCAATCCTGTTCTATTATCTCCACCATTGTTTTTCCATCCAGATACCACAGGGATGAGCACAATCAGTGGAGAAAATGAAAATCAAATTGCCTACCAAGAGCTGACCATATGGGGCAGCTGGTTGCTGCTTCCCAGCCCCCTGCCTGATGTCTCTTCCCTGCCTCAGATGATGTGATACTGACTGCTAGTCAGTCCCCATCACCCCTTCCAAATCTGTTTTTATGCTGCAGACAAGCAAATTTCCTCTGGTTTTGTATTTTCTGGGAATATATCCTCATTTCCTTCTGGTTTCCTTGGGCCTCGACTGGCTACAGCTCTTCAGCTCTTTGTTTGGTGTGCCCCCCCCCCCCCGCCCTGTCCGTGTCCCGTCCCCCCCCCCGTCCCCCCCTCCTTCTTCTGCTCCCTTGAATATGAACACTGGGCCTAGAAATAAGGAAAGGAGGCCAAGAGGAAAACGTGTCTCGCTGAGACTTGCCAGATATCCAAGTTGCATGTGGAGAGACAGAGTTTCAGCTCATGTGCCTGGCTTGGACAGCAGCATAGACCATTAAACATCCTGTTGCCTGCCTCGCACCAGGACAGCACAGCTCTTCATGCTGGCACCTGGGGGGGCTGGAAGGGCTGGAGGAGCGGGAGTTACTGCCATGTGGAGCCGAGGTGGATCTGGTGGGCTGGTTTTGCTGCCTGAGCCCAGGGATGCATTTTATGTTGCATGTTAAGAATGAGGACAGTGGGAGGAGGAGAGGCATCTGCAATCAAATACTATCACCTATCAGGCAGAGGAGCGCAGTGCAGGTTTCCTCCTGCCAGCTTATCCACTTGGAGTCTGTGGCCCTTGGTTTCTGCAGGGTTCTGCAACAGTGATGTGTGGTAAGTAGTAGTAGTTGTTGTTGTTGTTATTATTATTATTTACTCATAGCTTCATGGCGGTTCACATGGCCCAGTAAAAACTGGATCCCATTGTGCTTGGCACCGTGTATGCTGTGGTACTGCATCCTGCCACCCAAGAAATTTACAGTCTAAATAGACAAGGCAGGCAAGGGCATGAGGCAGAGGCATACAGAAAAAAAACCACCAACCACCACACAAAAAGCCCCATGCATTGACTTACAGACTGTCTGGTTTTTGACAATTCCAGAAAAGAGTGCAGTTTAAAATGCCTGTGTTGTTAGATAAAAACACCCTTCTCCCCCAGGCAAATTAGCCAAAATTAACAGAAAAAATGCCGAGGTGTGTCTGCCACAGTACTTTAACATATTGAGCTGTGCTTCATTGTTCTCAGTCATTGTTCTCAGATCATGGAGCACACAGATTGTGTAATACCTCTGACTATTCTGGGACACCTAGGTTAGCGCATTACTCACAGTGGGGTGAAGGAGGAACTCTGCAGTAGCTTTAACTGAGAGTGCTTTACGTCTCTTGGTTTGTGTCCTGACTTTCAGTAATCTCTGAGAGCCTGAGGACATACATACATTCATCTGTCTGACAGTTTTGAAAATGCCAGTGTTCTAAAGGTTAATTATATTTTTTGAATATTTGTTTTGTCTGTAATTTATTTTGTACAATAGGACTCTTTTTACAGCACTTGCCATACAAACACCACCTCATTCTAGTGACTTTGTTGATCGGAGGTAGCTAGCAGCATGCTGCTCACATGCAAAAAAAGAAAAGTAAACCCGCTATTACATGAATAGCTTTCTGTGACACAGTCATATTTGGCGTGACAGTTAGGCGTCTCTCTGTCCGAAATACCAAAGCTCCTGGTTTCTCCTGTGCTCCAGTGGGGAAGCCAGGAGAGACAGAAGAGCAATTCCAGATTCTGTGCTGCAAGTGCTTTCCTTTCCCACAGGCTGGCTACATCCATGCGTGTAGAGCTTTTGATTAGATCTGCTGTTTTGCCTATGGCAATCTTCACTGCAAACATCCTTTGTCTATACATCATTTGAGCATCTATACATGATAAGATTGCCACCCTTTATTACAGTAAAAACAGGAGCTTTCTTCTCCATAAGCTTTCCTCCTTCCTCAGCTCTCAAACCACCCCTTGGGGAATTGAGAAGGACAGGAAAACTTTCAAAAACCTTTCACCTCTTTGTTCTCCTTGGAAGAATGTGGGAATAGTTTTTGTAAAGACCAAGGTAGACATTCATAAAAGGGGACTTACCTGGGTGGCATAAAAATGGGAAACTTGCTAAAGTATCTGGATGTAAATCCACAGAGAGAGAGAGGGATCACTGTATTGATAAAGTCACATTTTTTCTGTAAAAGGAAAATTATATCTATGTATTTTTTAACTTACATACTGTTTTCAGTCTTTGTTTCCCTTGTTACTTTTAACACCAGGGTCTTGGAGCATTACAATGCACTTCAGTGTTAAAAGCTTCCTTTTTTGGGATGAATAGACCTCTACTGTAACTAGGCAAGTTCCAGTGTATTACATGAGAATGAATAAAGTTGTTGAAGTACGGAAAATACGAAAAGAAAAAAGTAGGCATGAATAAGCAAATAAATAATCACATTTTCCTTCGAATACACAAAATGACTTTACACTGAAGGATCACCTCACTAAAAACCTGTGGCTGCTGGAAAAGAAGTATTTTCTGTATGACAGCAGGTCATGCATCTGCTTGTCTGAGTATTTTAAATAGTCAGCGTACACAGTCAGCTTTTACTGTACAATTAGACTTTGGACTGGGGCTGAAGCAAATGTGATATGCATTCCCTTGAAAAGTACCACTGTGTGTGGGAACCCAGTAACAGAGCAAACCCGCTAATGGGGCTGTGTATTGGGACAGTCACAGAATCAGGGAGTTTAAACATGGAAATTACCTTTTAGGCCAGGTAGTTCAACTTCCTGCAAGTGCACAATTGTTCACTACATTTTGCCTTTGAGTGCTTTACCCTCTCAAGTTTCAGATGCTTTGTTTGATGGGACTTTTCATTCTCTATTTGAAAATTACCTGCTAGACTGAATCATGCAGTTTCTGAGAAACCGATACTTTGTCCAATTTTTGTTCTTCCTTTGTTTCATCCCATTACATTCACCTGTACCACTGCACTTTAGCATCCAAGAAATTCCTCTCCATTCTCTCTGTTCATCTTTCGTATATTTCTAGAGGGTTGTCATTTTGCCCTTGTGTTGTGGTTTAACCTGGCAGGCAGCTAAATGCCACGCAGCCGTTTACTTACTTACTCCCTCCCCAGTGGACAGAATTGAAAAAAAAAAAAAAGTAAAATTTGTGGGTTGAGATAAAGACAGTTTAATAGGACAGAAAAGGAAGGGAAAATAGTCGTAGTAGTAGTACTAGTAGTAGTAATGTAATTAGAATATAGAAAACAAGCAATGTACAATGCAGTTGCTCAGCGCCCACCAACTGATGCCCAGCCAGTTACTTCCCGAGCAGCAGCCCCTGGCCAGCTTTCCCCCAGTTTATATACTGAGCGTGACATCATATGGCATGGAATATCCCTTTGGATAGTTGGGCTCAGCTGTCCTGGCTGTGCCCCCTCCCAGCTTCTCGTGCTCCCTAGCCTACTCGCTGGCAGGGCATTATGAGAAGCTGAAGAGTTCTTGACCACTGCTCAGCAACAACTACATCAGTGTGTTATAAACGTTATTCTCACCCTAAATCCAACACCCTAAATCACACCCTAAAACCACAGCACTATACCAGCTATTGGGAAGAAAATTAACTCTATCCCAGCTGAAACCAGGACACCTTTTCACCTAGCTTAATAAATTAATCCCCTTCCTTATCAGTTTTGTTGCTCTTCTCTGAAGTCCTTTCCAGCATGCTGGCATCCTTCTGTTATGAAAGTGTCTAGAAGTAGAAGCAGTATTCAGCAGAAGTCTTCCCAGATGCATAGACAATAATTTTCCTCTTCTGACATTATTTCCCTGAATATGCAGCCCAAAATTGCATTGGTCTTTTAAACTGAGATATCTCCTTGAGAACTCGTATTCAATTTGTTGTTCACTGTCACCCGTAGATATCTTTCTGCACAGATGCTTTCCAGGTTTTGCTTTCTCACAGACTATCCATGTTCTGATTATTTTTCCTCAGCGTATTAGTCTACATTTTTCCAAGTTGAATCTCATTTTATTGCTTGCCTACATATCTAACCTTGTTAGTTTCCATTTATATTATTGCTATCCTCTCTGACATTTGCAAGCCTCCTGGTTTATTGTCATTTGTGAATTTCATTAATGTGCTATTTACCTCTTTTTCCAGATCATTAATTGAGATAGTAAATAAGAACAGACCAAAAACACACCCCTGTAGCAAACCAGCTCAATACATCACCTCCCATCTTTACCTGCTGCTTACAGTCCTTGACCATCTATTCCGTCCAGGTCACAGGGCTCAGCTTCAAGTCAATTCCAATTAGATTTTTGTAAGAGACTCATTTCAGTTTTTAAAGTGTTTTATAGGATTTAGCTCTGTGACCTTTTCTCCTTTTCCTTTGTAGCACAGGTGGGACTGACGCTCCTTCCCTGTGTTTCCATAGACAGCGATAATGAATTAGACAGTGATACGTGGAGAGAAATTTCTGCTTTTGGCTGATTAACCTGGAATGCAAAATTGTCTCCAGTCTTCTTTTTTTTATTTATTTATGCCTTTAAAATTTGTCATAATTTTCCTTCCCTTGTATCCTGATGGGTGAAGCTTTGTTACTTCTCTCAGGCTCATGTTTGCAAACACCACTCTTATTTCCCTCGGTTACTTTGGTTATCTGTTAAGCACTTCGTTTTATGATGATGCGCTCCTCTTTTCTCTGCAGACTTCATCTAGCTTTGAACATCAGAGCCTGGCTGTGTCTCCATTATGTAGATAAAGTAAACTCTGTGAATGTGAATCAGTTAATTTTTATTTTCTGCGTTTTTAGGATGAAAAATCACACAGTACAGAGTGCTCTTAAGACTGCCTCTAACATCACTTTCTCTTCACCTCTCCTTCAAGCAGCATGACTGAAAACCCACTGGAGTGGGAAGAGAGTCACTCACTTCAGTGGGCTTGGAGTCAGGTCCTTAAGCCCCCACTCTCCTGATGCAATGTCACACCTGGGGAGAGAGGAGACCTCATGGTTACTTTTGAGGTGCTTTCAATGTCAACTGTATCCTGTAGGATCTCCTGTGGCAGCCATGGTCCCAAGCACTGCTCTGTGTTTCACCCGAGCAGCTGGCCAAAGCAAATGTGTGTTGCCAACAAGTGTTTTGGAGAGGCAGCTTTTATGTAAGGACTGGTGTCAAAGCTGTGCTGTAGTAGCAATGTTCTAGGAGCTGCGTGGCTTAGTAACGCCGTTGTGAATTTAGAACCTAGTGATTGCCTGCAAACAACATTTAATGGTCAGACAGGTTTTGGCAGCAAGGATTGTGGAGAGGAGGAAGCGCAAGAGGCAGGAATGAGGAGAAATATTGTGAGAAGTATTTTCCCTCTTGTTTCTTTCCCTGGGTCTACTTTTTGTCTGATGAGTGATGGAGAAAGTAGCTGCAGAAAAAAATGCCTGCCATAGGGACAAGTTACCCTAAAAACCTCAGCATCTCCTGAAGTTCCTCCTTATTCCTTCCACTGTCATCCCAGGTGTCTCACTGCTGCTGGTTTTCCTTCCTTTTCTGTTATTAGCCAGTCTTCCCCTCACTTTGCTTTTATTGCCATGGCCCTGCAGTGGTCTCATACTCCTCTGTGCAGCTGGCTTTTGGTGAAGGTAGATTGTGATTCCAGGATTATATTTTTGATTAATAGAAGAGTTAAGTGTGTGTTCACGTGTAGGGCCATGACTTGCTAGAAAAAGGAATTATATTTGGAAAAAATACTCTGGGGCTGTGTGGAGTCAGGCATGTCTTTGGGAAGTTAATGTCTTGGCCTGGAAGAGGCAAGATTCAGTTGGTCCTGTTTGCTTTGGAGATGTTGAATTTTATGAAATAAATCTGTCTTCTTCATTAGAAGAAGAGGAAAATCTGTGATTGTCCTTTTATCCACTGATACGAAAAGATCCATAATGACATGGGACAGTTACGGTTTTGATGGAAGGAAGCTATGAAGTCTGGTAACATATTTATGCTGATGTCTGCTGATTTCTCTTCTTGCCTGTTTCTCTAAGATTGTGGTGTGATCTTAAAGAATGTACTTGTCACAGTTTCTCCATCTGGAAACTAAAATAATCGTACTCACTCCCTGTCTCTCGAGGACTCTGAGAGACTTAGAGCTAGTCAGGTTTTCTGACATGAAGCTATGGAAATAAATAATATTGCCATTATTCTTGTTGAATGCCTCTGAACACTGTCTATCTTTCATAATTCTGTCCATGGCACCTGATTTAACAGCTGCTGAGTGTCCATTGCTTGTGTTGAGTTCAGCTGGAGCTGAGGGGCTCAGCACTGCTCTGATTCATGCCGAGAGAGTGGAAAAGGCATCCAAAATGTTTTTTTCTGCCATGCTGTTCCACAGGCACACATTATGCAGCCCAGGCTTTCCCGCCCCCCCCCCCCCCCCCCCCCATCTTCTTAAAAGCTAATAACTGTAACAGCTATAAACAAAAATGTGAACTATTGTTCTTTCAAATGTTTGTTATAAAACATTTTGCTTTTTTCATTAAACTGAAAACCTATCTTTTGGGCAAGATGTGTGAGTGTTAGAGGCCAGCGGGAGGATAGGGTGAGGCAGGAAGGGGTGAAAGTGATAGCTTGGTCAGTGAGGGCTAAATCTCTACTAATCTTCAAAGCAAGATATAACTCAGGATTTTTCTTCTGTTTCTCTCCAAATGAAGGCCATTGTGTTTCCATCCTTGGCTGTGTCAGCAGTGATAGCCCTTTTTTCCAACATTGATTGTTGACTTCCCCTGACACCGTATCACAACCCATTAGTGCTGAAAACTGACAAGCCCAGCTGCAACAGCAAAATGGCAAGTTTAAAACAAAATATACAAGGGACAGGCACAGAATGCTGTTCGTATAAAAAAGTAGTTGTTTTTTGTCTTACCTCTGTAAAGGTCAAGAATGCAAACATTTTTTTCCCCTACTAACAACAACTTGTGTATATTTTGATCTAATAAAGCTGTTTTCTCTCTTTTTTTCCTTTTCTGTCCTATTTTTTTTTTTAAATTAGGCTGTAACATGTTTTTTACAAAAGCAAACATGTTGAAGTAAAGTAAAAAGGAATCCTTCCTTTAGGAAGCTTGCAGGAAGTATTTTGCTTATATATATATATGGAGTATGGGTTTTTTGTAAGGCAGAGACATTTCAGAGAAATTAATGGCTCAGCAGTTCCTGAGTTCTGAGGTCCCAGCTTCAAGCTTTTGTGTTGTCTGTAGAGTGGGATTTTTTTTTTTTTTCTTTTTTCTTTCTTTCTGTTTTCCTCTAGAGTTATATGGTGGGTGTCAGCACTCTGGAAGGTACAGTAACTGGAATGGCAAATGTTCCTTCTGATCGTACAGGTGATTCCCCAGGGAAAGAAAGCGACAGCCTCCATAGTCCCAATGCTGTGTACTTACAGGGATAATGGGGCTTGAGCAAGGGCAGGTAACTTGTCAAAACCTTAGTGCCAAGGTCCCCATTTGATACCTGAGGGCTGCATGCACATTTTGCTTTGTCAAAGCCCAAGGGATACTGCAGCCCAACAAGCAGAGCCCAACAGCTCTCCTGACATCCAAGTTTGTTGCAAATGGTTGCATAGCAGCAATGGCAATGGGAAACTGGTGAGGTACTGTAAGGGGAAAAAAAAAATGACTGAAAGTCCAGTTAAGTAAAAAAAAAGATCCAGAGTTTATTTGCAACCCTGTAGGGCAGTGAGGATACAAATAACTCAGGTTAACAAATGTAATGAGTATGGTTTTGAACAAGCGGGGTCTTTTAGACTTGGTTTTGCAAATTGGTGGCTATGGACACAAAGGACATTCATCTCCAGTTATCTATTGAGACAGTTCTATCATCACAAACCTAAGTGAGTTCTATCAGCTTGCATCTATGGATATTTGTGTGGCAGTAGCTGGCAGAGCCCCCATTTTGCTGGGATATTGCAAAACAATGGCTTCTGCCCCAAAGTGCTTGCAGCTAAAAACTTACTCATCAGAGGAAGGAAATTATACTCTAATCCCAATGTTATGGGTGGAAAGCTGAGTATGGACCAAGTGACCTATCCAAGGTGATACTGTGTACCTCTGCTGGAGAAGGATTGCCAGGTGCTAAGGTATGAATTTACAAAGCCCAGCCTACTCTGTGGTAACTTTCTGGGTGAGTTTCTGAGCATCTATTAAAGTGCTTTTGTATGACATAGCTCAAAGCGAAGTGTGTAGGTAGAGAGTGACCACATTAGGACACACAATTAGGGCAGAGGAGCTAGAACTGACTCAGTTGTGATCCTGTTTTTCCATGTGGCATCTTTCTCATTTGTTCAAGCCTGGGTTAGTGCCCAAGGATGAGCTGAGCTCCATCCTCTTTTATTCATTGCTAAAGAACGAGTCTGCCTTTGAGGCGTCCTTGTTTTTCCTTTGTCTTCCACTTGCTTGACCAATCTCAAGTACTCAAGACACATTTCTGAAATTTCTTTTTAATGCATTGGGATCCAGGTGTAGTTTATCTTCACATGGTAGCTACAGTTTTAATCATGGCTCCCATTCCAGAGGGATTCTTCATAAAGTTTGTTTTTATAGGTTGTGTCAGGTATTGAATGTAACACAGAATGGGCTTATACTGTATGTGAAGTTCTAGTAATGGAAAAACTTTATCACGGGAAGCTTACTCCAGTCATTCATGGACAGTCTTCTCCAAATAGCCAAAATTTTAGGGAACACTCTAGTGTCCAAAAATATTACTTCCTACCTATTTACTCCAGTTTTACACTGGTGTGACCCCACTGAAGCCAGGAGAGCTGTGATGATTTAGGCTTCAAACTTCCTTGGAGCAGTTCCCTCTCACAAAGAGAAAGAAAAAAGCATAACTTCAAGTAGTTAAAAAAGGGAAAAACAGATGAAGGCATAATTACACCAAGACTAGGTTAGTACTTGTTTGCTTAATGCACCTAGCTATTCCAGTTGTCTGGGTCTGAATACAGAGCTTGCTGCTAGTTTTTCCTATATGAAGAGCTAAGTTTACATCATGGCTTTGTACACACATGAACTGATTTCTGAGATTTTCTATTAATACTCAGTCATCAATTGTCAACTTCACAAAGTGAGCATGGGTCTAGTGGCAAGGAAGCATGGAAGGAAGGCTCCCCGTCATCACAGTTGTGTGTAAAGGCATTTCTCTGTCTTCTTCAAGGCTCAGTACTTTCGCTGAAGTTGCTCATGTCTCAGTGAGCCAGTCCAACAACAACATTTAGTGAGATTTCATCTGTCTGGTTAACCATTAGCTTAAACTGTGGTAAAGCTACCACAGTTAGCTTTAATAAATATAAAAGTCAGACAAAGCCGGACAGAATGCAGAATAAATTAATGTTTGCTTGGGAACCAATGCATATAGAAGAACGTATGTCTGTGTTGTAGTTGATGGTTGATTATGGGTTGGTCTTGACTATCATCGAGGATGGCACTGAGGCCTGGTTCAGTGGCAGTGGCAGGGTTCGTGCCTTTACATTAAATACAGGTAAATGCAGGTGGAACTTGACTTGTGTGGTGCTGGCTCACTCTTCTTCTGGGCACCTGTATTAAAAGCCTGACATGCTGTTTGCCAGCTGTTCACACTCCTGAGCAGTCTCAGTCAGCTGTACTCCACTTTGACAGGTATGTAAAATCTCAGTTATTTGAGCTGAGGTGTTCTGTGCACTCCCTTTGTGTCTTCTGGGATAGCATAGGAGAGTGTAACAGTGCAGGCTAAGTGCTCCACACAGTTTCAGATATTGAAAAGAAACTGGATATCACGGAAGTTGTTGCTGGAAGTTTACTGTTTCTCGCTTTAATCAGCCCTCTCAGTGCTAAAATGACGAAACAAAATACCTGTGTCTGTGAAAAGCATCTGGAACTTTGTTGTACTTAGTTTTCATTAAGACCATTAAAAAAGGCTTCCACTTTAAAGGGTGCTTTAAAATTGATTCTGTGTGTGCTTTAGCAAGAATTTTCACAATTTTCTTAGGCAGCAGACACTTCATGTGTGTCGTAAGGCAATATAATGTGATCATTTATTTATTTCAGTCTCAACCCTCCTTGCCTCCATTCCCCCAAATGCAGAGTGGGTGTCCCTCATCCACTAAACATGTCTTGGGGTTTTTTTCAGTGTTGTGTGGGCAGATGGTCCATATGCACCATAGCTAGGGATATCTTCTACCTTTATCAATGGGACTACATTTTGGTGGAAAAAAAGTCTTTCCATATTTTTGAGGGATTTCCCTCCTCCAGAATTTGCCTATCTGTCATTAAAGCCAGAAGTAATGGTAGCACAAGGGAGGGAAACCAGATTCCTGGAAGATCTTGCAAAGAAGTTAACATGCTGAATTCTTTGGTTGACTGGTATCATCTCTCAGAACAAGCTGGGCTCTGATTCAGGCACTGAATTAAATGAGGAATTTTAAAAATCAGCTTAGCATACTGAGCTTTACTGGAAACCTGTCTCTTATTTTGGTATCTGAGATTGGAGCGTTTTTGAGACTCTGTCTCAGAGTAACCCAAAGGCCACTAAGACTCGGCTTCTTTAGTCCTTTCATGGTTTTCAAGAATTTTGCTATGAAAAGTTTACCTTGGAAATGCCTTCTTTCCTGCTTAGGAGCCAAATTCTTCCTCCTCATATCAGTGACATACAAATGCATAATAGAGTTTATATATGAAGGCATTTTGTCTGGGAAGAAGAAAGGCAGCTTACAGGTACGATGAGCTGAGCAAACCGAGAATATCCCCTCTGGTCTTTAAAAGGTTAAGTCCTGTGTTCCCTGCACAGCACCAGCTGATGTGGGAGGGAGTAAAGTCATCTCCCATTTCTGTTCCCTTTGAGCAGAGCAGCCCTTCAGGGATGCTAGCACTCCTGCACCCGGTGTGCCAAGCTGGCAGGCAGAGACAGAATGGAGACACCTAAAGCTGCGTTCAAACGCTTAGAGTGCAAGGAGTAGTTGGGCTGTGGCAACACAGAGCACAATAAAAACAGCTGATCTATTTGCCAACGCAGCTCCTGTGTCTTGATAATACCCTAGAACACAGCCGTTGCCGTCAGAGGTCTAGGCTTCTTGTTTCCCTTCTCCTGTGAAGAACCAGGATTTGGCCACTTCTGTGCAAGACAGTTACTTTTATGGTAGTTAGCTGTGAGTTCGTTTTCTTCTATCATGTTTGGGCAACTAAATAATTATCCTGCTTTGGAAAGTGCTGAGTCTACAACGGCTCCCAGTGAAGTGAAGAGAATTACAGACTACTCAGCAATCTGGAAAACGAGACCTTTTGCTTACTAAATATGGAGCTGGGAACAGAATTTATGATGTTCATTTTTTGAAATTTGAAGCTGCATAAACTACAGCTTACATTATGACTCTACACATATAAAGTTACTAAAGGGCTAGTAAATGACTAGTAACTATTTCTATGACTGACTGATCAGTTGCTACAATGTCCAACAAGGTTGGTAGTTTTTTTAAAAATACTACTTAAAACTGCCTATAATACACCCATTCATGAACTTTTAATGTACCTTTGACCCCTGTAACATAAAAGCATTGTTCCTTTGTCAATTTTATATCTCCAGAACATCACGTGTGGCCACGATGTATTTGTAGAAGGGAGCCTTTAGTTGAAATGGCTGCTGACTGAAGTCAGCTGGGGCTGACTTGAATCCAGCACAAGAATCTCAGTTTGGAGACCCAAATAATGGGGCACTGTAGTCTTGTGGACAGCTTAACCAGGCAGAGAACGGAAGCAGGTTCTTTCAATAGCCTTCCTTTGTCCACCATCATGAAATCAAAAAGCAAATCTTTTGAAAAACTCTAGGCAATAATTCCCATGGGGCTTTCCTAGACTCATCCATCATGCAGAAAATCCAATTTTCCTTCTTTCTCTATTGTACTCCAAGAAGCCTTGTGACCAGTTAGGTCCTTTTAGCTTTAAATGTTAACTTGGCTAAGACATTTTAAATCAGTAGATGCTTTTCAAAACCGAGACCATAATCTTCCACTCATACCCTAAGAGTAATGATCCATACTTTTTGTTAAAAGCGTAATGATTTTTGAGTGAAAAGTATTTTGTTTAGGATGCTACTGTTGAATAACAATAATAATTAGTAGTGCCATTGTAAAGATTTTTTTAAAGGTCTAGGAGGTTTTGTGGCTTCCCACCAGAGAGTTGAGTTGAGACTGTTTTAGTCTGTCAAAGTCCACTTCTATGGATATTTATTTGGTAATAAAGTGTCAGGCCTAGTGTTTCAATTAGACTATATCCCAGTTACTCTAAACTATTAAAACGTTCATTCATTAATTCATTCATTTCCTGAATCCTTCCAGAATGTCCTACAAAGATATTTTGCCAACCTTGTTTACATAAATTCCCCATTGTGCTTTGCATTTTTATTAAATAAAGGTGGTGTTTGAAATAGCTTGTAAATTGACAGGATACAAATTAGTGGGAAAGCAAATGTTAAAGAGTTGGTGATGTCTCTTGGTGAGCTTTGAAAAGCATTCTATTTAGAACCAATTGTGCAGAGGTATCATTTATTTTTCTGCTTCCCCCTTTCCTTCATTTGTTATAACTAGGGAAATTTGTATGAAAATTGGTTGTGTGTTACTTTCAACATTTACCTGCTTTGTTTATTTTATATCTGCAGTTTTAATGCTTGTCTTGTTACATCACTGTTTATTGCTGGGGAGATGGCAGTGATATCACAGAAGTTACCATTTGTAAGACTGAATGCTTTTTGAGACTGGTAATGACTATAAAGCCTTTCTTTCTCATGGGCCACCAGTTGTTGCTAGTTGATGGTTGTGATTCTCGTGTAGAGCCTAAAGCCAGCATGTAATGGTCAGTGCCTTTGTGTATGTGTCACAAAATGGCCACTCTCCTGAAAACTTCACTGCAGAAAACCAAGCGTTCACGATCGCGGGAGAGAATGTTTCCTTGTCATCCTTGCTCAGGGCACAGATTTATTTGGGGATGGGACTCCACTGATGTTTGCCTTGTGTTTTCTATATCATGTCTATTCTTTGTCTAAACAGTCATCTCCTCCTCTGTCAGTTCAAATCCAAAACCTTTCAGGAAAATGAAACTCCTCTAGTGCAGTTTGGGGAGGGTGGGAAACTACGGCTCCAGGTCAAGGAATTAGCAGTAATAAGATTAACCATACAGGCAAAACCCAAACATATCTTCCTCTGGTATATAGGTTTATATGAATGAGAACTGACAGAAACAGGACAGCACAGGAAGAAGAGATCTATCTAAATACAGTGTATTTTCTAAAATGTTCCTGGAGTTGTTGGAAGCTCCTTAAAAGCACCCCATAGCTTTTCTAGTAGAAGATGGACCATGAGAGAGACACCCTTTGGGAAACCAACTTCCCTTAACATATTCAAAGAGTGGATCTGATCTATCCAGTCATTGCTGGGCAGAAACTGGCAAGACGGTGGAGCATTACTTTCACCTTTTTTCCCTCTGTGCTCAAACTCATTTCCCACACCTCAGAAATTTACTGAAAGTAACCTACTGGTCAAGTCACCATCCCTCACCTCCAGCAAAGCAGGAGGTGGCTGGTGTGCTCCTCTAGCAGCCCATGGTGGTAGCACACCACCTCCCATCCTGCTGGGCATCTTACAGAGCGACCTGGGCTGCTCTGGCCTCCCTCCCATGACTCCGTTTGCCATTTCTGTCAGTCTGTGGCACACACACACACACGCACAGCAGTTGTCAGTGGCCTGGGGGGTCTGGGATTCTCTTTTTTGTTTTTTTTTCTGAGCTCATTTCTCCTGCATACTGGCTGGCTACATTGCAGCCTTTTACCTGTGGTAGGCTCTGGCCTCTTTCCGTGCATCTTAAAATACCCTGCTGTGGAGCTCCAATGGCACCCAGACATTCACCCTGTTCCCTGGTGCATCTCCCCCTGCTGTCAAATCCCTTCTTCAAAGTCCATTTGATACCAGTGACTTGGGGTTCTGTTTCTTTTCGGAAGGTGACTGTTGCCTTTGATAGTAGGATTTTTATTTTTTTTTTCACTATGAAGGAAAGTAAAAATGCACTTGTCCATTTTAGGTACATTTGAATAATTGCTAAAAATAAAATGAAGAAATCAGGGCTCTGCTCTGCAAAGTAGTTTTCAATCCTCTGAAGAGCAACATGGCTCTTTCTGACTCCACACAGGCAGACAGGCCTATTTCAGCTGTCTGTTGCATGGTATGTTTAAGTGGTTTTGTAAAACAGTGTTCCCTAAATGTTGACAGTTTAATGGATTTCATTAGTGCCTGCCTACTGGCTGAAGGCTTAAACCTGCCCCCAGCAGGTTAGCTCAGATGAGTTCAGAAGCGGCCGTGTGGAGGACCACCTTCATCTCTGTCAAGAGCTGCTCCAAAAGCTGCATCTGGAGCCCTGTAAGACAAGGGCAGGTGTCTTCTGCAGTCCTGCATCCATAGCACGGTGTGGGCAGTGGCTGGTAGATGCGTGTAGTCATATGTCCGTTCATCTTTCCTTTCTTCTTGTTAAGCAGAAATGGCACCAGGGCTCCATTGCACACCCAAAGACGTGTGGGCTTTCTCAGGATCTTCTTCCAGATTATTATGCAGGTGGACTGCCTCGGGTCACCATGTTGGGGGGTGAGGGAGTGTCGCTCCTGTGCCAAAACGTGCTTGTGTTTCATTCCCTGTGCCTGTGAGACCTGTAGCTGCGTAGGGTGTCTAATGGCCCGCCAGGTCCAAGTTCCGTTAGGAAATCATGTTCATGATTTTATTCCAGTCACTGCCTGGTAAGTTGAATAACGTACAAAAGGTAGCCTCATCAAGGTATATAATAGCTGAATTGAGTCTTTGCCTACACTCTGTAAGTGTAGCTTGACTGCTTCATCTGGAGCATGTATTGGGGGAACATTCTGAAAGGGAAAGTGTTGAAAGTAGTAATATGAAATCTTAGAATAGGCATTTATTTTATTCCTTTTGTGAACAAAACGAAGAAGAAGATGGTCCCTAAGAAGCCATGAGTGTAACTGAGAGCCTGGTTTAGTCATCTCGTTGCATGTTAGACTGTTCCCAAACTGAAGTGAAGAAGACACTTCCAAAACTAGCACAAGTAATTCAGTATTTTGCTGACATACTGAAAATTTAGAGAATGAAAATTAGCTATAACAATTACAACCTGAAGGCAAATCCTATAGTTAAAAATGAATTCCAGCATCTATTTTTTGATGTCTTAGGATTTCGTCAAATTTATTTTATTTTTTTTGGGGGGGGGGGGGGAGGTGGTGGTGATTGAAAATCCATATATTTAGTCCCTGTCCAAAGATGGGTTTTCCTCTACCCTTCCTGAGAAGTACTGTGTGAGATACCTGTGTCTGGGTTAGGCACTAGCTAAGAGAGAACGGTGAAGGCTACCCTACGCGTCATCATTATGAGCATCAGGACCACAGTGTAGCTATGCCCCATGGAGTACTAGCAACCTGCTGCCTCTCTCAGGTTTCTAGTTCTAGGTCAGTTCCCATGTCCAGTCCTGTTTGATGGTCCTCATACTCCTCAGAAGATGTAGGTCAAGTTCCTCCTTGTGTCTTTGCTCCCGTGTGACTCCTGTGCTCTAGGGTAAAGGGAGGGAAGGCACTTAAGGAGGGATGAGCCTCTCCATACGCAGCGTGCTCTTTGCCTGTGGGTTTAATCTTTCCTGCAGCCTTCCCGGACCTGTTGCTGGTGCAGGTGAGGCAGCCAAAGTGGTGTTCATTCCACCCCTAGCCAAGCTGTCTACAGGCCTTTTTAGGACCTGTTTTACTACTGCCACCATATCTAATGCACTTTTTTTTGCTCTTTTTGTTCTTCAGTAGCAGCTTTCTCAGGTGTGGTTTTCTATTGAAGCTAGGCAAGAGCAGTGAGACATGTAAGCAGGTCTTTCATATTCCAGTAGAGGTCAGATACCTACCTACAGTAAAGGAGCTAATTCATTACAGCATGATAGATTATAACAGCTTATTTGGAGCGCTATTATATAAATCACTTAAATGTGTATTTACATAACATTCCTATTAATTACCAAAAAGACTGTAATGACTGTAAGCTGTTCCAGTTTATCTTGTAAATATGTATTTAAGCGATTCTGTTACAGGTAATACTTAATCAATAGACCATAACAGATCATTAATCATGCCAAACCTTTGTGTAAAAAGTGAATTTGTGCTGGTGGAACATAACGGATCCTTTGGAGTACCATTTAACATATTACACTACTCATATGAAAACTTTACAATGCCACTAGTGCTACCTGTTAAAAGCCTTAGTGTGACCTCCTGTATGGTAGGTCTGTGTATTGACACATGTGAGCATATTTTCTCGAGGTAAAGAAGCCAAGAAGTTACTCAGCAGTGATTACTTTGGACACTGGCAAGGAGCTGAAAAAACAAGCCCCAAGGGGCTGTACCTGCCTTATTCTTTCTTGGCTGAAAAGGTAGTGGGAGAAAAGGTCAATGTAAAGTGCTTATATGTTTACCTGGTATCCGTAGTTGTATCTGAGCATCATGCAGTAGTGTTCCACAGCATCAGTACAGCGTCAGTCATGGCAACTTCAGTCTCTGGAAGGCAGAGAAACATTACTTTTACCCTTACCTTGGAAGTGTGCGAGGGAAGAGTCAGACCATGCAGAACATATGCATGCAACAGAGGGGTCAAGATCTATCCCACCCTGTGCTACTGGCATTAAGCAGCTGACTGTCCTTAATTTACTTGACGGTAGGCAGGTAATGCTGCTGGTTTTATGGAAACTTATGATAGTATCGCAGGGGAAGCATGTCTATGTTCAGGAGCCAGTGTTTAAGTGGTAGTATTTTGGTGGTCTTCACTAAACTCTTTGAAACACAGGTGCAGAAATTGAGATCATCAGCAGGGACTTACTTTTTAAAATACTTGACGCACAATGAAAAGAGAAAAGAGAAAGTAAAAACCTAAAGCGCTTTAAAGAGCTCCAATGAAAGTCCTGTGGGGTTTGTTTCCCTCACACAGTACAGAAGACAAGCCATGTCGTCAGAAAGTAGAGAACCTGAGAAGGAAATCCTGCTTACTTTACCTGTGCCAGCAGCCCGACTGATTTTAAGCAGGCTGCTTCAGAGAGGGGGGTGAGCAGGATGTTTCTGCAGGACCGCATTATCAAGTATTGTAGCTGCGCCACTGAAAATCCACATGATGTACTGCATGCGTGCTTGCCAAACTGTCCTGGGAAGCTGGCTTCAAGCTATAGCTGAAGTCATAGCTAGAAGTTAAGAGCCAGATCGTGGTCACATGAGTCAGTCTGCTGGCATCATGCAGGACTACTGCATGGTTAAGGTAAGCTGAGCTGGTTCCCAGACTAGGAATGTAATTCTAGAAACTGTTTGTCCTATGTCACGAGCATGCCGTGCAGTTTGTGGTGAACAGCAGTGCCTGCTCAGAGAGGGTTCAGGCCTGTAAATAGTAAGAAAGTCTTAGTCCAGGACTGTAATGTATTGGCAAAGCCTTATAGGAAGTGTGTGCATCACTGGCCCTGGCCAACTCCATTGATCTCTTGCTTTCATAAGCACTAAATTCACTTAATTTTTTTAAAAAAGCTTTTATTACTGGTTCCTTTGGAGCTTTTGCAATCTGTTGTCTAATGCAAGCCTTGTTTAAGTTTAAAAAAAAATATCTCTGCAATAACAGTTCTCCTGTGTAATAACTAATCAATATATGCTAATAATTTGCCAAATATATTTCTTACAGAGGAATGGTTCTGAAGTTAGGTGACTGCCAAAAAAGAAAGAAAAAAAGGGGAAAAAAAGCTTCTTTAATTCCTTAGTCAGTAAGTGTTCCTATCTGTAAAAGATTAAGCAGTTTTGTGGTTTTGCCAATTAGTATAGAAATTTTATGAGCTGGCATGAATATTCAATTCAAATGATTTTTTTACAGCTAGGTTATAAACCTGTAGAAAACATGGGAGGCTAACTCAACCCTGAATATAGCAGCGAAGCTGAGTGCTGCTGTAATAAAGTAATCTATTAAAAGGTTATCTTTCACATAAGATTGCTTTCCCTAAGTACCTAAGCATATTAACAACATCTGAAATGCACTTGTAATTATACACACCTCAGAAAAGATTTAAAATTGCCTTCTTTGTCCACACTTACAAAAACATCTCAGTCACTCTGTGATCGTATTTTATCTATGCACCTTAAAGCTTGTAAAAGCAAAATGGAAGAAGCAATCACCCATCAGAGAATTGCTCATAGGTGAACTTTGGCCATCTCTAGTGGCATTAATTTTGCTCTCTGTGAACTGCACTTGACACCCTTGTAAGGTCTGGAGAATTTTTCCTATCTCTGACTGGCCTACATGACTATTTGCTACTAATTTGCACTTTGAAGATGATGGACTGGAAAAAAAAGAAATAGTTCATTTAGTTTCTGAAGAACAGCTTTCTGGCTAAGTCCTGCAACTTTTGGGGAAAGACTGCTCTTTGCCCGTTCCGTCAGTGCTGGTGAAATTAGCAGCGTGCTTGCATGACTGGAAATTGCAGGAGTGGGTACAGCAGCAAAGCAGGAAGCATGCTGCTTTAATCACAACATCTTCATGTTTGAACTTTAGGCACCTTTTGCCTGCTTACCAACCATACTAATGAACTTATAGGCCCTGCAATAATGTTGCTGTCTCTTTCTGTATACTGCAGAAATATACAGCGTATAACA
Organism: Falco biarmicus; assembly: GCF_023638135.1. Taxonomy (NCBI): domain Eukaryota; kingdom Metazoa; phylum Chordata; class Aves; order Falconiformes; family Falconidae; genus Falco; species Falco biarmicus. The sequence continues at coordinate 48,343,299 of NC_079293.1, read as the reverse complement.
CAGTAAGAAATATCTAGAACATACTTTTTTCTGGCGTGGTATTTAGTTTCTGGACCAGGCACCAAGACCAGCAAAACAGAACTTCTCAAAACACAGTCTCATACAGTGAAAGCAGAATGGCTTGAACAATATTGAGATTTTTCAACAAAGATAATAATACTACTTTTAAAGCTGCTGTGTCTCTTTGCCTTGTTAGGGATCAGATTTTGCTGTCCTACTCAGGCAAAAATACCTTTGCTTTTAAACCCTTGTAGAAATTCAATTTGAAAATGTTTCAGCCGGCTCCATTTGGCAACTAGGTTTAGGAAGTAACATTTTTATCTGCCTCCAGTCTTCTGGGGCTACTGGTTATTTGGTGGAGAGTATTTGAGCTAATGGAGCTCACTTGAATTCCCCTTAGGAATTAGATTCTTTCCTGAATAAGGGCTGTGGCATCAGTTATCAGCTGTTCTGCTGAATAATCTGAATACCCATGGAGCTTTTTAGCTTTTACTTTGTGAAACCCATGGCTTTTAGAAAGGTCTGTGATGGTGCTGGTGATTTTTATTGTGATAATACTCCTAAATGCCCAGGCACAGCTGAGGGTGGTACTAATATACACCACATGCTACCTACAGAATTGCTGCAGCAGAAGCATGGGGTCCCTGCCCTGAGCGCCTCATGGTGTCAGGGTTTTCAAGATGATTTGTTGCAGAGTCCTACTTGCTGGATTTTATTTCTAAAATGATCTTGTTTCTAAATGTTAATTTTCAGTATGGAACATCAGTTATAAATGTATATGTTATTAGGGCATTTTATCATATTTAAGAGGACTTCCTAGCATCTCCTTTGGCAATTTTATTAAATGAAAGTATTCATTTCCTGCTTTGGAAGGGAGAAAGCTGTGCAGTTTGGTTCTAGCTATAGCAAATTGATGAAAAACTTCTATAGAACTTAGTGGAAAAATCCTGCAGATTTAAAAGCAAAATGCCATCTCCACTGCATAACCCTCTGGGATGATTCAAAGCCAGATGCAAAGAGACTAGCATAATTTTACATCTCTGTATTTTAGGAGCAATTTCTTAAAAGCTGAATATTGTCTCCACTGTGAAACTTTTATCAGCGTTGAGCCAAAGAAACCCATTATAATACTTTTGCATTTAACACTTCTCAGATGAAGGCTGGAGGCAAGTGTGATGGGAGGTGGAGGGAAGTGGGGAATCTGTTGCAATGATGTGTTCGTATGTTGTATCACACACAAGAAGGATGATCTTGCGTGAAGCATTTCCAGGGTAGAAAATGTAGCTCCTAAACTTTCTCCACTCCTGCAAACTGTGTGGAAGAAACTTTAAAAAGGAAGAGCCTTTTTAACATTAAGGGAGGGCAGTGGATGTGGTGGATTCTCTATCATTAGAGCTGTTTAGGTCAAGACTTGCTGTGCTCAAGCCATACCTGTATGGTAGGTGAGACTCGATAAGATGGTCTCAGTGGTTGTTTTTGGCCTTAATGATACAGGGAAATCCTGCAAAGCATTTGCCTAGGATACTGTCAGCAGGTATGCTTTCATTTCTTAGGGCATAGTTTAAATTGTATAAAATCACATGCTGACTTACAAATGGTGGGAGTATTAGGCCCATCTTCTACTGTGTTGATACAATGGAGGAATTAATTAAAAAAATAATTCTGGTAAGTAAGCTGAAAGAGGACTAGAAAGTGCCTACTCTTTCAGACTGCAGGAAAGTCACTAATTGCTCTAAACTTCACTGAAGTGCAGAGCAAGGGAACAGATAACACAGAAATGTATTAGTTGCTTTTGTTGCAATATGAAAGACTGCTGCAAGGGATTAGTTTTTCTGTTCAGCAAAGGAAGGGACTGTGTTTCTTGCACACTCCACCTCTTTTGCTATAGTTCAAGAATCTCAAGGTGCTAACAACAGTTTGGCAGTGTCAGCAGTGTAGTTTGACAACACATGGAGTGGCACAGCACTGCCCCACAGAATAGTTTTCCCGACACCCTTTCAAGACTGCTGTTTACGAGCATGCTGAGAACATTTTTATGGGAACATGCAGGCAAACACACACAGATGGCTGCAATTGCCCTCCCCCCTCCCCTTCCCTGGTGCGTAATCTGCGCTTGTATTAATTTTATAATTATTGGGGGTAATACTGTATTATCAGGTCAGGCAAGTTTTCTTCGTGAAGGTTCACCTGGTTAAGTACTGCATGGTGATAGATAAATTTTGTGTTACTTCACATTGCTTGGGACCAGTGCCAATCAAATCACCGCCTGACTTGTGTACCAGGTAATCAGTCACACCCAGGCTATCTACAGCCGTGCTTGCCCGGGCCAGTCTTCTATGAAAACAGCTGGGAAGTGTGCCATCTCAACCGTGTTCCCGTGAAATGGCAGATAAAAGCGGCTAGAAAACTTCAGCCACTCTTTCAGTACGCAATGGTGCTTCTGGCGCTTGCAGGGAAAAGAGACGGAAGGCTGGGAGGAGGCTGGGGAGTGGGTGAGCATGTGGAGCAGCCGCGGTCACGGCACAGCGACTGGCTTTCAGCTGGGGCAGGGGGAGAATGTGGGAACCTTCCCACAGCATCTCCCGGCTTGGAGAATCTCTTCCCTTCCAGCACCGTGTGCGCTGCGCTCCCTCCAAGGGCATGGTCAGATGTTTGCTTGAGAAACAGCTGTGGTGGTTGTGCAAGTTACTGCTTGATCACCTATTTGTTCCTGCTCCCCTCTGCCAAGGTGCAGTAACCGAATCCGCGGGCTCTTCCAGGCTGTTGCAGCATGGAGGGACACAGGCTTTGCTTCAAGTGTTCCCAGGTACAGACAGTTGCCATGCCCGAGTCGGGGGGCAGAGACGAATCGTTAAGGGGCAGTGACTTTTTAAGCAGAGGCAGCTGTCTCCCAAATGAATGTCTGACTGTGCCATAAAAGACACTCAACACCATTAAACATTGGGCTGTCAGCAATAATTACAGAACGTGTTCACACTGTTTAAAAAAGCAAAAACTACAGAGAGGAAGAGAAGTGACATGAAAATTCAAATGTGAAGAAACTAAATAGCTACACTTGGAAAAATAAAGTGTTGCTTATGTGACTAGAGAGTGTTGTTCCAAAAAACCACAATTTAGGAGCAAATTTTGCCAGGGAGCTTTTCATGTAGGAAGTGGGAATGATGAGGCGAAAAAACTGCTTGGCCCTTTTGCTGTTTTGCCCCTTTCTTTCTCTTTCTGGGACTTGAAAGGTAGGCCATTTCTGCTGCAGTTTTTTCATGCTGATAGTTTAATGTACATAAAGTAACGTATTTGGCATATATAACCTCACCTGTCTATTTCAGTGTACGTATGAGAAATTGTAAGGTACCTCTGTGGTGTGGAAGCTAAATAGTCTGAAATCCATCGCTGTATCTCATAGTCAATGAGGGAACACCTTCAGCAGAAGAGTCACGCTTTAGGCAACATATGGCTTTCTATCTGTGGTCATCACAAATAATGTCTCCAAGGGCTCCCAGTCAAAGAAACCAATGAAAAAATGTGGGTTGCAGACTAGGTGTTTGCAAAGTCAGCTTTGATTTTTGTCATCCTTGTCATTTTGCCCTGTCCATGTGACTCTTTACATTGATGGGCAGGCATCATTGTAAAGCCATGGGGACTTGCAGTGGAGACAGGGTGGGGTGTAGTGCTGCAAATATGTTTTAAGTGATTAGGTTTAAAACTGCTTCTGGCTCTCCAAAGAGAGCATCCTTTTGATGCTCTACAGCATTCTGGTTCAGAAAATGGTAAAAAAACCACCCAGACATTTCCAAAGATGTGTGTAAAATGTTATGGAAGGGCTATTCATATCCCCTGTTTTACTGGCTTTAGTAGAAGCACTTCAGAAACACTTCTTGAGCCTTGAATTCTTGTGCTTCTGTCAGCCCTTCATGGAGCCATTTGGGACTGCCTGTGACCGTGCTTCTTGCCCAGCATCCTGGTCTTGGCACCTCTGTCATGGGCAGACACGTTCCGACTGGTTTTTAACACATCCATGTGAGCTTCAAGAAGACAGCAGATATTCACCTGGGCCACACTGTGCCAGGTACCAGCACCAGGTAGGTACCCGCTCTCTCTGTACCAAACACACCTGGAACAGAGCAGCCGTGCATTGGCAGGACTGACAGTGCAAGCCGTTACAAATGCTTCTGGCATTAAACCCTACGTGGGTACCTGCCTATGCCTGCCAGGCTCCCATCATCTCTTGCAAATAGTGTTTAGACTCTCAAGACTCTCTCAGAAGGACTCTTGGCTTCCCCTATGCTCAGCAGCAAGGATTCGGGAACAGATCCTTGCTGCTGTTTGGAGCAGGATGTCTTGACTGGGAAATACAACTGAAGGCTTCATGCAGATTGTCTAGGAAGTGGTAAACCAGTTCATTAACCCATTTACGAAATCAATATATCACACAGGCAGCTGAACAAAACGTGGCAGCTCTGCCTATATCCCCTTAACACCTGAGGGACTACTGGCTGAAAACGTGAGAGCCCCTTCACTCTGTCCTTAGCAGTATACGGTATCTGTGGACCTCACCTGGATCTGCAGAGCCAGCCTTGCTTGGTAAGTTAGCACTTGAGAAGTTTTGTCCATAGGACATCCAGCTGCAGGAAGATTTTTCTTTAGTGGTACTGGAGCTTCATGTGGAAGTAGGTTGATCTTCCCGAGCCCCAGGGTCAGTGCTCCTGGTGGTTCCAGCCACAGCAGAGAGGTAAAAGAGGCCAATCTGTCATTAATTCTCAAGTATTTAATCTGCTTTCTTTTGCATTAACCATAGGATTAAAAAAATACATCACAGGAGAACCTGTGTCTCGCGAACAGCATCGTTTTCTTGTGCAGAATGGCTGGCTGAAACATGGAGCTGGAAAAGCACAACCCCTGGTTCAGTGCTTGGTAGGCTCCTCTTGGTATTGGGCACTGACGTGAAAGGATGTTGCTTTCCTGCTGACTTCGGCCAAAGGCAGGGCTGCTTAAACAGTTTTCCCCAGCATTGCTTTGCTTTAGTCAACGTGTTTTCACACGCAGTGGGGTTAGCGGACTGAGCGCCCTTCCTGACTGTGCTTCACCCCGGTGTTTCAGAGCAGTGGTGAGGGGCGGCGAGGGGAGAAGGAAGCCATCAGTACACAGCCGGGAGCTGAAACCAAAAGACAGCCCGTGCTGCATGTTCCCACTTCGCAGCAACTGTGAATCACACGCGTAAAACGCATTTGCGTGCTGCTTGTGCGGCTTGTCCCTTGAACGCTCCAAACTCTTGATAGCTGCTCCCACTTGCTGCAGTGTCACCTGCTGGTGACATCAAAGTACTCAATAGCACGCTCCCCCGCGCCACGCTAAACAAAGTCACTGAAGCCCTTGAAAACTCCTACAGATGTTTCCTCTCTGAAGACAAAAGGATATTTTTCTCCCCTCCCTTCCTCCTTCACACCAAAGAACAAATCCTATGCCTCGCTGCGTTTGTACCACCTCAGATTAATTGGCACTAATGCAAATGATCGTGGCAGTGTGGGGGATGTTGCTTGAGAGCATAATAGTTGTCGTATTTGCTTGCATGTGGTTACTCCACTTCAGCTGTGTAATTCATTGCTTTATAAAGTGCTTTACAATGCACTACGGCACAGGAAGCTAATCGTATGCTGTGGCAGACAATACAGCAGAGATTCAGAGTTACTGCAGGTCTCCTAAGGTCCATGCCCTGAAGTCCCGGGTCCTTTTTCTTCAAAAGTCCCCCTCGAGTAAGTGTCTATTTCGCCACCTGGAACAAACTTAGAACCGCTCTAATGTCTGGAGCTTTTCTGCTGGCTCCCCATGGGATTCCCTTTCATTCCTTTTTGGTCTAATTCCCCGTCCCTTCACTCCCACCCTGAGTTTCTCTCCCTCTTTTTAGGCATCTTATTGGCAGAGTACTCCAGGCATAGCAATATGAAGGATGCACAAGAGTTTCCATTCTAAGAAGGGGGTTATTTTGAGTTGCTTATGTTTCTGGCTGCAATTTTAAGCATTTGATATCAAGCCCAGAAGCATTTTTTTAATTGGAAAGTGTAAGCTGAGATAGGTACAAGAACAACGATTTCTTAAAAACTGGCACTTCCAACTGTGTAATTTTAACAGTTCTCATGGATGTGGGCATGGATTGGTGTTTGGTTCTGAGGTATCTCTCGGCTCTTCTGGTGCAATTGGTTATTTCTGACTGGTGGTCACAGGGTTTTTTTCTGTGCATGCAGGCCCTGCTCTCTAGGTACCACACTGTGCTGGTGCCATGCTCTTGTTTCTAGCCTTGGAAATCTCTCTCGTTGACCAGTAAGGCATTGAGGAAGAAAGGTGTGCTCCTCCAATAGGCAGTTACAATAGAAAAGCCAGCGTGGAAGGATGCAGTGAATTTACTCAATGGTTTGCACAAGTTTTTGCCTTGGTCTAGTGTGCTGGCCTAGCAGAAGCTGAACCATGTAAAAGTTCATCATTTAATTTGTTTTCTAAAAATGCACGAAATTCTATTAAAAACCCTGCATGACAAGACTATCAAATTGCAGACACTCAAAGGCTAAGGAAATGACAAAATTGAGCTTGCCTACCCGGCTTTAATTCTGTTTCCTCGCTTGTATAGTTACAATAAAGTTTAATTAGATTGTCGCATATTATTTTGGGGAGGTGTTGGAGCTGGGCTCCCGCCTCATTCATTTTGCATGCTAATGCAGCACAAGGCAGTTTTTCATGAAACAGTGAGGGCCAGAGTACCTCACTTACTGCAGGGGATGTATGATATGTCATAAATAAGATTGGTGTTTGTAGCAGGCAGGAGCTGTATGGCACACTGTGAATGTAGAATGAGTTTCGATGGTGACGGGGTAACCACTTACTCCTTCAGCCTGCCAGCCACTGACTGCTATTCCAGTCCTTCCAGTCCACAGTTGAGGAATACCAAGCTGATACTCCCATACCAGCTACCTCCCTAGCACACATATATTCCCATGCTCCAGTTGTCTGGGAACCATTCAGCAGAAGATGCCAGCATGTTATGTGTCCTAATTCAGAGACCAGTCCTGAGGGACACACTGGCTTTCTTAAGTGTCCCGTGGTAAATTACTGTCGTGGGAATGACAGCTGCTCCGCATCTCACTGGGTCTTAGCGAGATGTGTTGTATGCTGTATGGTTCTTCATAGTTAGAGAAGTTTCTTCGCAGATAAGCACACTAAGGACACATTCTCTTTTCATTCTCAGGCAGTGGTAAACATGAAATGTAGTTTCATGCAATGGAGTTAATTCATATTCAGGCAGTCATTACTGTTTCCAGCAGATGAAAGGTTTATGGCCATTTATTTGAGGGTTCACCTATCAGTCTTCCCCATTCGCAGTTAAGGCTGGCAATTGCTTCTCTGATAAAGATTGTATATTTCCCCCAAAATGTTTTCCTGTTTATTTCTGGTTGGTTTTAAGTGGTGCTGGAGTGACTTTTCCTTTTAGCTACAAATGCTGCTCTTTGAAATTGGTGCGAATGACAGTAGAACTTAAGCGTAATAACAGAAGGCATCTCTGCTGCTGTAATTTCACTTGCCTTCTTCCCATGCTCTTCTGCAACTGTAGCAAAATGCTGAATAGCTTCAGTATTTCATCTTCAGAAAGCTAGAAAATATAGCCAAGGACGCTGAGCCACACTGAAAGGGCTCCCAGAGCACTGAGAAATGTTCCCGTTCTTTTAGGTTCAGCCAGCCTTTTTCTGTTTGTTGCTTCAACTTATGTAAATTGGTAGAGTTCAAGTAGATTTAATATTTATCATCCAAGACACGAAGGGTCAGCCCTCCTTTCTTCTACATTCCCTCCACTGGAAAAGTGTAGTTTCAGTAAAATGTCAGCATTTGTGATTTAAATACATTTCAGCAAGAAGATTTGCAAATTGTTATTTCTGCTGTCCCTCCCCCAAAGTACCACTTATTTTTTCTCTCTCAAATAGTAAGATCTAAGGAGTAAAGCAAGATGACTACAGTTGCTACATAACAAGGCTTAAAGTCTGCTTCTTTTTCTAAAGCTCTTAAGGGTTTTGAGAGTCTTCAGAAAAATTTCTGAATAAGGCACATCACATTAATAATGCTGATCTGTGGGTGTCCATCAGGATTCCTCCAGAAGATCCCCTTTCTGAGATGGATTCAGTAGATGAAGTAGCAAAATTATTCATTTGTTCATTTTTGTTATTTGGAGACATCACCATTTGCACTGAAAGGATGTGTACACCCCATTGTGCCACATGCTGAACACCATGAAGTCCTATGATCTCTCCTTATTGTTGAAATGTGGAGAGGGTTCTGGACATCCATGCGTCCATCCACAGCTTTTTAATGGCATCCTTCAGCTGCTCTCACATGGTTTTGTTGTGCAGGCTTTGTCCTGCTGTTCACTCCTCTTAATCCTGGCTTTACAGAGGACTACAGGACCTGTTTCCTGGACACCTTTCCTGGTTCTTACTCTCTCACAGGTTAGTCCCTGACTGTCAAGTCCTCCAGGGCTCTGCACTTACATTTACTCTGGGATAGAGCAGGTGTTCATGAACACAGTTCTCACTTTGTATTAGCTTCCATGTTCTTCTGTCATGGGTAATGCTCATGTGATCAAGAGTTTTTTTTTATTTATGATTTTTTTTTTATTGCAAAATGGCAGGTGTGTTTATCCTATGGCTTACATTTTTCTGGTCTTGGTACAGTTTCAGCGTTACTGAAAATCTTATCTGGAGAAGACCTAGCTTTGTAATTTCATGTATCACTGTAAAATCAGGTATGATACATGCCACTGACATCTTTGTTGTGTTCACTGTATTTCGCTCCTTTGAGATGTCATGCATAACTTGTAGCCCATCTCCTGATGCTGAATCTTGCAGGCAGCTGCTAGGGGGTGAAAGGATCTGCAAATCAGAACATTTGGCATGGGGTGGGGGTCACAAAATGAGAGGCTCCGATAGTAAACAGAAGGACTGGGGCTGATCTTACAGATGTTCATGCTAGATGTTTCACCAGGTATGGTCTACTCACCCATTAGGTGACTTGATAATCAAGAGGACTGGGGGAATGTTGTGCACTGGAAGAGAAGAAAGCTGAGGTGCCTGTCCAAGCCAAGTTCACTGTGCATCATTATGACCCTTCTAGAAAGGTGGTGGTGGTGGGAAGGAGAATTTTGCATTTCTTCCTCCCATTCAGCTCCTTAAAACAACACATTAAGGCCTTATTACAAAAAGGGTATTCAAAAATCCATCATCTCCCCTGCTAACGTTGCTTTTTGTTTTCTCAGGCTTTCTGTATTTTCATTTTGCTTGAACACTCTGGCTGCTGAGTGCTCAGCCACTTCACTTTCAGTTCAGAGCCCCTCTCTGGTCTCCGGCAGCGGGCTGAGCGCCATGGTGGTTGCATTTCCAGGGCTGCAGAGGAAACCATTACCTTAAAAAACAAACAAAGCAGATGTTTTCTTCTGATAGGCGTCATACTGTAAGAAAACTCCAGAGCGTGCAAAGAAATGAATATGAATGTACGTGTGCATTTGTCCCCCTCTGATCAGTCACAGCTTGTTGAGGGAAGGCTGTGCGTGAGGGAGAACGGATTGAGCTCAGTGCCACAGCTGGCTGGCAAACTACTGCCTGCAGGGGCAGCACAAGGGAAAGAATTAAAATCAATTGCAGGCAAAATCTTATCCTTCCTTTTTAACCCGCTGCAGCTGGGGAAGCCGGGGAAGGGAGCCAGGGAACGGAGTGAGGAGATGCACACACACGACTGCAGGGCGCAGGAGGGGACTGTTTGGGAACGGGAAGCTTTAGTTAAGGGCTGAGGGAAACAGCAAAGGGTTGTAGGTTTATTCCTGGGTGGAGCCAGAGATCGAGGACACGGCTCTCATGATCAGTGGAGAAGGACAAAGTCTTCTGTCTCTTCCTAAGAGCTGTTTGGAGAAAGTGGAGGAGATGCAGAGAGGCAGAGTGTGATGGCTAATGTGGGGAGGAGGCGGTGGTGTAGGAGAGGGGCTGGGAAAGACGTGATGCTTTGGGGCAGCTGTCCCTCTAGTACAGTGAGATAGAGGGAAGGGTTGTCAATGGTTGTTGTACGTGGTTCACTCAAAATCTGGGACGTGTTCTCCCTTTTGTTATCAGTGCAAGTGGTCTAAAGCACTGCTTTCTTAAGACTGTGCTCCTTTGAGCTGTAAAAAGTGGAAGAATACAGCCAGTCATATGATAGCTTTGAATTGCAATGGATCCATCCAATGGCTAAAAAAAAGTACTGCAAATAAGAACAACTGATTTATGAAGAGTATACAGTATATACTTGCAGAATGGCAGTTCCCTTTTCTCCCCTTTCCTCCACATTTTCCCCTTAAAATCTCATATGTGACCATTATGAATATCTGTTAAATAAATGGTAACCCTTTGCTTATTACCTGATAGGGAGTGCAGTCATTTCCCATGAGCAGCCATTAGGTGCATACTGTTTTTGTGGAAGCAAATGCAAAATGTTACTGGGACAGCGAATTAACCAGGATCACCAAACATTTAGGAAGTTTCCATGTTGGACTTCACTGTCCTCCAGGGCCAGGTGGTTTTGCCTCTGAATTATGTGCAGGGCTGGGGAGGCAGCAAAAGTTTGCATAGCTTGTGTAGTGGTTAAAAAAAACCCAACTCCCAAAATGTGATCTGAATTTAATTCACTCATTAGATGGTATGTGTGAACACAGATACTAGAAGTCCTTTAGGTTAGATGTTACACGTATCTGACCTGAGAAGCTAGCCAAAGTTCAGGATACTGCCAATCTTTTGTTAGGAGAAGAGATGAAAGAGGCAATCAGGTGGTCTTGATGAAATCTTGTATTATGACAAAGAATGCAAGAGGAACCCATCCCTTGAACCTGCAGGGGATCAGGCAGGAGGTAATCTCTTTACACACAGGGTCAGGTCTCTCTGCCCCAGCCCCTGCTCATTCAGATGCTTCTCCTTTCCCAGTTTTGTCAGAATAGTGATGGGGTCTTTTTTCGTCTTCCTCCTGAGCTTTTTTGGTCTTGCTGTTTCTGTCACGCACAATTCCTCACAACATAATTGCCTGTGAAACCTCTCTGTCCACATGTGTCTTTGTTTTGGGAGATGGCATGTAGTTATGTTTGGGGTGGAGATCATTATTGTTTCAAACATCTGGCTTCATAAAGAACCTTAATGGCTTCTCTGAATTTATTCTGAATGAAAGGATGAAGTGTTAGACCCACCATCTTCCACTAGCTTCTTACCCAGCTCATAGCAATAAACTGACTGGGAGCCACATAACCTGTCAGGCTGCTTATTAAAGAAGATGTCAGGAGAGGACTATTTAACCGCTCTGCTCAGAGGGGGACGTGTGATGACTGACTTATACAGCAACTTGCATTGCTGTGTTGGAAAAGCAAAGTTCAGGAAACTCTTTGTCTTACAGAAAGAGGTAGACTGCTCACGTGGAGGAGCAGAGAGACATTGCCCTCAAGGCAATGGCAAAGATTGCCCTGAAAGGGATGTGTTGTTGTGACCTTGACTGCACCCCTTCCTGGCAGCAGGCTGTGGGCACAGGGCTCAGAGGAAGCGGCCAGCACCAATCCTCCAGATCCATGGAGGTTTCATGTGGGATCATAGCTCACGGCAGCTTGACCTCTCCCTGTGCACCATGGGGTCATGTGTAAATCAAATCCCCTTGCCCTGAGAGGTGATAACTTTGTGTGTTGTGAATCAAGATATGCCCTGGAAGAGCAGCTTTGAAACACATATCTCTTTCCTGTGTGTGCAGATGGGGAATTATGCCATGTGAATGTTATTTTACACACCTTGGAGACCCAAGTGAGTAGTTAGTTCATCCCCTGACACCAGAAGAGAGTCCTGGATAGAAAGTACATGAGATATTAAACAGATATAACACTTAACCTTAGCTCGTGATGCATGTGAGAGTGAAACCATTACTGTTTTGGTGGTGGTGGTAAAACAGGGTGCTCAGTGGTGCTTCTGAAGGTTTGCGATACAGTGCAAGCAGGATGTGTCGAGGACTTTGTACCTCAGCCATGGCAGCCTTTTTACTGGGTGGAAACTGAGGAATAGGAAATGTGCTGTGAGGATGGCCGACTAAACTGGAATAAAAGATAACTGGTTCATGGGTGGCCATAGCCCCACTTCTTATTTCCTTGCTGTGAGGCAGAGGTGTGCTCCCCTGCGGAGCCTTGGTTTCTGGTTGTTTGTATGGAGGGTCTTAGCGGTTTCTAGCAAGTTGTTCCAAAGTGAGACTGAGCCAGTGGAAGAGAGTTGCTCAGCAGCATGCCATGGAAATGCATTATACATGATGTTGTACAGTGGAGTTCCTGATGGGAAACAAACAGAAGTGGCGCTCCATTAATAGGAAAAATGGGTAATAATATAGTTTTATAGGCCCTGTCATCCCTGGGTCTTACAGCATGTCGTAGGGAAAGGCATTAGGTAAAATTAGATAATATGCAAGGATTATGGCCATTTTACAAAGAAAAGGTACATTGAAGAGTTAGGCAGTGTTTTCAAAAGCCTTTCTCTGTGCTTAGCTTAGTATATTCTGTAATCTTAATGGTTTGTTACCTGAAGAGGACCAAGGAGTGTGTGCGCATGTGTATGTGTGAAAGTAGAATATTATCCAGACTATCTACCAAGCACATGGGCAATATGGGATTCCCCACTGCCATTGTATGCCCAGCCCTCTTCTACAGCTACTGCTGAAGGCATGGGAGACTTGAATTGCCCAGTGTTGAAAAATCAGGCTGAAGTCACAGTAAATTTAGTCCCCAAATGTGGCAATTGGATTTGGGAGGGGGGCATCAACTTGAATGATACCTTTTTCATTTCAAGGTGAAAGGTGAGTACACTAAAACCAAAGAATACAGCAGTTTTAGCCTTCCACACTGCTGCCCTAAATTGTATCACCTCCTGGACAGATACTGCTTTTGATTTTGCAAAATCACTTGATATTAACATTGATTCATCATGGCTGAACATCTAATACTCTCCCTCGAACACTTTCCTGTGACATGGAGTTAGTTACCGTGTTGTAATTCAGGGGTGTGCCATTCATTTACAAATGTGTGAGTGTTCATGTTTGTTCCTGTGTTAAGCCCTCTGTGCATCAGGTTTATGAGTCTAATGGTCTTCTCAAGAGAATCACCTCATCAGATGGAGCAAATTGAAAAAGCAGCTTTGGAGTATTTTTTATATTGCCGTGAACATTAGTTTTGCTATTTAAATTAATGCTATATTGTGTTTTATTTTGTTCATAGTACAACAGAGACAAATTCTGCAATTACACTGGAATAGTTCATTACAGATGACACTAATAATTGAACAGAGACATTGGAAAATGCCTCTTCTCCTTTACAGCAAGTATGCACAATTGTCAGAAGGTTATACCAGATACAAAAAGTCACATTACAGTAAAGGAAGGGCATGAATCCTTAATCTGGATGATGGGAGAATGTTGCTGGCAGGAGCAAAGGTCAATTTAAGAGTCTCAAAATCTAATGAGTGATGAAAAAGAGTAGAAACTAAAAAAGAAGCCTGTAAACCTATGACAGTGTTATAGATTTGCCCGAGATATTAAGCCAAGAGTTATAGGGACATTTAATCTTTTGTCTGGGGCCAAAAGAGCTGAATAATATTTATTGTTAGTGCTCTCATATCTAGACTTCACCTCAGTATTTCCTTCTGATCCCATTCCTGGCAATTAACGTGTAAGAGAGAGACCACGTGAATTTTCAGTCCAGAAATACGTGGTAGCTTTGTTCTAAAGTGTATAACTTCAGTGCAGCTGGAAAGATATGAGAGAGAAGGAGACTGCCACGGGGAAGAGGGACAGAGTAGTTTTGTAGGCAAACTTTAAAATACCTTTTCCACTAAAGCTAAGAATCACCATTTAGGCCACATTCACATTAGGAAATAAAATGCAGTGTTTCTCCTGCAGTTTAAACTTTACCATTTCTTGCTCTCTGCCCCGCTATGAACTCTCAGAAATTACCCACTGTAGATGCCAGTAAGAGGAAGGAAAATTAACCTGTACATTTCACTTGAAGTTTGAAGTGCCCACATTAACAAAAACCAACCAACCAACAACAACAACAAAAAAAGGCACGAAGGGATTACATCAGCAGAAATGTCGTTATGGGCAACATTTTCACAAGCGACCAGCTGGGATACCAGAAGCCCAGTAACAGCTCCTCTGCTTTTGAAGGTGTGATGTTTTGCATCAGTCTGTCCTCGAGGTATGTGGATGGCTTCCACTGGTGTGATGCAGCTGCACAGTGTCAATGAAAGCCTGCGTAATTTATTTCTTACCTACTATTAACAGCTGCAACCCCAAATTTACCCACAGTGACTTTTTTTTTTCCCAAGACAGAGCTTTTTCATGTATCACTGCACAAATACTTCCATTGGAAATTTCAGAGATTTGGAAGCCATTTTTGCCTTGGCCACCGTTTTGGGGGATATGTGGGAAGCTTGAATGTGTGTAGCCCCTTTTAATAGGCATTGCAGTTATTTGCCTCCCAAAGATGTAATGAGGTGCAACTTATGAATACCTGGGAAAGTATTTGGAGAGAAAAGGCTTTATATAAGTGCCATTTAAAAAATATTATTATACTGGTCTTCAGAACAACTGAAATACAGGGAATTTGGTATAAACTAACATAAAACATTAGAGGCAGTAATCCACCCGTAGGGCTTCCCGCTGGTTGCAGGCTGTAATGGAGACAAGTCTCAGGCATCTCACTATTGTGCACTTAAGTTTTAAACAGTTTTCAAAAGAAAATCTGGTGGTAGAAACATCTGATCTGCTTTATGTGATAACTTTCTGCACAACTAATTGCAGATTTTGGAATTCCTTTTCCTGACACTGAATTTTGCAATGGTGGATCTCACGGTGCTCCACAAAGTTCATGACTGTTGTTCTGCAGAACATCAGGGAACATCTTGGCTATAAATGCGAAAGCTCACCTGGGGATTCAGGGAGTGATGGCTGGGGAGAGAGCTCCTGCCTCCCCAATCCCAGGGGGTCTTTACCCAGGAGACTGTTTTGCCTCCCTGAACAGGAATTTGAAAACCTCCCCAATTAGCGTTTGCTGGAGCCATGCTTCTCACTCCTTTTCTACTTTCTTACAAGTGTTAATTTTGCTACATTGTTCAATGATATCTTTAAAATATCTTTGGCACTGGAGGCATTTTTCACTTCACTGTTTTATTATCTTTCTCAAGTACTTGCAATGAGTCCTTCTCTTCCTGAGATAACAGCCTTGCTGAGGTCTAATAGTTCAATTCCTAAATATTGTGTCCCTTTTAAAAGACACACCAAAAAGAATACGAAATGTCATGTTTAAAACAATATTTTGGAATATAAAGAAGCTTACTTGGATTATTATTCCATAATAACATGATTATTTCTCACAAAAACAGTGCTACTTATGTTGTTTCCTGTTTGAAATACCCTGCTTTGCATTTTTTTAAATTTATGAAATAATTGGTTTTGCACAGCAATCTACAGCAAAAATATTCAGAGACCCCTGTGCATTTCTGCCTGATCTGCTGCATTTCCTCTCTCCCAAAGAAAAAGACCTTGGATGTTTTAGATACAGCAGTCAGCATCCTTCAAAAGACAAACTTAAAAATTAGCTCTGATGTGATATAACTAAAATGCTGATGGTTCAATTTTTAGCTATTCAGGGTTGATGACAGCTGAAATAAACCAGTTACACAACTAGAGCTTCTTTCAGCAACACATTTAAGCACATGCTTAAAATTGGGCATGTATGTAAAGTCTGAGATTTTTAATGTTTTCCTAAATTAGATCTTTAGTTTCCTGGGGGTGTATATACAAGAGATTTCCCTCAGCAATATGGGTATTTCTGAGCACTGCCAGGGCAAAGGGAACGTGAGGCTAAAGTTTATGGTGGGGTGTCTCACTCCCAATTTCTTGAGGTTTTGCCTGAAGTGTAACTTTGCTTCAGAAGGTTCCATCTTCTTCACTCTGGCTTTCTCTTGTTTGGTTTGGAAGATGTAGTTATGTATTTCCTTAAGCCCTTATTAATGTGGAGAAACATTCTTTGCATGCTCGTAAAAAACAGACGCATCCCAGCCAGGCCCAGAACATATGTGACTGGTTCTATCCTCTTTACAACATATTGCTGTGTGAAATAAGGAACATGAGACAATCATCACTTTCCAGTCTCTCCGGACTGCGATGCCAGATAGAAGGCATCCATCCATTTTTTCCCTCATGCTTTTTAGTCCTTATTCGCCCATAGTGATTAAATTTGAATAGCCATTTTATTGCCAATTCTGTTAGCTATGATCATGCCTTATTAAGCTATTAAATGAAGTTAAATGAAAGTAGCAGAATCAGGCCCTTTGCTTGCCTGTTGCTCGTCTGCAGGTTGAAAGGCTTCGCCACTCCCTTTCTTCTCATGTTGTTAATAAATAAGACACATAATTCTTTCATTTAATAATTTTGATCTTGAGGTTTGATGGTGATGACATTCTAAGAATCCAGAAGGAATTAGTCATTTTGCAGTGCCAAAGCTCACTGTGCATAGGAGGGTGCTACTAGTGATGTGAAAAAAAACCCACAACAAACCAGGCAGCAAATTTTTTATGCCTTTTTTTTTTTAATGCCTCTCCCTTTTTTTTAATATAAGGTGGTATATCGACTGTAAGTGATCATATCTCTGGCTGCACGGAAGAATGGACTCAGGTGCTCTCACATGAAAAAAAATACCTTTGGAGACGTTCACACTTTTCTGTTTAGTTTAACTTTTTCTGTTTCTCTTCGTTCCAACAGAATCAGTTTAAAAAGCTTTGGACATACAGCTGGACATACATAAAAACTTGCATCCATAATTTGCTTTTGTAAATCATAGTTATTTGCATGTGTAGTTGCCCAATTTACTTATGCATATACAGGGCTCTGGTTTTGCACTTTTAAAATAAATAGAAGCTTTGCCATTTAATTTGGTGAGTACCAGATAAAATCGTGTACGTACACATTAAACATCCAGTTTCTCATGTCTTTCATGTCCAGTGATGTTGAAAATACAAGCTCGACTTGGACGCACTGGGCAGCTGGATGCATTATCTGATATTTGTCCCTGAGTGAACAGTCATTCTCTTATGCCAGGAGAAGATGTCTAGGTCTGGTTCACTGATAGTAAAGAGAGAAAGAAACTTTTACTGTTCTATCGGTTCAAATCAAGAGTGCATGAATAAATTTAGTGAGGCACATAAAGTACATTGAAAGTTGAGAGAAATTAGGTTTGCATTATAGGAATAGGATACGACTTTGAAGAGTCTGTTCTTTATTTTCCTTCCTTTCTTCCTGATTTATTTACTGACTTCTGCGCAAACTTGTTTGCCATGTGGTGCAAATCGAATTGAAACCACTGAATTTCCCTGACTGCTCAGGGTATCTACTGTCAGAAAATCTGCAGAACTTTTAGAATTAGCAGACACACAAAATGTTTATCTCACTTGTTAGCTTGGTAAAAGCCCACTGACTTTCTGAAATCACAGCAGCGAGCTGTAAATGATGTGTGAAATGAAAAGGCTTTGCTCACCCAGCAAACACAGAGAAAGATCAAGGAAGCAGTGCCATTGGACTGGGCTTGGTGGAAAGAAGGAAACCAGCTATGATACAAGAAGAATTAAGCCCAGATATACCGATAAATACAGAAAATAGATCAAGTTTGATGTAATACTTTATTTTTCTATGCAGGTCGTCCCCCCCCTTTCTGTCTTGCTCTGTTTCTTTTTGTACGGAGAGCTGCATCAAGGACTATGCAAAGCTCAGTGGTTCTGGTTTGTGTGACTTGCATGAAGTTTTAAATTTGAAATGATCATTGATTTGTGCATTATGTTCCAGTATGATCTATTGCATCAGGCACTTTGTTTTGTTTCTGTCCACATCTATGTGTTTTAGTGGGAAACAGCTTTAGCAGGGAGCCTGTGATGGAAAGCTGACTTGGAAAACAAGTGCTGGTTCAAGGGCAGGATCACCTGTTTTTCCTGCCTTCAACCTTCTGATGTTCTGGGAAAGAAGGAGAGGCACGTGGAGGTTAGAAATTTGAATGAGACTGAAATTAAAAGATGGGCCACACTTACAGGTTAGGTAAAGGCATACATTTTAAAGAGTGTGCCCTTGCAGTGGAACCAGATGCTGAATCTGTTGTGGCTATCGCCACTTTAATGGGAAAAGGGGGAGAAAGGGGTAAGGTGAGAACCATAGGGTCTCCTCACTAGCGGGTGCCAGCGGGTACCAGCAGGGATCACACATCTCTGGCCCTCCCAAAGTTTACAGTGTTTCCGTACCATCTGCCATCCCTATCCCCAATAATTGCTGGCTTAACCCTATTGAACACATGGCCCTGCACATGCTGGAATAAGTAGACACAGACCATTACGTGACTGCTCCATTTAAACGTTGATCCAGGGGAATATGAATATGTAACTAGAGTGGTAGCTGGGGCTTGACACTGTGCAAGGGTTGGTAGCATGGTTTCTGGATGGGATCTAGCTTGCACTCCCCAGTTCCAAGTGTGAGGAGAACAGGCATGTGGTTGTCTGTCCTTGTAAATCTACCTCAAATTGTGCCTTGCTAGGCACTGTTAGATTTCAAACCTTCTGTGTGAAGATGCCAAATAGCTATACCTGTCTCAGGATCCAAGCTTTAAATTGGGGCTTTTCATTATCATAACTTTTATTTACAGAAGAGCCAAGATGTTCTGTTGCGATGGTTCCTAACAGTACAGTTTGCAATATTTTTTTTTTTTCTGCTGTGTTTTGGCTTGTTACTGTAAAATACTGTGACAGATGGAGCATCATCTGTCAACAATTCCTATCTGACACAGAGTAGAAATTATTGCTATGATGAAATTATTGATCCTGTATCTTTACATTCAGGAGCAAGGAGGATCTTACACTACATTGAATAAATTCAAAAGCAGTCTAGTTTAGGATCCAAAAAGGATTTTACTCTAGGAAGACCCTTAGTACTGGAGGTGGAAAAGATTTTAGTCTTGGCAGACACAGCTACATAAAAGCTAATTTCTCTTAGCTGTCTTATTGCTTTCTATGATATGTCAACACTAGTATGGATGTATCCATGAATCTTTCGTGTGTGTTTTTCAGGCAGATAAGAACTAAGAAAGATTTAGGATTTTTTTTTGTGTGTGTGTGTGTATGTGTTCGGCGTGTTCTCTTTGCTGGGAGCCAACACACTTCTCTGTATAAGATTTTGGAGCGAGGGGAGAGCCTGACTAGCCAGGCTTGAGTCAGGAGAATCATCAGAGACAAAAGCATCATGGAAAACAATTAACAGAAAAAGATTTGGGTTTCCAAGAGTTGGCTGGCACAGATATGGATGTGGCCTAATGTGGCAGTAATTACAGCGCTAATGCTCTCTTATTAGTGCTTAAACCCAGGATGCCTCCTCCTTTTAATGACCAGTGGCTTTTATCACTGATTTGCTCCATCATTTACTAATACTCTTGCTGTAAGTAGTTATGCTGGAGAAACAAGAAAGGGCTAAGCTGAAATGATAAGAAGGAAGGAAATGTGAGGATTTGGCTCTTACCAGTGATGGTCTTAGTGCCTAAATGTACCTCCTTTGATTGACCCTAGTACTGGAGAGGAGAGCTTGTCTGAGCACAGGCAAATGCAGCCAACGTCAGCCAGTAGGTAATGTCTTGTTGGTAGTATCCTGAAAGTGTTACAAAGGTGAGTGGGAAGTCTGAGGCTGTTCTCCACGTTTTTTTGCTCCATTTGTGTGATAATGTAAGAGTTCGTACAGGTTATAGCTGTGTAACCCCATTCCTTAAAGCTGCTCTGCCTAGTACTTGTAAGAAGTGACCATTCTTATCCCTTCAGCAAATAGTGATGGGTTTTGGTGCTTCATGTGATTATCCCCAAAGAAAACATGCTACCTGAACATCTTCAGCCTTGAGCTAAAGCACCTGTAAACCTTGATCTGAAAATCTTGACAGCATGGTTTTCTTAGGGCATTTGTTGTTGCGGCTTTTTGCTGGGGCAGAAAAACAAAGACATAATTAATTTTTCTCTGCTTCCTATTTAAACTAGAAGGACACAGGCTGTTTACTTTTTACTGAAAAAAGAGTCCAGCCATATTTGTGGACAGTGATTTGGATTGGTTCTTTTTTTTTTTCTTTTTTTTTTTCAAACCTGTCTGTCCATTCCTAGCAGTGAAAAAGGGAAACATTGTTCATAAGGTGATTAAAAAAAGTTTAGAGTGGCTTGGAACTGCACTGAGGTGGTTTTTCCTGCCAGAGAGTCTATTAGTAAATGCTTTTATGAGACGCTTCAGTCTTCCAGGGTGAGTAAGTCGTGCATCCACAGTCTTGCAAAGCAATCATCTGTGAGTTGTACATGAAGAAATGTAGGGGAGGCATGTGTGGTGTGTGTTCCAATGGGACTATTCCCTAGCCACCACTTGGTTTGGAAATCGTATTAAAAAGTACAATTGTTGGTCATTAGGGTTAGCCTTGCAAAGCAGGCATGACAGCATTAGCAGGAAATGCTTCCTTGATTTCAATTATAATGCATAAATTATACTCTTCTTCTGTCTTATCCTTGCAACATTCAACAACAGCATTTCCATCTCAGTCTGGGGAATAGGATTTTGCACATGGTATAACTTCCATTGCCTTAAATACGGCCTCACCAGTTTTATCACTGAGCACTCACAATCTTCATTATTACAGTTCAGCCAGCAGAAATTAGTTGTATTTAGATCCCAGTAGGCCATAGGACACATGCAGCTTTGAGATTTGGCTTCCATTTAGCCTTGGGAAGCAGTCTTACAGCTTGACGATTGAATTACAAGAACTACTCACAACCCTCTGCCAACATTAGAGTAAAAAGCAGAGCTGTCCCGGGATGTGAGAAGCAAAGAAAGAGAAAGATGGGGCTAATCATTTCTTGTTATAAGACTGAAGCTTCTCTGGGAAAATCCAATTCCTCTGATATGCTTTCATCAGTCAAAATCGTTGCATGAAAAAAGAGGTTGAGATAATTACACAGTGGAGGTCAGTTTATTATTTACAGTGGTTTATTCATGAAGCACAAGTATGTAGCTTCCTGATCTTGTTGTCCACACATGTGAATCTTTATCAGCCTTTGTCTGAAACATTTATAGTATTTCTCTGGCTGGTTTGGGTAGCGAGAGCTGTGAAGCCTCCTTGAACATGGGCTTCAGCCATGCGGATATACATATAAGGACCCTGATGGGTTTGCATAACCCTCTCAGGCTGTTGGAAAGCCACTTACCTTAGTACCTAGACTAGTTACTCCTCCCTTTACTATGATCCTACCTGCAGGTACGGTGCAAAAAATGCTTACAAGTATTAATGAGCATGAACTGCTTAGCCTATCAACTTATTTTGTAAAATAAGTATTTCCTTTACCTTTTCTATTGAAACATTTCTCTGTGTGTGTGTGTACGTGTTTGCACTGGAGGGTTGTGCTGCCTTGCCTATGTTTAGCACATATCTGCTTGGTGACTATCACAGTTGAGATGCCTGTGTGCGTGAGAAGAGGAGTTTCTTGATACTGTCTTTATAGAAGGCTAAAATTATAGCTCCAGAAAAGGAATGTGAAGTGTTCAAAATGGGAAGAAAAACTGTTCTGATGTTGAAAAAATACAAGACTGTGGGTTTTCTTCCAAAGAAAACCACTTACCACTTAAAAAACTGCTATTCACATCTTTTAAATACATCATTAATTGGAATTATTCCATATTCGTGTCTTAATCAGTTCTTTCCTTCTTCTCAGAGGAAGCAGCAGTTTTCCAAATTTGGTCCTGAACTTTTTAAAACCTTCATGTGCATTATAGAAAGGGCTAATCCAGAGAAAAGTGTTGCCTCCTTTTTTCTGTTTCCATGCATTCACAATTTCAGCACTGAAGGAAATGCAGCCAGCACTAGTGAAACATTAACACTGAAAGCTTTGCACAGTGTAGCACGGACTTCAAATAATTTTAAACTCTGGCATGAAAAAAAGTTTTTTTCAAGGATAAATACTTGGGTTTTCATATTATGACTTTAACTTCTTTTTAACTAGGATAATAGAGGCAAATATTCCTCGTGATCATGAAGGAACAGGAGACATTATATTCCCTTTAAATTTTACAAAGACAGAAAGCTTAATTTTGCCGTGCCATGCAAGAGGTGCTGACCAATGACCAATGTGAGTCAAGGGTTGTCACGACAGAAACATTTTAATGCTAAAATAACCAAAATTAGCTTTTCATTCCCATTCTTCGTAGGCAAGCAGCCCTGTTTGAGTTGGTTTTGTCTGCAGATCTCTTTCTTTTTGAATGTCCTGTTGCTACAGAAAAGAAGGAAGTTTATGCTATGTTCAAGCAGTGTGTTAGCTACTGTGTAATGTTGTAGACCTTGCGCAGACTGGCGGGAGAAAAGTCAATATTTTACATTCGTAAAGCACCTGCTGTTTGTCTCAGCTCACTGTGAAAACATGAACTCTGAATTAAGAAGCGGCAATATCATTATACCCAGACTATTGATGGGTAAACTAAGGCAGCAAATGCTGTGAAATCATGAACTTGGCTAGGAACAAAATCCAGGAACAAGAAAATATCTTCATCATTTAGAAGACCAGGACTATTTCCCATCACCCATTCCGTTGTTTCAATGGAATATATAAGAATGCAGCATTTTCCTTCTCTTAACATTTTCTGATGTGGTAGAGAAATGAGTAACATGTGTGTCATAAAACAAGTTCAGACCTTTTTTTTTAAAGAAAAATGTAGTTGAGTAGTAACTTTTCATGTCAGGATTTGAGGACATGAGTGACTGGGTCTGGGAACCTATTTGGCATCCCAGGTCTGCACAAAACCTTCCCCATGTGTGCAAAACAACTAGGGGCTTCTCCTTATCACCGCTTTCTCGCAGCTGTTCCATCAAGCTCCCGCTTGATGGCTACAATTGGTATGACAAAGAGTGAAGTTATTCTGTATTATGTGCTACTATTTACAAGTGGCTTGGGATATTACTTTGCACTTGAGAGTTGTGTGTGTGCCTTCAGCTAATAAGCAAGTGTTCGGCTCTGAGAGGTCTGAACGCTTTTCACAACTAGCGACCATAAATAATGGTCACTGACGCACAGAATCCAACTGTTTGCTCGGTTGTTTCCTTTTATTACAAACGTTGTATTTTCCGTTCTGACTATGCAGAACATCTTTATGGTTTCCAACATGCCTTGTTAATCTGGGAGCAGGACTGTTACAGAGCAAACATGCGTGGTGGAGAACCCAGGGCAAAGATAACCCCATACACACAGCCTACTTCTTGGAAACACAGACAGCAGGTTTAGCAATGCCATAGTTGCATGTTGTCTGGGATCGAGGTGACCTGCTGTTCTGCTCTTTTTGAACTTTTTCTCCTTAAATATTGGGTTAGATCAAGCCTGTAAATAATGTATAGCATCTTACAGAAAAAAGCTGTGGCTATCTGGAATATTATATGGGCAGCTGAACTGTTGCTCTGTATCTTTCAGTAATGGGACTGTGCTGTTTATTCCCATCATCCTGAAGCCTCATTCCTAAAACAGCAATATGTCTCTTCCTTATTTCTTAACATTGCAGCATTATTCGAAGTTTTATAATCTCTCTCAGCATTGGACTCATACAGAATTTATGTGCTTTTGCCCACAATACACAGAATGGAAGACCTGGAATGAAAATGTAATTAAATCGTATGCAAATAAAAAATACTGCAGCTGACTTCATAAGGAGACTGTCATATCAAATACTGTATTGTATTTGATTTCAATATTAACTGATAGGATTAGCAGAGATGAAATTTACCTTAGAAAGGTGAGCCTGCCTAGAGTCACTGGTGAAAGGATTTGAGCGGTTTTGCACCCAAGAGCTTTTTTGATCCTTATCTTGGTGCAAAGAGAGCTGCGTCATGGCAGCTGAAGGTTTCACTGCCTGGGTGGTGCTGTACCTGTATTTCCATCCAGTCTGGTCTAGCGGGTGGCCTGAGGTCTGGGTATGGCTGAGGGGACACGTCAGCCTGCTGCCTTTCCCACAGCGGTGCCGGGGAAGGGCTGTGGAATTTGCTGCTCCTGCTGAGTGGGCTGCTGAGAGGCTGTGTCCCAAACGTGGGAGCTGCCGGCTGCAGGCACCGGGCTGCATACGCTGGTGCAATTTTAGGGCACTAAAGCTGTGCCCTGTAGTTAAGGATGAAATGCCTCTCCTCTCCCTCTGTGTTGGCCCTTGTGGAGCAGCTAACCAGCTCTTCTGTTATCATCTTGCTCGAGTTTGTATTTTAAGAGGCCCTGAGAACACATGGTACAGCTTACGAGCGCCTTGCATCTCACATATGGGTCTGCATGTTGTGGCCCCATTGGGCCTGGTGTCACCTGGCTTTCCCCTCCCTGTAGAAGCACCAAGCCTGTTGTGGTGGTGGCACAGGAGCCTCAGGCTGTGCCACCTCTGGGTGCTGCTGCGTGCCCAGCCTTTGCCCCTCGGCCCCAGGCACGCTCCTCTGACCTGCTGCATTCGTAAACACTTGAGCGCCTTTGCCTTCTGTGTGAAGTGCCTTGGGAGCCCACTATGAAAGGTGCTATAGAACTGTAGGCTTGATTTAATTTGGTTTGATTTACAGTTTGAAAAATGAAAATCTTTCTGCAAAGCTAAGACCCTTGTACAATTATTGCAGCTTGCTTCTGCTGCTTGCAAAGCTACTTGCATTCCCTTTTGGATCACTGGGGATTTCCCTGACACATTTGCACTCCTGTTCTCAATAACTCCATACCCAGGCGCATGCTGACACTTTCTCCCTTTCTCTCTTTTTTTATTTATTAAAATTACCTGCTCCACAGGTATTAAACATAACCAAGCCAAGCAGAATAGAGGCCAGTCATAAAAACATAGATGAGTACATTTTTCCCTGTTATGATCCATGACAGGCATTTATTCCTTTAAAAATCTGCTACACCTTCAGAGCCTGGAGATCTGAAGACCCCAACAGCATCAGAGGTTTAGAATTACATTGCAGACATTGCCTTTCAAATCCCTGTATTTCCCAAATTTTCTGTCTGCATTTTTGTATTATGGTGTCAGTCCACTTGATGCTGGGATCCTATACTGTCAGGCACTGTACAAACCCACAGGAGCTGCCTCAGAAACCACACACTTAAGCAGACAAAAATATTGATGAGAAAACAGAAGTACCAGAGAGGTGAAGTGATTTGTGCAAGGCCACAGAGCAGCTCACTGGCAGGGGTCACCGTGGAAGACAGGCTTTCTGGTGCTGTATCCACTATGGTTACCAACCTCCTAATCTCTGAATCCATCTTTTAATCCTTTGGCATTCACGAAGATTAAAAAAAATTACTTTACTGGACTTGAAGAAACCAGATGGTCCCTGAAGTGGAAAATATCAAAGAATATGACCAGCACTTGTAAAATTAAGCTGGGTTATTTAATGTATTCCTAGCAGCTCGTACCTCTGTAAAGAAATACACTAACCCTGATTCCCTTGCCAGCGTTTCCGAATGTGTGACAAACTTATGGTGAAGGACAGGAGAAAAATGGGAATTATTTTAATTCTTACCACAAAGATTTGCCAGTGCTTGACATATAGTAATAAATGATGAAACTATACTCAAACCTTGGCAGGTTGGGCACAACTTTGCTGTTAAAACCAGGAAGCTGTCTTGTAGGTTTAAAAAGTGATGTGTTTTGGTCAGAATATGACTTCTTGGTGATGTAGTAACCAGAATGAAAAGCTCAGTAATTAATCATGCAAAAATGGGGTGCGGTTTTGGCACAGGCAGCTTTTCAACAGAGGCTTCACACTTCTCAGTGCTGTAAACTAACTCGTTCTCTGCTGGGCGATACAAAACTGAGGCAGAAAGATGCAGTGGTGGATACTGGTGGAATAGAGGGCTGAGCTGGGTCATCCTTAGATGGTACTGACACTGCTTTGGAAGAGTTGCTTTGGGAGGGGTTCATCTCAACTGGCTTGTAACAGGCATAAAATCCAGGCTCACAGTCTGAGGCCCCTCTGCAGTGGTGAGGGCACTGTCTCTGCGGAGAGGGCAACTCATCCCGTCTGCCTCACGTATCCGTCTTAGGAAGGAATGAGTCCTCCTCTGGAGGCATCGCGCACTCTCCACTGAGTATAAAGGGAGGCTGGATGCTGGGCTTCCAGGGAGTTACAACTAGGGGACATCAGTCCCACATCTTCATCTCCTTCTTCATGTTGCCATCAGAAAATATAAAACCTGCCAGGAGCAGACTGACAGCCTGCGCCTGTGAGCGCTGTATGCTCCAAGCTTTAGGGACATGTCCTACGTCCCTCTCCCAGGTGTCTCTCGAACACTGTTGGCTTAATTCCTGTTGCATCCATGGGTTTCTTCACAGCCTCAAGGCAGGCTGCTGGGGGTGGGGAATATTTTTTTGTCAAAACATGATTTCTTGGGGAAACATAAAGAGGACACAGCTGCAGCAAAACAGAGAGGCAGGTGGGGATGTATGTCTATTTATATTTTTAAAAACTGCAGTTGTGTGTATGCGTGTACATGGAACTGCTCAGGCGAGCCAGGATGCATGGATTAATTGAAACGTACACTTTCCAGAATGCAATTTGAGATGTACTTGGTTTGAAGATATATTTGTAACCAACACTATATTGTGGGGTTTTTTGTTTTTTTTTTTTTTTTTTTCTGCTTGGGAAATTTCAAATGTGGTATTTGGCTTTGTTTGGGATGA
Source organism: Falco biarmicus (assembly GCF_023638135.1). Lineage (NCBI taxonomy): Eukaryota > Metazoa > Chordata > Aves > Falconiformes > Falconidae > Falco > Falco biarmicus. The sequence goes on along the minus strand of NC_079293.1, from coordinate 48,316,503 downwards.
AGGCAGGTTTTTTTGGAACAGAATAATTCCCTGCAAAAGAAAATTTGGACCCTCAAAGGCTCCAAAACTCATGTAGATAGTTTTATCCTGCTGCTTTATTCTTGATGCGCTATTTATCTTCCTTCTCTATACGCTGTGCATGGCAGGGCCCCATCCTCTTGTCATGCATGTGTCAGGGGAGCCTTGGTTCTGACTGGGAGCTGCAGATACCATCCCATTAAAATTAATAAACAGGAACAGTGGAGGTTCCTCGAGAGACTATGATAAACATTTGACTGAACTTACTCTGTTTTAAATTGTGTCAACCTTCAGAAAACAGTGTCTTCGCTATCTCATCCCTTATGCCTTTCTATCATGTCTCTGTCATGTGTTGAAGTTACCCATTCACCTCTCAGCCCACTTTCCTCCCCTTGTCACACTTACAAGGTGGCTGACACCTTTTCTTGTCCTTCACTGACTGACGGCTCCTAAACCAGGCCTGGCTTTCTGCGCCTCTCCCTTGGGAGAACCGCTGGGTATTCTCCGAGTCCGCACTGGGATACAGGCATCTTCTGCTCTGCAAGTGATGTCAGGTGGGTGTATTGACTCAGAAATAGCTTCTTCAAAAAGAAAATGTGCCTTGTTCTCATTATTTCATTCATACAGGAAAATACACATCTTTTTTTTAACACAGTTTATAAAAACTGTAAAAGCAATAGAGATACGTGTGTATAGTTCTGCTCCTTAACCTTTAATATTCCTTTGCAGGTTTTTCGAAGTTCTCTTCCACCACACCTTGGGCTAGCATTCTCTCCCTGCTTCCACATATTCCCTCACCTGCTGAGGGGCTGCCTGTGACAGTATATGAGCAATCCTCCTGATGACATCCAGTCTCCCCTGCTGTACTCCAGACTCAAGATCCTGCAGTGATTTATCATCTTTGTTTCTAAGCTTAGCTTAAGAAAGATTAAACTGTTCTTAGCATGAAGACAGCTAGTCTCCAGCAAAGACTTTTACCCCCCACCTCCCCAGGGACTCTCATGCTTGTTACTGCTTAGCCCTTCCTGGTTGCTTCTTTTAACAAGCTGTTTGACTTTGCCGGGTGCATTGAGTCAGAAGAATGTGCTTACTTGATGCGTGAGGCTTGTTAAAAACATACGCAGAAAGTCCTTATCCCCCATCTCCTCTCCTGAGGCTAATGGCTGGTAAACCAGGACTCGCTCCATGGCAAAGTGTGTTGTGTTAGGTTCACCATTTCAGATTTTTCCTGCAACAAACCCTAGTGCCTCCCTCTTGCCATCTTCCCTTGGAGCTTTCACCTTTTAGGCGAGTCCCCTGTTTTTGTAGGTAGCGGCCATACTGACTCCACCTGTTGGAGACCCCATACAGGGAAGGGAGTCTCCTTATGCTGTGGCCACTTTCCCATGGATTCACCCATTGTCTCCTGCTTGCCGTCTCCCTTCCACGCCAACAGTCTCTGCCTCTGAAACATTCTGACCTGAGAGGCCTGAAGGAGCCAAGTTACAACAGGTTATCTGTCCCCACTGGGAAACTGATAAGAGGTTGTATCTGCCACAGTTTTGAAGTCAAGAAAGCAGCGTCTTGGCTGTGGTAGGAGGAGTTTGTAAAAGCTGACATTCACCACATTTGTGGAGGTGTTCTTCCTCTGGGAAGACCTTGGACGCAAGCTTCCTTGGGTTTTCAAACTGCCTTCAAAAGCCTCTGGAGAACCCAGTGGTGGGTGAGAGAAGGTCTGTTGTGAGGGAGAAAGAGGAGGCGGTCTAAATCATCCACCTCTGAATGAGTTACCAGACAGACCTGAAGCAGCAGCTGAGACTTTGGGGAAACCAGTCAAATATATTGTTCCTTCTCCTGAGGGGGGGGGGGGGGGGGCGGTGGGGAAAGGTGGAAAAAAATCAAGGGGAGCAAAACATTTCTTTTGCTTTGCATATTACAAAAGGTACCAAATGTTGAAAAGAAGAGGAGCAAGTAGGCTGATAAGAGATTTCATTTTATCCCCCTCAGGGTGCCAACTTACCAGTGGTAACCTCGTGGTCTGCTGATGTCATTTGCACAAAGCAGTTACTTCTGAAGAGACAGGTTTCCTCAGATTTTACCATCTGAGGAAAAAATAGAGGAAAAAATTGTTTGAAAGGAAAAGAAATGTTAAGGTGTCTGTGTTTTACCAAAAGCCTTTGTAGGAGGTTATTAACTTCAAAAGAAAACTAAATTTATCGTAACTTCTCACCCCCCTCCTCGTGTTTCTGAAAAGAGCGCTTGCTGTGATTGTCTGAGCCATTAAGGGCTCCTGGAAGGGCGACCAAGTCCCGTGCTCCCATGTCTGTGTGCTTACTGATTTATAAACCTCTCTGTAGGTAGAAAGAAGAAGGTGAATTTTCCCCTTTGGTGGCAGATGAGCTCCAAAGGCTAAAATACAATTATTATGCAGACTCTCAACACGTACAAAATGGGAAGAAAAAAAATCTCTCTCTAAGATCCCTGTGAGGGAAACGTTCTTTTCAAGCTCTCAAGGGTGCACAGACTTCATCACCCCAAACTTCTTCTTCTTTTTGAACAATGATTCCTGGAAAGAAAGGCAAGATTTAAAAGCAGTTTCCAGAGGTGAGCCATGGATGCCGCCTGTAAATTTTGAATGTTAGCCAGGGATCCACACAAACCTGCACTACCCACGTACTTGTGTGACGTTTTGAAGAAAAACTTTTTAAAGTGTCTGTGCTGTGGGACTGGCAGAGGGGAGACTGGTGCTTTCTCTTGCATTGTGCTAAAACCTGTAATCTGAGTGCGACAGTAAGGTAGCTGAACTGCTCGTGCCATTGCTGGTGCATGAGAGTTAATCTGGCATGAAGCAGCAGGTGGAAGATTTTATAAAAAGCTCCTGCCATGTGGTAGTGGTTTCTGGTGCCCGAATACACATTTCCTATCAGTGTGACATGTGCTTTATCTTCAAGGAAACCTTCTCCTCCTGATGCTCTGATCGGGTCCGCTTGCTGCTCCGCTCTGTACGAACCTGATCCTCAGGCTCCCTGGCAATGCTGCAGTCTGGCAAAGCTGACCTCTTCACGTTCCAGCCCTTCTCTCCTGGCAGCAGGTAGGCTTGTATTCGGCAGGCAGTGACCTTTTTGGGAGGTACAGGTTTAACATCACCCAGCCAGTGCTGAGCAGCTCTGACGGAGCCGTGCTAGGCTTACGGCTGGCGGGGAGGCAAGTCGTCCTGCACGCCCTGCTCAGAGAGACTTGTGTGGATGCTGTCAGCAAGGCTGGGTCTGGTGCTGTAGAGCCTCATGGTACGAGGTGAAACTTCAGCCATTTTCAGGGCCAACGAACACTCAGCTGTGCCCGATCTGGTGAATGTAGGGTGAGGAAACTCAGGAAGCCTTTCCTAGGGACACGAGTGTTTCAGCTTGGACACGCCAGCCAGCACTGTGACCCCTGCCAGCTGCTTGGGAGGGGACGTGCAAGGGCAGGAGACCAAACTGACTGGGGCTGGTGGGAAGCAGGTCCCATGGTGGTGGGGGGCTGGCAGGGTACTCACCACCTGTGGGCACCCTGCAGCAGGCAGGGTAACAGCGGGGGAAGCGTGGAAAACAAAATAAACTCTGTGCACTGGTTTGTGCTCGCCCCCTGCTCCAGCATGTGCCCCAAGTAATTCCAGCGGTGTTACTGGATGGCTGCTGGTGCAAGTGACAGCCCAGCTGAACTCTGTGTTTTCTGTGCCTCTGAAGTAATAGCGGTGCTTAGGAAATGGGTAGTTAAAAAGCCCACATATCCCTGAAGTAACCTTAGCTGCAGAATAAGTCACTTAATTAGCATACAGTAGATACTTATTGTTAAGTGAGAATGCCATCCCCTCCTGCAGGGATTTGAGTTAAACATGATGATTGATAAATTGTTATATTCACACAGTGTCACTCAGTGATATAATCATGGCTTTTGTAAATATTTAGTCAAGAGAGCAATCCAGCTGTTCCCAGCCAGGTTTCATCCAGTGTCAGCCAATGTTCAGTGCTGCTGATTTATTTCATGTGTTGCTTAAGCCTTGAGTAAGATCACATTTTTATGAGTCTCGAAATACCTATGGTAATAAATAGTGAGAGTGCTGGAGCTAATGACAACAGCAGAAATAATTATATGGAAAGATATTGCCCAGGATCCAGAATATGGCCAAGTACTTAACTATTTGTAGTTTTTCAGGGCAACTGCTCAGCAAGTTTTGTCTAGATTTATGGCAAGGCAGCCCTCACCAGATGCCATTGAAAAGGGAAGCCGAGCAGGAGCCATCTTTCAGAAGGACACTAGCATCTCCCAAAGCGTGACTTAGCTGTTGACCGAGGGCTGAGTTCTAAAGCAGTGTTGGGCAAGGAATGGGAATTCCATTTTCCGAAGGATTTCAAGATTTTGAAATTTACCTTGGGTTCAGTTCAGAAGGAAAGTCCCAAATTTTGAAATTCCTTCTGACAGAGGAGGATTCTAGCAAGGATTCACTCTGACTCAACTGTGCTGGTTTTGCTATGCAGTATGGGACTGGAATGTAAAATATACAAGTATATTTAAAATGGGAAGTAATTTTAAGATGAAACGTTGACACTGTTATCTGTGAAGGTGTCCAAACCTGACATATTCACAATGTTGGAGCCTTGTGTTTTTTCCCTAAAACACATTTCTGCAAAACTGACAATTTTGTGAGGCATTTTGGTTTTAATGAATCTACATTTTCTGATATCTCTTTTCTGACCATGTTCTTGTTAGAAGAAACACCCATGCAACTTTTCCTCACTCATCTATCTCACTTTTATTTTGGGAACTCTTCAGGAATAGCTTTTGTTCTCATGTCAGTTCTTTGTTGAGGAACTGCCTGTCTTGATGTCCTACAACCAAGACTTGGAAGTGATTCATAAAAAAAGAAAGTTTAAAAAAGATGACACCCAGTTTGGGTTGTATTGCGTATTTGAGATAGCATGCTTCACCCACAGGACAAGATGGTAGATGCTGAATTTAACTTATTCCCAGTAAAGAACCTCTTCAGTGACCCATATAGACACCTCTTACTGACAGCAGAGGAAAAAATTATCTTTATCGCCAAAGTTTCATTTGCAGAGAATTCAGCTTTTTGTTCCCACTTTACAACTTAGTTCTTTCTTGTTCAGAAGCAGGTCGTAATTACAGGGTGTTTCTAATTTTCCAGGGAACATGGACATTTTGAAAAGGAATGCAGTATTAACAGCAGTGGGGTGAGTGCCTACAAGAAGGTGAGCTTAGATCAATACATACACAGCCTTTTGCTAACTTGGATCTTAAAGTGGGGGGAGGGGGGACAATACGCTCCAGGAAGAGAAGCAAAGTCTAGGAGGTGCCTGAAAGCTCACTGACAGAATGAGGTGAGGTCGTCCGACAGCACCGCAGACGGAGCAAAGCAGAGACTTTTTATTCGTTGAGTGCATGGAAACATCTGAGGCAAAGGAAAAACTATTTCAAATGGGCATTAGCATGCCTGTTGGCACTCTCAGGCTGATATCAAGGGCGCCCTTGAGCTCAGAGCCAAGTGGAGGTACACCCCTTGAGAACCCGAGGTGACAAAGTGCAGGTGGAAATGCTGTTCAAATGTATATTTAATGGACATGGGGATAAGCTGTGTTCCAGCCAGAGAAAGTAAAAAAAAAAAGCACACAAAACCCCTCTAACAGTATCTCATGGTCGATAGCACTAATGGGAAGTAGAACTTCTAAACCAATAGAATTACTCTAAAGCCAACAAATTCAGTTGCAGAAATGAGTGGGTAAGTAGCAATTTTTAAACCCACTGCCCAGTGGGTCATGTGTGTGACCCTTTGTGCCTGAAACACAGTGGGGAGGTAGAGCAATTAGAGCCGGCTGCTGCAGAGTCCAGCTCAGGTTGTGTGGATTTGTTTGGTTTTTTCCCTCTGGGTCTTCATTCTCATTTTCGTGGTGGGTAAAGGGGAGTTACCCAAATCAGTACCAAGTAGAAATCGCTCTTCTGCCATTTTCTGGCAATAATCACCATTTTCCAGTAACTGAAGGCTATAGAGAGTATACATCAAAATTTCACTGCCAGCAGATGTATATAAAATGCTAATGTTAGTCGCCTTAGCGATGTTTATTTGGTTCTTATGAAGACCCCTTCACACAGTTGCAGAAGTTACTGGGTATTATAACCCAGTTCTTGCTTCTGCGTAGCAGCTGAGAATTTGGGGTTTATGGTTCGCTCTTTCTAATTCCCATCCAGCCGTGATGTGAAGTCTTCCCACTCACTTGGTTTTTGCAGGCTAATATTCACCAAGTTTGGCATTCATCTCACCTAACTGTAGTTATTCAAAAATTACATGGTTATCTGAGTGAGTAGTCTGGGCCACCTCTGTAGTCAGTGGTGAGACTCGGGTAGGGTGATTCATTCCATCCTTCCAGGTATCACCCTCTGGAGGTGCCCAAGTCTCCACAGGGAGACAGATGGCTAAGGTTAGGTGAGGTGAACCTCAACCCCAGCGCTCAGCAATAACTGCTTGGCGTGTGCCCAGGACACCTGGGGTTCCCTGGGGAAATCACCCATCCAAATACTAGTTAGAACTTGCACCTTTTAGCATCCAGAATTAAAGGAGTTTATGTGCTTTCTTTTGGTCCAGTATACTTGTAGTTTTTGCGTGTTACAGAAAAGACTTTGCCCTATGTTTGACCTACATACTTAAACACAAATACAGCCTTAAATTACATATTCAATATTTTTATACATCTGCTGTCTGTGTGAACATGCACATATTTTCTGCATAATAATATTCAGATATATGGTTCTCTATGATATTTTATTATTAAAGTGCTGGCAATATGCTCAAAGCTTTACAAAACACAGATAAAGGCAATTCCTGTCAGAAGGAGGTTGTAACAAAGATGAACATTAGATTCATAGGGAGTGAACGACCAGAAGATTCTGGCTCCACTGTTTGTTTTTTAGCCTCATTTCCTCAGAAAATGAGGTTTCTGTGTTGCATGGTGGGTGAGGTGAGGTGTGCAGCTATCCTCTCATTGACTTTTGGGCTGGTTGACCAGCTTCAGCCAAATATAACTGAAGAACAGGTTGCCTCGAGAGACAAAGTTCTCTGAAAAAAGGTAGCCGTTTAGAAGAGAGCATGTCCCCACTGAGGAAAAGGTAAAATTGGAGCCAGTATTATGCACTAGAGGGTTTACATAGGAATTCTATGTGGAAATCCGAATGTGGGAAGAGCATCACTTGTCACTGGTGTGCTGCTGATCCCTAGGGAACTGGCCAAGGAGACCCATACGAAGCAATGCATTGCTGATTTTGTTGTGCAACTTTTTTATGCTAGTAGTGGCTTTTATCTTTGAATCTTCCTTAAGAAGGGAAGATGGTAAGAGTTCTCCCAGCCATGGGGATGAAGCTTATTAACTGGGGGAAGGAGCAGTGCAATATAGAAACAAGCTGAGGGTTGGTAGAATGAAAGTGTGAAAACAAAAAGGAATGTAGTATTCCTCCAGGCCTCTGCCATTTTTCATGTGCAGAAATATATATAAATTCTATTCAATATTACATTTAATTTTTTTTTTTCTTAAGTATTGTGTTCTTGACTAATCTGAGCTGCTGAGGGCATCTCTGACTAGCTGTGTGTTGTGGATTTCTGCCTCATGCTGTGTGATAGCTCTCAGTGGCTTTGTAGGAAGGAGTAAACCTCCCTCATCTGCTCTGACATTGTTTTCAAGGTACAGCTTTATCAGCTTATGAGAAAAGCTGCTAGATATGACTGTCAGGAAAAGCAAAGGAAAGAATTTATTGGCCAAATAGGCCAGTTCCTGGCCTGGGTGTTCCTCTGAGTACAGCTTTATCAACATGCTTTATCAACAACAGGCAGTTCCAGGGTGCAAATAGTTTCCATCCCTGTCTGATGATGGTAAGAATTAGGAGTATCTTTATCAGATATGGAGCATGCCTCTGATACACATGATGTCTGTTCTGATTTTTATGCTGATTCAGACTTATGTGCTAGCTCTTGGCTGTTCTGAAGATGAGAAGGGCCAGGTTTCCAATTTGAGATTTTCTTATTACATTTCCTTTCCTTGGTCTTTGTTAGGACAGGGACAGGTAGACTTCAGTTGTTGAACTGGGTGGGCTGAAACGGGTGCCGTGCTTCTACACCACACATAGCCTCAGTGGTCCCCCCAGGCTCTGGGTCATCCTGTGAAGCACAGGTTGCTTAGGACTATGTGTGCAAGATGCTCTGTGGATCTCTTTCCAGCTTGTGGCCTTTTAGGCAAGCTCTTTACTCTGTCTTGCTGCTATTTTGGACTTTGATCTTCCGAAGAAGCTTTTCCAGAGAAAGCTGAGGGAGGGAGAAACACCCTGGGAGATGGCAGTGATGGCAAGTTTTTTTGGTGTGCCTGCCCACCTGCCCTGCAGCAGATTTTGGATACTTCCTGATCAGTGGAAGAACTTCTTGGGTTGTTGTAGAGGAATGAAGGCAGTGGGTTGATTAGCATTGATAATACGCAGCTGTGCCCTTGCCTCAGAGGCAGTGGGTTGATTGACATGGATGATGTGCAGGTGTAGCTCGTTCCTGCTAAGTAGTTAAATAGCCCTGAGGATTGTGGGAGAGGGGGTTGGGTGGGGGAGGAGTAGTGTGGTCTGGCCTCTGGAGGAAGGAGAAACAGCATCAACTGGAGAATCTAACCAATGGCAAAAGCCTTGTTGCAGCCTGATAGCTTGCTTGTGCTGCAACAGGTTGTAGGCTGCAAGGAGGAGAAACGTCTGCCACTTTCTTCTATATTTCCTCTTCCCCCTAGTCATATCTTGGCTGATTACCCAAGACATACCACACTTGCAGTTGGTGAGGTGTATCACTAGTTTTCATCTTTCTCTAAACCATGAGGTACTGGCCGCTAGATTTGATTTACAATTAAATGGCAAATCCTAGAGTATATTCCCAGGACCCCAGGAGTGATAAGTCATTTGAATTGTATTTTTAATAGATTGTTATAAATCATTTTTATTTTGCTGTAATTGAATAAGGTGCTTTAGAGAAACAGGAGATTGTACATTCCCTGCCCCTAGGAGTTTGCTTGCTAAGTACATCTTGAGGTACAAAAGGTACTTTGTGTAATTTTATGCAGTGCGAGCCCTTGCTACTAATGACAGTGCTATAAATGTGGCCCATATCCTGAAACAACTTAATGTGTGCTTAACATTGAGGATTTAGCATGCCTCCGGATAAGTATGGTGATTCATGCTGGAGAATACAAAAGACTGCCTTGTCGGCTGCACCACCTGCCCTTCTGCCAGGGATGGCTGCCCTGCCACCGAGTCAACAGATGCAAGGGTGAGCTAGCTTCAGCACCGCCGCAGCTCACAGCCCAGCGTATTAGCTCAGGAGTTACGAGCAGCGATGCTAGGTCACACCAAAGGTCCATCTAGCCCGGTGTCATCAGGTTTCTGACAGTGACCAGGGAAAGAGGCGAAGGAATAGGGCAAACACAAAATGACCCATTCTCTGGCATATTATCCCAGCTTCTGACAAAGAGCATTTTAGGGACTTTGTGAGCCAAAGTTTGTTTAATGGGCTGGTGGACCTATCTTCCATGAGTTTAAGCTTAAACTGAAATCAATATAGTTGCAGCGTGGTCAATTCCATTCTGCATTTTCAAACTTCCCTTGATGCATCTTCAGATAAAGCATTTTGCCCTAAAGCTGCGGTGTAGTGTTTGCTAGTGCAATTTCGTAACAGCTGCATTTCACCCCAGAGAATTTTGGTGCATTTTGGTGGTAAGTGATCCTTAGATTTAAATAATCTATAATTCTTTGGAGCACTTTTTGGGCTTGTAAAAGGTGTTACACAAATCAATGAATAATTTTCACTCACCATTGTTTGTAATATATTCTTAGTCCTCGGCTGAAAATAAAATTTCTTTTCCTATTGATTTTCTTCTTTTATGTTTTGCCAAATTGATTTTTCCTTTTCCTAATGGAGCAGAAACTAACATATCTGGATTTCAGTTACTTCACCCTTTCTGCTTTAGCATCATTTAGGATATCAGAAGGAATAAAAACAGCTCTAAGGAATAGTATTCATTCATTAACTTCAAGGGAGCTGACACTGTTTTAATCCATTTTAAGGGAGAGTGTATCTTTTGGGTTTTTAAATTTCATCAGTGGATTTGTAGGTGTTCTCTAAACGGGTATTAAAGAGACAAGTAAAAAAATTGGGAGGGCATGGTGGGAGAATTAAGCAGAGTTTAAGGCAGGCCATATAGCTGGGCTGTAGAAGAAAGGTTTGGAGCTCTCACTGAAAATGTGGATGGCGGTTTGCAGCGTTTTGAAGATGCATTTCCATTTCTGCGCACCGCAGTCCTTCCACATTCAGCTGGAACAGCGAGAAGGTAAGTATTCTCGTGGTATTTTCAGATCAGCTTTTATCAGGAAGACTCACAGTTGTCTTGAAATACCCCATTTCTGTCAAACTCTGATCCTCAACCAGGGGCTTGGTTTTGTAAGGTGCCAAGCACTCCTTTCCATTTAGGAGATTAAGGGGGCCTTTGAGCATCAGGTAGCTGAGAAACCACTTAAGAACTTCTGAAATGTTTAGCCTGAAAAGGTTGTGAAAGACTAGATTATTCACCCCCAATAAATAGTGTTATCTGAAATAGTGTTGTCAGCTTTTGAATCAATGTTCGTTAAGAAGCTCAGCTGTGATTGGAGGCTTATTGCTGCCAGTGAGTACAGGATAATAGTTTAGGCTACAGTAGAGAAAAATGAGATTAGAAAATGCTGAGGTAAACTAAATGTTTTTGAATTCGTTGGGTCTTATGAAATTCAACCCAGGGTAAAGAGAGTCAGAGAACTGGCTGAAACAATCCCAGAAAGTTTAGTGTTAATCCCCAGAAGTCATGGAGGACAGAAGGGGTGCTGGAGGATGGAAAAAGGGCAGAGAAGGTGTCTATCTGTAGCAAGGAGAAGAAGCTGAATCCAGGGATTTGTAGTCAAGTCAGCTACCTGCCAATACATGGAACAAGCAATCAAACAATCGATCGTAAGCACCTCAAAGATAGCAAGGATATGAACAGAACAGCCAGCATGGATTTGTCAGGAGCAAGTAATCTGAAACCAATCTCTTTTTTTCCTTCTGAGACAAGGCAACAGACCTTGCAGCTAGGAAAAAAAGCAGTGGGTGTCAGGTGTCCTGATTTTAATAAGGTTTTTGATACTGTTTTACATATGTTTGTAATATGCAACCTGGAGAAACCAGAACCAGAAGAAACTATCATCTTAGGTCAGTGCACAGCTGGCTGGCAAGCTGTAGTCAGAAAGCAATTACCAGTGATTAACTGTGAAACTTTAAGGGGATTTTGAGCAGAGTGCTTTAAGATCTGTGCTGGGCCAGGGTGTGTTGCGATGTTTTCATTAATGGGTGGGTGGGATGGTGGAAAGCAGAGGGTTCTTGTTTCGTTTGCAGGTTGGGATGGGCTGCGGGCTGGGTGGAGAATGGGTCCAGAATGCACATTTACCTGGAGAAGGCAGAGGGGTGGCCTGGACAGACTGGGATGTGGACGGCTGCAAGGGACAGCTGTGTTGAGGTAGGAACACTCAATGGCATTAATGCAAGGACAGTAGACAACTGGCAAAGCAGCTGCCTTGAAAAGAAGTATCTCAGACTTGGAGTGGATCATCTTAGAAGAGGTTACATGTGAGATGTGACTCAATAGGGCAACATGCTTGTGATCAACTAGAAACATCATCTGTGAGAGAAGATTGAACAAATTGGGGTTGTCTTAACTAAAGAAGAGAGAAGAAATGCATCTTGAAAGGTGACTGAACAGCAGAAAGAATCTGTCCTCTTTGTCGACTGGGACAAGGGGTAATGGGTTTTAACCTCAGTGAGAGAAATAGTTTATATGCCAGCAAGATCCTTCTACTAGTGATAATTGCAAAAGGGGAAATAGGCTGCTTGGAAACTTACCAAATGTCCACCCTAGGAGGTTAGACAGATACCAGTTCAGAATAACATGGGTCTAATTCATCTTGCCTTTGAGAGGCAGAGACGGACTGGATGACCTCCTGAGGTGCCTTTCAGATTCAGTTTCTTGAACTTAAGAATCTTTTAATCTCATTTTAATATTTTTTTTTCATTTTAGTCCAGATAAGCCTACCTAGTCTATGAAGAGTTAAGATTTTCTCTGTTCCTCGGTATCTTACAGAATTTTGTTAGCATTTAGCATCAATTAAAATGGCAAAGTCTTACGATTCGCTCTCCACCTTTGCTCAGCCTTACCCATTACTCTTGAACCAGTTAAATAAATATGGTTTAGCTGCAGTCTACTGAAAAATGTTCTCTCTTTCTTTCTCTGTATGTATGTCTGTACATATATAATATCTATATATATGTATTTGAAATTATGATTCCATTTATCTTAAGTTTCTGGAATTTATTGATTTTTTTAACAGTGTTTAAATTACATCCACTTTTATGGAGACAAATCTGCTGAAGAATTAAACAGCAAAGTTTGCTCCAATCTATAAACATGACAGGAGGATGATTTCCTCTCATTTGCTAAATATACAGCTCCTTAGTTGGAGACATAAATAAGAATGTTGCCTAAGTAGGTCAGATTTGAGCTAGGGCTTTTCAAAAGACATGAAAGCACCCACCGTGAATATACACTTCAAAGCCAGAACCCATTTTTTTGTGCACATTTTGTTCCCGAGAAGTTTTCCATCTGTTCTAATGTCATGGCTTTGCCACAGTGGCTTGTCCTCAGACTCCGTATCTCTGGCAACTCATATGCTTTACTTTTTAATGTGGCAGGTAAAGGAGATAATTGGAAGACCTTCAGAGCCAGGGTGGGGGGGTGGGCGGGAGGGAAGGGGGAATCTTTCACTTGTAAATGGAGACGAAGGACAGACTTCCTCTGCTCCTTGTTGTTAGATAGCTAGTTTGATTGGATGCCAGGAGCTGGAAGGAGGGAGTGTGCATTTTGAAAGGCTTTTCGAGGAGCAAATCTGAAATTAAAAGACAGATAATATTTATAGAGGTTAGTGAAGTTCACTTCACCCTGCTCTCTGTAGCATTGTAGTTCCAAATTCAAGATTCTTGATGGATTTAAACCCTTTTTCATCAGCAATAGTCCAACATGATCTGCCTGTCACTTTTTCAAACGATGCCTTTCTGACTTCTCCATGTAGCTCTGAAAGGGGAGGAAGCTTCCTCACTAATATGTCACTCAACCCACCCACCCAGACACCCACAGCTTCTTTGAAGCCGGCATAGGAAGAAAAAACCCACCACACCACACACCCTGGATTGTAGCCAGGCTGAAGAAAGTGCTTCTTTAAATATCGGTATCAGGGAGCATTGGTCCTAGAGGTGAAGCCAGGAATAAACCAGCTACATATTTGTATCTCAAGCCACCCTTCAATCTTACAAAACAAGCGGAGCTGTGCTTTTGCTGTTTTACCTGCAAATTAGTGACAGCATTACTGTGTGTATATATTTGCACAGGACTTTTTATTTCGCTGGACTGTAGAGTGCCCACCACTCTTACAGGAACTGCTGGGTCAGCCTTGGGTGCCGTGCGACTCATGTGTTGCCCTACTCAGCCTTCAGTTAGTGACACTTCTGTAATGGCCTGAGGAGCAGCAGGGACAGGGGTCTCAGGGTCTGGGGGTGGCTCTGCAAGGAGCTGGCTGCTGTGCCATGGCTGATGCAGCAGCATGGAAGATGACACAAAAGGCAGGGAACGGGCTGCGAAGGAACCAGACGCCTGCAGGAGGAGTGACTGCTGGGGAAACAGAAGGACTGTGGACCTAAAGACCGTGTGCGTATGCCTGAGCAAGTCCACGGTGATGGGCAGAAAGGCTGAACTCAGCTGTGGGGGTCTGCAGGTCACAGGGCTGTGCTCGGGAGAAGACTTGCATGGGGCATAAAGAGGTCCCCTGGTATCTTTGGCATTCTGGCCAGGCACAGTGCCCAGGGAGCAAAATCTCTTTCTGAATGCTTCAGGAAGGTCTTCTGGGGCTATCTGCATCTTCACACCCTGAGGCTGATAACATCTACCATTACCACCACCCTCATTGCAGACAACCCTGAGAGAAGTGAGTACATTTAGTACATCACCACTCACATATATAGCAACCCTTGGGGCAGCCCTTGTGCTTGCTAGTCCCTAAGGAGAAGACAAACTGCCTTTCTTCCTGCACGTCAAAGTGCCTTCATGACACTGTCCTAGCAAACCTGTGAAACAGTCAAGATTCAGAGCAGGATGGACTGTCACCTGGATCACAGCAACACCTGGCAGCGGGATAGGTGAAAACATACCACCATATACAAAGAAATTAATCTTTTACCCAGAAAGAACGAACAGCGTAAGAATTTGCTTCAAAGGACTCAGCAATTAAGAGCAGAATGAATATGAGTCATCTGTCCAGCAAAAGCTGTGCCAGATGCAGACACAAAGCAATTCTGCATGTTAATACCACTTATGCAACGCTGGTCCTATGACAGGGAACATTTGCCGTCAGGTTGTGAGGCGGTACATGCACACACATGCATACACATGAACTTCAGTGTAATTTGGGGTGGTTCAGTTTGCTGATCTGCCAGCTGTTCATCTTAGGGCATTTTTAATATGTCTCAAAGTAATTTAGAAGCTTACAAATTTTGCCTTTTGGCCCAGAGATTATCGATAGAGACAGTGAGGGTAAAGCTGGCTAAAAATTGGGTTTTCAGTTTGGAAGAAATGCCATTGTTTTGAAACGTGGTGTGAGCAAGCAAACCAAAGGAAGACTGAAGGAATTTCCAGCAGCTCTGCAGGCGCTACGGCTGCTCGGTGCAATGGGCAGGACGGTGGAACACAGCCTTGCCAGTGAGCTGCTGCCGGCAGCTCCCAAGACCACTGGTTCCAGGGTAGCTCTGCAGGAGAGGAGACCTTGGGTGCTGAACTGGTGTCCCAAGTCCCAAGGCTCACCTTCAAAAACTGGAGCGAGGTTCCCAGAAAGCTAAGGTGTTGGCTGAGTTTGGGAAAGCAGCAACTGCTTGGGAAGGAATGAACTGATGTTTTTCAGTCAGAAAACTTCTGAGCAGCTTTGCTTCAAAAGGCTTGTGTTATTTTGTTTGTGGGATGTGGAAGCTGCTGAATTCCCTTTCTGGAATCACTGTGAAGTCCTTAGACATCCTGGTCCCTGTCTGAGCATCAGAGCCTTTGGAGGAGGAGTATGACAGGTGGTATTGCTGACGAGAAATCATGGCCAAAGTACTCTCTGCTCTGGCAGCTCTAAGCTTGCAGATGACTCTGCAGGTGATGCTTGTAGCCAGTCAGAGACCTTATCTTGCCTACAAAGAAGCCCAAAGTGTGGAGCTGGAGGTGTTGATACCTCCACCTCAGTCCGTCCTGTGGAGAAGTGGCTTACTGGGCATTGTGAGGAAGACTCTGAGATGCTGGAAGACAAAGTTGGGCTGTTTTGTGAAGGTTAAACCTGAGTGCTGTCCAAAGAGCTTCTAAATATATGAGTGTGGAGGTACTAAATGATTAAGGTGCCTCAGGCCGCTTGTAAGAAGGGCGGCAGTAGTGGCAGACTTAGTGGTGCTGTAATGTGATTTACTCAGCTGTTTCCCATGCTCAGTGTGACTTCATTTGCCTGCAGTTCCTCGTATTGTTCAGGTTGTCCAGACTGGGAAATTTGTATACTTGGGAGTGGGTATGATTCTTGAAACGTAGGCTCAGGGTCATGTGGAAAATGCATGTTGCTGTTTGGATTGCGACCAGTTATGGAAATGCAAGAGGATGAAAGGTTTTCTTTTTGCTTGCTTGTGAATGGGTGCACATGTCTCCTTCTTCATGCTATTGCAGTGAAAACACCTGGAAAGGAACTGGGGGCTTGAGGATTCAGGGATGGAAAATGAGCTGCCAGTGCTGAAGGCAGCCAAGTTGAGTAGCAGGAGACAGCAATAGCAATATGCTACTGCTTGTGAGGCGCTGCTGGGAGATAGGGGAACAGAGGAGCACAGAGGTCAGTGCTGTTAACTCTGTGTGTTGTATGTGTGAGTAGGGCTATTTCAAACTGAGTTGTTACATTTTTACCATATTTTGCTGATTTTTTTAAATCTTAATTTTTAATAAAGAAGATCCGCGTTTGGTGAGGGTTTGTAAGCTGCCCTAAGAGGAACCGAGTGTTGTCACACTGCTGGATCTAGTGCTGGTCTCACCGAATTCAAGGGGTTGGTCCCAGTGACAGACGCAGGGGAACAGGATCAGACTCTTGGGGGTCCAGATCTGCCCGGCTTCTTCGCTTGGCTGCTCAGCTTGCCTATGAAATGCATGAGCTGTAAGCACACGGAACACCAAAGCATAAAATAAATTCAAAGTCCTAAGATGCCCAGGTCTAAAAACTGCCAGCAGCAAACCGTGGTGCAATGGTAATTAACTTCCACGATGGCATCTCTGTTACTTCACTACACGTTGGGTGCTGTAGGAGCTTTGGTGTGATGGACTGAAAGTGCTGCTGAGGGGAGCATGGGCTGGCAGCGGGGCGCCTGGGGCAGACAAGCGTGGCAGGGTGCTGCCGAGGCGAGCAGCCTCTCAGGGTAAATAAAAGGGGCTTCAGTGCCTTCTGTGCTCCTCCTGCACCTCCAAACATCACAGATGCTCAGAGAGGCTGTGAAGTAAGAAGTTTGCTTCTCCTGAGTGCTTGCTGTAAACAGTGTGTACAGCAGTGTTGATTATACATCAGCTTGCTGGGCTAACTATAGCACAGTAATTAAAGGGGTGAGAACATTTTGGAGTACTTTCCGCCACTTGTTGTCTGCGTAATCCCCCTGTGTTTGGCAATAAATAGAACTTTTAAGTTTAATTAATATACACTTGGCTGGCTATCCATTTAAAAGCATGCTTCAGTGGCCCGAGACATTATCCACTTATGCATAGTGTTGCTGTTAGAGCTGGTGCAACAGTGGAGAAGGAGCGCAGGGCTGGGGCGAGGGGTGCCAGCAAGCCCCGGAGCAGGGAGGCACAGCTCCATGTCCCAGGGAATGTAGGTCAGTGGGCAATGCAGAGCATGCTCTGACACAAGCACACAGGCACTGCAAGAGAAGACACAGTAAATAAACAGCTTTTCTACTGAATTTGGGGCAGCTTGGGCTATTTTTTAGATTTATTTCTGAATGCTGGGTTTCGTAAGTGAGTTTCTCCCAGGCTGGGGTGTCAGAGGGTCAAATGAGTCTTGAGAGAGAAATGGGGTCTTGTTTCTCTCTTTCCCCCTCAAACTTCTTTTGTGTAGAGCAGTTCAAACCATTGATTTTTTTTTTTTTTTAGTTTAGCAGAAAAAACAAAATGGTTTGGATCAGATCAAATATACATTCCTTCCCTCCTCCTCCCCTCCTGGGATGAAACAAACAAACAAATCATGCCGTTTAGCACCATTGTGTCATTTGCCCCAGAACGAGCCATTTCATTTTGTGCACTTTTTGAAAAACAGAGGCAAGGAACAGCTAGAGTTTCATAAAACTGCCAGAGGACGTGGGCTCCAGTCCCGGCTCCAGCGAGTGCCGAGTTATTTATCTGCAATGGCAGGGTGTCAGCGGGAGCTATTTCAGGCCCCCCCTTGGCTCCAGAGTACACCCCAGGTTGGTGTTCAGAGTTTTTTTCTACGGGTGGCGACGAATCTGTGCAGGTGAAGGAGTGAGCTGAGCTGCAATGGGTGCACAGAGTGAGCCACAGAATAGCAGACATGAGGGTCAGAAAGGATGGGGAAAAGAATTAACTTGGAGTGGAAAGAGAAGGGGTAGGGAATGAACCAGGTCTCTAATGTTGCAGCTTCTGCTTTTTTCTTTCTTTCAGTCTCTGATACTATTTTTCCACTGCTCTCCTGCCTTTCCTGGTCGTTCACCCCATGCCGTCTCACCTCCTATTCCCAGCCCTTTTTTAGCTTCTCAGCCTTTCCCTCTGGATCAGGTGTTTTGATCTGGGAAGTCGAGTTGGCGTGCCGTGCTGTAAACTGATTACTTACGCTTCCTAGCAGTGAGCACACATATGACTGTGTGTCTTGAAGACCCAGTTGTATGTGATCAGCTCTAATTTTCACAGGGTTTTTAATATTTTTTTGTTATTATTTTAAGTCTTTGTGTTGAAAAAAATGCTTCTCTTTGGAATTGCTCTTCTAGAGAGGATTCACTGGCCTATTCTGCAGGGTGGAAGGTGTGAGAAACGTCCTTTCTCCTAAATTCAGAGTGGGGTGACATGGGCACTTGTTGGGTGCAAATTGTTTGTCCTATTTTCCATCAGTTCAAGGGAGAGAGGAAGTGCTTGTGTAAGGAGAATGTTTCTCTGCATTATCTGTAAAAAAGGATTCCAGGGTGGCTGGCTCAGCTGCAAGCGTCGGCCGTGTGTGGGTGTCCACCTGTGCCCAGAGGAGCTCCATGCTTTCTCTGCTTCGGCTGGCCCACGGCAGTCAGACTAGCAACGGTGGGTCCAGAAATAAACAGATTTAATAAAAAAGCTTCATGGCATGGTGGCTGGGGCCGTGCTGTGCGACTAATTAACTTGCAAACCCTGTGGAAGCACTTCCAAAGACGAACTCCTGTCCTCCACTCCTGTGCTTCCCACATTTGGCTTCCTGGGCTGCTTCGGCTTCTGTCCCCTTTCCTGGGAGGACAGAACAGCAGTGTCACACATGCCCCACTGTGTGTACAGAAGGGACATGTCACATCTTGTGCCTTTCCTGGCCTGTGACCCTGACCTTCTGCAACAGCTAACATCAGCTCCCCTTCACTGAAATGGGGCAGCTCTTTGCTGCTTCTCCTTTCTTTGGGCTTTCCTGTTACATGCAGTAATCATCCACCAGTGACTGTCTGCAAGGAAAAGGAGATGGGTGCTTGTCTGAGCCATGCTTCCTTTTCTTCACAGCAAGCGGAGTGTTACCTCCCCACACGTCAATGACCAAAGGCATAGATGTGCTTCTCTTTTACGTTCTGAGATTTATCAGCTCTGCATGCAAAACATGGCTTCCTTTCTTCTAAGTCTTTCTGTTTTCTCCATTCTCAGAAATACCTTGGTTTTCATACTGTGGCTTGAAATGCCTGGCTCTGGCTTTTTGTACCTGCTTTGTAACAACCCCACTTGAGAGGTGAAAAAGGAGGCTCTAAAGCCCAATTCCTAGATTACGACCTGCACATTATTTTAATTTAAACTCACCTCCTGTTACAACAGAGAATCAAGGTGTAAGTGTGTAAAGTGCTTTGGGAGCCCTGTGATAAAAGGCCCTATAAAAATATAAATGTAAGCAGATGGCAGTCCCAACCTGCCTGGTAGAAGCAACACACAAGCTCACAGAAAAGGGTGCAAACTCAATCCCTTCCTGGAGTTATCTTAGGCAACAATAAAAGTAATCTTTGCCAGAGCTTGCTTGTTTCTAACGTAGATCCCTCTATTTCTTGCCAGGTTGCTTCAGCCTCAGAGACAAACTAAATCATCTGGGTTGCAGCTCCAAGCACATTCAGACTTTGTGTGCCTGTTTGAAAAGGTGTCCATGGCTGTGGCATGATAGCAACAGCAAAGCCATGGCCACTTTGACGTTGATACCTTCAAGGAAAGAAAAACATAAAATGGCAAGTCCCTGGATATAGTGTCACTGGTCTGTAGTTAAGACCATTGTGGGGCATGATGCATGGGAATGGAAAGAAGTGAAATCTAATGTGAGACATGCAGAGACGTGTTTGCTGAGGAAAAGGGAGAGCTGGTCTTTTTCTACTCTTGCCTGTTCTTCTAAACACCATTTTTTTCCAAAGGATGAATTTTCTCTTTATCTAACTTGGCTTTTTTTCCCTGCTGTGAAATGTTTTGGGTCAGATGATATTTTTCTGGGCTTTAGAAAACTGCTAAGAATTAATTAATCTGTAATTAAATTGATGGGGAAAAGACATACGGAACTGTTAATAGAATTACATCCTCAAAAGAAACAAAAATAAGACAGTTTCCTTTCATTTCTCTTTTTTACAGTTTGCAGTCTGACAGATTTCTGACCAAGTTCGAGTTTAGACAAAGTGCATGTGGCAAAAGTTGGAAGTGTTGTAATGCTGCCTACTGTGATTTGTATAAACATTTAGGATCCCCTGGAGAGGAATGTAATCCAGGGTTCCCTGCTTACACAGAAACGCTAAGAACAATATAATATTTGAAAGAAAAGAAACATTTTTAATTGGATTTGTGCTGACTATTTTTGAAATACAAAGAAGACGCTTTATCCAGTAAGCTACAGATTTTGTTTGCAGTCACAGGGAATCGGCAGGCCTCAAATTAGCTGCAGGACAGAACTCACCATTGTTCTGTGAGCCCAACAAAATGCAGAGGTTTGAAGGAAAAATACTAATGATAAGAAAAGGCTATAAAATTCAAGCTGCATGCTGCTCTAAGTTTATGCGAGCTAGGCTAAATGGATCATGTGACTTCCTCATGCATTCCTCAAATGACAAGAAATTGAAGGGGAAAATTGTCAAATTTGTCTTCCTTCCGACTAGAGATTTGCTCCAGGATGGGGCAGTTACTGACACGTGCTCTGCATTGCTCACCGAGGGAGGTGCTGCCAAAGGGTGACCTTGGTTGCTTCCCAAGACATGCCACCTCACTCTGGACCCCTTCTGCCTTTGGCAATGAGCTTCCCTGCTCTTGGCACCCCCTCCCCTGCCCCCCATAGCTAGCAGGAGAGGGGCAGCTCGAGGCACTGCTCGTGGTTTCTCGCCGGGCTGTCTCCCTTTCCTGTTTGTATTGAGGGCCAAGAGAGGAGAGTGCTGTGGTTTGATTACTTTGAAGAAGAATCATCAGCAACAAAGAAAAGAAAATTGCACTCCAGAGAGTATATCCAGATTTGCAATGTCCCTTGGCTTTTGTAGTAATAGAGGGATGATATTAGAGGCTTTTAGTAATGGTATAAAGTCTGGCTTTATTTCCCTTTTCCATCCCATTGTTACATTTTTTCCTTCTTTGCACTGGTGATTGGTGAGGTTCATCAGTAATGTCAACAGGCCTAATTAGGCCTAATTTTGCCAGATGCAGCACTCCCCTTAACATCAATAGCAGCTGAAGAATCACCAGACTTAAGGCGAGAATAGTCTTCAGAGAAGACATATTGCCCTGAGGCAACTAAAAATTCTGTGCTTCTGTAGTTGTTCATATTTATTATTTCCAAGTATTAAAAAAAAAAATATGCCAAGATGTATTCCTAAAGAAGGAAAAGATATAAGCTCAGCTTCACCCTGCCTATCTTTTGGCACTTTATGGATAACCCAAAATAAGGAATATTGCCAGGCAGGACTCCTCTTAAGTAACTAGTGGAAGAAATGGGTATCTTCACAGGGCAATTAAAACTCTGCAAGGTCTGGAGCCCCTCCAGAGGGGAGTGGTGCTTTATTGACTCAAGTAGCTACACACCTAACCTAGGTGTCTCATCCAAGTGCTTATGGTTAGGAGGGATGAGTCTGGCCCACATTCACTGTGGTAAGTGAAACTTGGGACAGGAAAATCTGTACCTGGTAAGATCCCATAACTGCTGTTTAAGGAAGGAGCACACTTGGATGGTTCCAGTAGCTGTTTGGCAGAGCTGTGAGCACGTTAAGTCAGGATTAATGTAGCCAACCGGGTAGGGATGATTTTTTGGAGGGACTTGAATAAGGAGGGCTCCTAGAGAATGGGATTTAAGGTGGGACAAGGAGAAACAGGATGGGAAAGAGGCTTAAGAGTAAGAGCTTGGAAGTAGGGACACAAAGGTTAAGCTGAACACACCTAAGTAACAGGTAAATGCTTGTGCTCATATCACCTTTTCATTAAGGACCCCCAAGAAAAGTTCTTTAAGAGGAAGAAAACAGCCTTCCTTGTCCGTGGATGATAGTCCCCTCCTTTCCAGGAGGGTGACTGTGACAACAAGGAAAAGCTAAAACAGGGAGGAATGCAAGGGGAGATGATTCTGCAAATCAGCTTTGGGGGGTGACCCTCAATCTCATTTAATGTTGGATATCTACAGATGTGGGTGTCATGGCTGAGCTAGCTGTCCTGAGTGTCCTTTGCAGTCAAAGGAGAGCAACTGCTGCTTTTAGGCTGCAGTTCAGCTGAGCTAATTTAGATGTCAGCTTAAAAGTGCAATGAATCCTACCTTGCCTATTTCTTTCTGTTGATGAAAAAGGAGTTGAGGGAAGTTAAACCATAGACTTCCCATCTGAGTTATCAGATACTACCAAGTGATCTGTAAACTTACATTCACCTCCAAACAGCTAACAAAACTGCCAAATATTTGTTCTTTCTGGACAGTTCTTTAATGTTGCATAATCCAAGTAGGACTTTTAGGTAATGGGGAAGACTTGCAAGGCTGATATATCTAAGAAAAGGCTAAATGAGATATATTTGGTAAATTGCATTTCCTTATTAGTCATCACTTCCCTTTTCATTCTGAGAAACTGCCCTCTTCAGATGTGTTCATTTTGTTTGGCAGAAGTGCAGATAATTCCAGATGTTGCTGATTCTTTTTCAGTTCATTGCCTTAGGAAACTGCAGTTGCACCTGAGAGAAAATAGAAGCCAACCTGGAAGAAAAAGAAAAGAGATATATAATAGCCTTGCTAGAGGAAAAGGAAAATCAGATTAATTTATATGCTCTGGATCATCTCTAATTGTTTCCTTAAAGATGAATTAAAAGCCTTTTTATTCACAAAGAGCTGAAATCAGGGCCTTGTACATCTCCTATTAGAGCTGAAAACCTCACTGATGAAGAGTTGCATTTTCTGGCTTCCCTTAAGGGTCTACTATTGCAATGGAAAACAGAGCACTAAATGTAGCAATTGGCAAGTAAGTAAAAGTGATAATAAGCTTTGATATTGAGGAGTAATATCCTTGGCTGATATAAGTAGGTGCCATCTTCTGACTTCAGAAGAGCTGTGCTTTTCTACCCCAGCTGAAGATGTGGCTCCTGGATTCTTAGCTGTTTTAATTTTAAATCTGGAAATATAATGTGTTGTCTACCATGGCTTTCACACTTTTGAAGCTTAGTGGAGAATATTCTTGCTGTTCTAATCTGCTAAGGATAAAGCCTGAGAAAACACTGAGCATCAAGTTTTTTTGTTCTTTGGGATATGTTCCTTTGCTTACATTTTCTCTTATGTCAACAGAGGGTGACAAGGTTAATGACATACAGACCTTTTCCCCTCCAGAGCAGCAGTTCATCTCTAGTTCACGCTGCAGCTACTGAAAGTCATTTCACCTAATAAAAAACCAAAGATCTCATCCAGTTCACGGCAAGTAAGAATTGACAAACCTACGACCACTGAGATGAAGCTTTCCCCGTCACTAAGCAGAGTGAGCAGGCATGAAGGCTGAAAAATGTGCCAAATTGCTCCTCTGTGACGCCCCTGGAAAGCTCAGTGGGCTTTTCTGTCCAGGGCTGGAAGACACCAAGATTTCCAGGCTATTATCTTTCACCGGAATAGCATTCAGTCAAAGATAACTTGTGCCTTCTGGTGAAAGTGCTTCCAAATAAATAAGTGAAGGAATGGTATTCTTTGGAAACCAGTCCAGTATCACTTCTGACAGATAACAGCGATTGTGATGAAGAGTAAACACCTCAGTCACAGGATGATGCGAAGCACGCTGATGCACACTGGAAGCAAAACCACAGAACCGCAGCTGAAGCCTGAATCACTGCTGTATCTAATTAGGCACATCAGCTAAGATATGCAAGCCTCCAACTGTCTGAGAAAGGCTGAGATTGCTAATACCAATCTGTTATTGTCCTCACTGCTCAGAAGAGTTGATGGTTGATAAGATTAAAGAAATAGCATTTTGTGTTAGAGCGGTCAGTAGCTTTCTGGTTGCTTGTTGGAGGGAAGGTGAGGCAGGCAGTTAAGTGATGTTACATCATTTTCTGATTTGGCCCTCTGAATAATGTCAAGGTAAAGAAATAAATTGCTCATATTTAAAATGTTGGTGAATAACAGCAGCCCCTTGGTTTTCTAATGCGGCGTCATTTGAATTGTATATGTTATTGAATCAGACAAAATATGTATTTATGCATTAGGTTTCTTCAAAAATCCTAGTACGTTTTTTAACAAGATGCAGGAGAAATAAACTGAAATGCCGATCTTTTATTCCTAGGTTGTTTGTGACAGAGCGTCAGCAATGTCCTGTGCTGAACGTGATTCATGTAAGGCACCGACAGCGGATACTGAGTTTGAAAGGGGCCTAATCAACAATCTTTGGAATAAAGAAGTATCTTAACTCAGAAACGTCGATGCACGAATGAATGTGATTCTCTGTGCGCTGAGTTACTGTTTAGGGGACACTTGTACTGTAGCAACCACACTGAATTGGTTCAGTGCCATTCACAAGCAAATTAAGTTGTAAAATCTCACCGTATGTGTATGTGTGTCTAAATATCTGTAGAGAAATTGTTTATTTATTTTCAACTTTGCTTAAATTTTTCCTCTTCCAGTGTACTCAGCTCATTCCTGGAGTCACCCTGTTGAAGCTGGTATCAAGGAGGTATTTTGCTCTCCTACTAAATGTTTAGGATAAAACTTTCTGGGACAAGACCACACACAGCTGACAGGAGAGCTGTCTGATCCAGGTGGGGGACTGATGGGGGGCTGGAGGAAGGTCTGCTCCGCTGGCCTGGGGGACAGCACAAATCCAGGCTGGGTAGTGTGCAATAGGGCAAGGCAGCAATGCAGAAATGCTATAGAAGGTGCATGTCCTGGCCCCTAGGCTCTTGGGGATGATTGTTCAGAGGATGGTGGCAGATGCCCAGGGACAGTATGCCTTGTAACAGTGATGAGCAGTGGGAAGACAGGAATGGTGCAGGGGAAGTCAGACTACTGCGGCAGCTCGTCTCATCCATGGCCGATTGGACGAGAAGTCTTTGGGTGCTGCCTCCCTTCGACATTTTGTACTTGGAGAGGAGAGGTAAGGGGACACTGGTGAAGGACGATTAGATTACTCTCACTGTGAAGACAACGCTATGGCTCTGTAATCTAGGTGGTGTTGAGTATTGCACACAGACTTTTTGGTTGTGCAAATGAACACAAAAATGTGGTGTCCCCTTGAGAACTGGGAGGTGGCTCCCTGTTATCTTCATCAGTGGATCCAAATTGCCCTCTCCCACCCCTCTCTGCCCCCATACAAGCGGCTGCTGCCTCTGCTCACATGCCTGTGCCACTGCTGCTGGTGTGTCCAGGACTGGTGAAAAAGAGACAGCTAAGAAAAAAATAAATTACAACAGGAAGTTCATAGAAAAATAGGTGAATAATAGGGAAAAAGCACTTATTTAGAATCACATCATTTTATATCTCTGTGTTAGCTGAGCTGGTGCAAAGGAGAGGGATAACCAACCCTTCTTGGGGATGAGAAGTGGCAGGCATGAGCAGGGACAAAAACTTCTGAACCAATTCTGCTGTCAAAGGATTGGGAACATCGTAATCCACTCAATTAATAGGGATGGGATTCATCTAAGATTGCCAGAAAACAGGTGTGCGTATGGACACTGGTCATGTCTGGAGAGTGAGAGCCCTATCCCATCCAATATACCAGCTCCCTACTGCTGAGCTGCTCTTCTGTCCTCCATGAGCAAGTCCAGATACCCTGCCGACCCAAGTGCCTAGCTCTTAGATGTCTGAAGTGAGCTCAGATGAGTGCTGCCCCTACCCTTTAAATAGTTCATGTATTGTCCAAGTGTACAAGTAAATTCATTAACTAGCTTGATTATAAACAGATTCTGTAAGCACCTAATGTTGGACGTTTTTTAATGACGGAAAAAAACTCTTGTCTGTAGGTTACGTTGTTAAAGAAATATGATCATCTTCCATTTTGTGTCATTATTTGCCAAATACAGTTTCTTGCCAATACTGAAAAATCATGTTCTGCTGGAGGAAATTCCTTAAAGACTTGCCATCTCTCAACATCACTTCCCTCCTCTATTGTTTCTAGAAGGAATAAAACTCCAGAGTGTTTTAAGCAAAAACGACCACTGCTTCTCTTTGTCATTTGAACATGGCTTAACCTCTTCCCTAAGGACAGCATGCCTTCACTCTCCAGTGGGGGGATAAACTGAAGACATGATGTTGGAAAGCTGGAAGACCTTGCCCAGAGAATCATTTTATCTTATCTGGCACCATAATTGCTACAGTGACTTTGTAATAATTTTGTGTTTACTAGATGTAATAACCATATGCAATGAATGTGCTACATGGTATACTGCATACAGTAAACCCAAGGCAGAATTAGGGTTATTTAGGTACCCATTTGAATATCATTTGAAAATATTTCTTCAGTTTAGAATACGTGGTTTGGAGATAATTAAACAACCATGTAAAAGACATTGTAAAAGATAAATATGTATCTAGTCATACGGCTATTTTGCTAGAGTTTTTGTCTGGCAATTGTTACAGCACTGTAATACTGTAACTCAGCATTGTGGTATGTAATATATTATTATTACCTGGCCATTGATCAGATGAACTGTTGGCTGCTTCTCCAGGCCAGCTGAAGCTGGTCTTGGTTTCCAAGTGAAAGCAATGCAGTAAGTCCCCGACTGACCAGAAGAGCTGTGTTTGATTTAACATAAGGTTGTCTGTCATAACTAGGGGATTGCTTCTACTTTTCTTTATATCCTGTTTATAAACTAGATCCATTTCATTACTGTTTTCTTACCTGGAGCAACTACAGATGCCTTTATTGAACCCCTAGTTGTTGCCTAACTATTTTAATAACCCAGCTGCAGAGTTTGTGATCTCCTGCAGGTAGGGAACAGAAGTATGTATTTAAAATAAGTCTGTATCATTTCTGTACCAACATATGAGACATTTTGGAAGGATTCGGTACCCAGAAAGTACAGATCGCCTGCCTTTTGATAAGCAGGCTTGTTGAAGTTTTCCAAGGTGAATGCTTAAATCTTATATGTTACCTTTGAAAAGATAAATCAATCTGTCTGAGATTACTGACTATTAATAAATTTCTGTGATTCTTCCCCCCCGCCCCCCTTACATTGTGCAGAATAAAAGGGAGAAACTAACCAGCTTCCATGCGCCCATTTTGTAGTTTGAAACTTCTGGGTTTTGTTCCTTTACCACCCTAGCATCAGCATAAGTATGCACGTTTCCCCCCTCTCTCTTTCCCATTAGTCGCTCTATTAAATATGTTAATTGTAGTGTCCCAGATTACTGGGAGCTCCTTAAATCAAAGCCATGAGACTTGGTAGCAAGGCGCTTAGCTATGAGCTTTGCCGATGATAACTGCATCATATGAGTATTCATACAGAACTGATTGAGCCCCCGAGGCCAGATGCTAGAGCTGTTTTGTGCTGCTCTGGCACCATAAAGCAAACTTCAACAGAGTTTACAGGTCTGCTTGAAGCCTGTTTCCAAGTGAGGAAATCCTGCCATAGTGGCTTTGATGCAGTCTTGAGGTTAGTCTGTCTCTTGCAAAACCCAGCCCACGCTGGAAGGAGGGAAATGAGGCTGAGAGATGTAGCCCGAATGGTCTGGCCAGGAGGGTCAGTCCCACCCACTGTGCACTGAGCTGGGGGGGTTTCAATGGCCTCTATTGTTTTTAAAGTTACAGACTTGGAAAGGCCTATGAAGTTCTTTCATAATATAACAACAATTAAAAATAAAGAAATTATTATTATTATTATTACTACTACTACTACACAGTCAGAATCAACACCTCATGGTGCTCAGCACTCTACAAACATTGTGTCTGAAGAAACTTGCTCTGGCAGCTTTAAAGTTTCCCTTGCTGTGCATCTCTGATCCTGCTTTTGGATTTTCCTGAGGTATATTTGCTGAGATGGGCTGATACATGCTACGTCTTGAAGCAGGTACAAAAGAGCTTTATTTGTACTGTCTGTCATTTCAGGCTGGAAGAATTCAGTATCTATCTCACTGCCTTTGCCATATGCAGTTGGGTTTTCTCCTTCCCCTCTGTAATTCTTCTGGGGACACTGCATTAGAAAAGTCTCAACTTAATCAAGAAAAATTCAACATGTAGCACGGCAAGAGAGAGCATCGGTATATAAAAGCGGAAAGCAAACAAACAAGCAGACCCTTGTGATGTCAGACTAATAACACATTTGCTGCTGTGCTCTCCGGCTTTCTGGTGTGTGTACTGTTTCTGCTGTACAACATTGTTCTGGGCTTTGTTTCCTTCGGCTGCTCAGCTCGAGAGGGTTTGCTGCTGCCAGGGGGGCTGCTGGGACACCAGCAGGTGTCTGAATAATTGGAATAAAAATTCTTTTAGAGAGAGGCAGTTCATGGTAAAGAAAACCCTGTTCTTAGATTAAAAAAAAAGTAAAAAAAAAAAAAAAAATAATCATTTTCCAGGGCCATTAGCAGCGTCAGATATTCTTCTCTCTTACTTAGAGATAAAATTAAGACACACATGAAGGAGCAATTGTTCCAGACTGGAGCAGGCTCAACATAGTGCGTGATGCGGAGAGCCATGTCCTGTGAACCTATGGAAAGTGGAGGCTGTTCGTGGCATAGGGACCAGTACTTCTGGGTTGGCACCACACGCGGCTGTGATTTGTCACAGCTGGTACTGCTGCTGTGTGGAAAGCCAACGTGGGACCAGCGGGCATCCCTGCCCCTGTTCCAGGCACAGTCGTCGCGCTTTTTTGACTCCCATTTCCTACACCCTTTTTGAAAGCAAAGATTGACTGCTACTGCAGAAACCAGGTTGCCTCGGCACAGATGGATGTGTAGGTCTTTTGCTGCTTGGGCACCCAGTAGCACCGACTAGTCCAAAAGGACATTGGTGCTGTGGGCCAACATACCAACCGGGGCCAGATGCCCCAGCTGGTGGGGATCCCTCCCCGCAGAGGTGGTGACCATCTCTGATGGCTTCTCCCTTCGGTCCAGGCTGCCTCACATCGCCGCAGCTGCTGTGCTTGCCTGCACTGCTGGATGCGCCTGGGCAAGCAGAGGGAGGGGGACTCTTTCCACTTGGTGTAAAATGGATGTGGAGCTGGATGTGGGGTGGTGGATGTGGGGGATGTCTGTGCCCCAGGTTGTCCCACCTGCTTCCTCAATATCTTTGGGAAGGGTGAGAGGAGAGGGCTGAGCTTGCAGGTGTGCATGTGGGCAGGGACAGCTGAGGAGCAGCTGCTAGTAGGGACTTTTGATGCTGGGCCTGGAGGAATGAGCTGGGCCATTTTACGGCATCCCTATGGATTAGGTAGCAGGTCAGGCAGAAGCGTGTGGCTGCCTGGTGGAAGACCCGGATGATGGAAATGGGTGCTTGTGCCTTGGCCCTGAGAACCGGCAGCCTGACCCCTGCAGCAGCAAGCAAGGTCTGAGTGTGGTGAGAGGGCTCCAACCTGGTCTGGGAGGCATCCTGGAACTGGTGGTGGGAGTGGGCTTTAGTGTTAGCACCCCGGGTACCTGCAGAGGAGTAAGGACTGCACCCGGTGTGTATGTAAGGTTCCTTGGGTGCTGGCTCTCTGCACTTCAACCCCAGGGACAAATTCATTCTCTCTTGAATGTGACGTCTCATTCAAGGCCATCTCAGAGTCCTACACAGTGTGTAAAATACCAGGAGACTCACCCCGCAAAAAAACAAGGTAGCAAGATGAACAATGGTTAAAAAAAAATCCCCATGGAAAGACAGCACGAGGGCTGGGTCCTTGTGTTTGCAATGGGATGGGGAGAAAAGGGCTTAGTGGTTGAGCACGTAAGAGCCCCATAGCTTCTGAGATCATCTTGGCATTCAGCATGTTTATGAATAATGAAATAAACTGGTGTGACATGAGGGAATAAGCTGTAAAGTGTCACAAAGCACCAGAAACAAAATCCATCCAAAATGCTTCTTTTCTTCTTGAGGAAAACCTAAAACAACTTTTCTGATTACCTGACAGTCCATTTAATCCCCAGGAAACATTCCTTTGTTACAGTTTCAAGGAGAATTACTTGAAATAATCCTTTGTACAATGTGCTTCATTCTATTTTAGTTTTAAATCATGTCCCTTTTCTTTTTTGATTTTTTTTAAAGGGGAAAAGAAAAAAAGACACCTAATCAATGCCTGTGGAAAAGCTGAGGGCAAATCTGAGGCTTTCTGGTACAGGGATTGCCTTTGTGAGGAGACCCTTGCTAAAGAGACCAAGACTGCAGGGGCTGAACAAGAAACAATAATAAAAGAATCCCTGAAGCCCAAACTGTTGTAATTATGCAGTGCAGACCTGGCCATTGCTGTGTCCCTGGGATGAGGACTGGTCCTTGGCAGGTCTGCATCACATGCGGGCGCCTTCAGCAGGGCTTTGTGCTGCCAGTGACCCAGATTCAGGAGGAGACCTGGGGTCTCCAGCACAGAGATCTTTAAGGCTTTTGAGTGACACATGGTCAAGGAGGAGAACTTGGCTTGTCTGTGGCTGCTGCCATCTGCCTGCCCTCCAGCAAGGGTCACTTTCCAGGAAAGAACCACCTTGCCCCTTGGAAAAATGTAGCAGTGTGGTGAAGGGAGGAAAGTAAAAGGCAAAAGTCTCATGAATACCACATATTTTGTTCCTTGCATTCTGGATGCCATGGGTTAGTAATATTAATGATAGGAAAATGGTATAATCTGGAGGATATTCAGGTCTGTGAGTTTGGCATTTGAATGCCCTCATCTTGTCTTTGCTCTCCCATTGACTTCTGGGATTCATTTTCTCTTCTGTAATATTGACATAAATCTTATTCACCTCATAGACATGTGTCAAAAATTACCATATCCCTATTCCCAGACATCTAAGGGCATTTTACATGTACAGCCTGAAGGATGCTTTCAGGTGGGGAGTCTTAGTGAAGGCCAAGGGATATATTATGGGGAAAGGGGGTCTGGCCCTTCCTCCAGGGTGGGCTCGGAAGCTGGTGGCATTTTTTCCCTCACCATATCCCTTCCCTGAGCGGTTACACTTTTGGACATGGAGAGAAACTGTGTACTACTGTCTGTGATGTTTTTCCTCACATCATCTGTGATTCTGCTCTTGGCTGAGCCATGAAACTCACTGCCACAAGATAGTGCAGAAATAGGGCCGAAAAGAAATCAAAAAAATCTCCCCTCCCCCAAATTGATGAATGGCTTCATCATCCTCCAAGGAAGGGGATCAGCACCAGCGGAGCTGGATCAGGAGCCTGAGCTTAGCCTGAAGTGGTTCTGCAGTGATCTCTTGTGGGTTTTTTTGCACCTGGGTCCGCAGCACCAGGTCCCAGGCACATCTGAGAGAACATACTGGAGTATGTGTGAGAGGTTGGGGAAAGGTGCTGAAAAATATTCACTCCTTCTATAGTTCAGCACAGATCACATTGGAGGGAAGAATTAATAACTACTACCTAGGCCACAGGTTATTCCCCTTTTTTTTCATTCTCATTTTTTTTCACCTTTGCTTTCAGAGAATTCATTGCTTTTTTTCCTGCTGGAGAAAGAGGCTCCTTTTGATCTATAAATAGCTCCACGAGTCAAAGTGATGGGGCAACCTTAAAAATATATTATGGAGACGTCAGTAGTGACTCTTGCTAAGGTTGTGTTGAGGTTTGAACTTAAAGCAGGACTAATGTTCCTTCTTTCACACTCCAGTGATTAGATACAGTGGCCAGACTGGGCACGGGAAGCCTGCAGAGGACAATTGCCTTTGCTGTGTGTTACTTTAGGGAAACCTTGAACCTGCACCCTTCTCCTGAGATGGGTTTACGCACCGACATGTGTATGTTGGGTACTGTTTGCTCACTTTTGGGCTTACGGAGTGGCCTGTGTGAGAGATTCCCCTTCTCCAGAACGACAATTTTTTGTTACTGAGGAATGACTTGGGCACGTTGGCTGCTCCCCCCCTCCAGCATTCCCCATCACCAGCTGTGGCACCTAGAACTGGGGCCCAGCAGAGGAGAGTGGAAGGGTGGCAGTGGGCTGGGGCAGGCAGGGGGATGGCAGGGGCTGCAGGGTGGAGTGGGGGATTCAGGACAACCCCCCGGAACACAGCTTCCAAATAACAAGGGAGGGAGAAGGAGAAAGCAGGAAGCTTTGTGTGGGGCTGTTGCCTTCCCTCCTGGCGCAGGGAGGTGGAGGGAACATGGTGACAGGATGATTAAGGCGGGTGTGTGTGTGTGCAAAAATCCAGAATGATTTTGTGAGATGCAAACTTTCTGAAACACCTTCTTAAGTGAAAAAAAAAAAAAAAAGCTCCTGGGAGAGGGAACAGCAGTAAGCACAATATTATTCTTTAAACAAATATCTTTAGAAATAATATTCTATTTGGTTCAAACAGAGCAGGAAAAGAACAACTGAAAAGGCAGTTAACGTGGAATGCGCTAAATGCTCATGTGAAGTTGCCAGCACATTATCCTTGTATCTTTAACCAGGGAGGACTTCACTTGCAGAAATGGCTCTTGACAAAGTTAAGTGGCCCTATATATTGTTTGGGAAATTGCCCTTATTTTGTGCGCTTCTTGTTCCAGTAATGGAACCCATGAGCAGAGGATAATTGCAGCAGTCTCATCTGTCAAATAATATTAGAAGTCAACAGCTATAATCTCAGCCACTTGCTTTACACAGCTTTTCTCTGTATTTTCTGTTCAAATTGTCAGTTGTAAGTGTCCCCATTCCCTGTGGCTGATAAAAGTAAAAAGATTTAAGTAAATCAGGAGGAGCGCAGAGACAGGGCTTGGGCAATGGCTCTCAGTGCTAGCACACTAAATCATATGACAACAGCACACTGGATATGAAAAATTACAGTCTGAGCATAGTGTTACTTGTTACTATTATTGGCAGAGCAGTGCAGCACTGAATGTTTTGGCTTTGCAGGGATTTGGGGAAGCTACTGGTTGGTTTTAGCTTGCGTGGGTTTCTGCTTTATGAGCTTGGATTTTAGTTTTGGGAGATGAATGGGTCCCTGAAAACAGTATTCATCTGAAACCATCTTCTCGTCTGTGGGTCAAATCAAAACCATTAGAAAATGAATTTGTTGGGATGGTCACTTAACTGTGACACTGCAACTCAAGGCACGGTTTCCCCAAAGCTCCCTTCACCTTATCATCCTTATTCTCCTTTTCTTTCCAAATGCTAGAGCAAGAAATACAGTTACAGTTACGGTGACACAGACTCTCCACACCACCACCTCCTGGCGAGGCTCTACCTTTGCCTTGTAGGAAGGAAGAGGAATGCGCCTCCCTCTGTGTCTTTGCTGCTCACAAAAGGGCACAATCACTGTATGTTGTGGTTTTGCGAGCATTTTACAGCTTTGTCAGGAGCTGGATTGAGACTGCCAACGTATTTTTTTGCGGCCATTGGATCAATCAATTGGTTGAAGTTGGATCGTGAATAGACGAAGCCAAATTCATCCTCCTGGCTGGAGGGAAGGGGGTCTGTTTGTCATTACCAGCTCTCCACGCACCAGACAGGGTGATTGCTTCCACAAATAGCCCGAGCCGTCTTTGGCAGCCTCTCTTGCGCGCTGAAGGCAACTCCTTCTGCTTTTACTTAGTGGCATAGGTTACATGCGCTGCTACTGAAATACCGTCAGAAATATTTTCAAAGGTAGATTTGAGGGCTATTGTGATATAGATGTTAAACTCCAGCTCTCCGTATCAAAATGTCTTCCACCCCCAGACTGCCTTGTGTGAGTTTACTTTACTCCGTGTGGGACTGCCAGCTTCCAAAAGGGCCAGAGCCATTGTACTCTGAACTAACACCCTCCCGTGTTTCACAATGGCTTCCCTGTGTTGACAAGCCCATAGTGGTCAGAGCTTTCTCTTATGTTGCTATCTTATTGATTGCATCCTGAGGCTATCAGAAATCCTTGATGTAAAGCCATATGATAAGTCCCATGTAAAGCTCTGGATACAAAGCTGAGGTGTGTCGTTGCCTGCGCTGTGTGACTGAGTCGTTGTTGCTCAGGTGCTCCGATAGTGTCAGCTACCTCCTTCTGCAGAATTTTATCCCTCAGAGCTAGTGACAGGGTGATCCCATCAAAAACCTCAGATCTTCCTCAAGTACTTGTTTCAGTATGTCCATAGCAAGCTTTTTTGGCTTTCTTTAACACAGTATTTGTATGTACATGGCAATACAGGTCATGATTAATGGGCTCTGCAGTCTCCTTTTTTTTAATGTCAGAATAATAAAATATCTGGCTCGTCAGATTGTTTGCTCTGATTGTTCAGCTAAATGCATTTAGCACCAGAGATAGAGCTAGCATATACGTATATGAATACCATTCTGGCAATTATTGTCAGAAGTGACAGCTGATTGCAGGTATTGGAATGATGCAACTTGTTCAAACTTAATGTTATCTATTATGAACTCTACTTCATGATGATAATAGCTGGAAGGCATTGATTTTGTTTTCTGTTACTTATCTCAAGCCCATACATTTTGCTTGCATTATTGACTTTTCTGATCATTTCATGCATCATCTCTTCAGAAGATGTGTAAATCAATGTTGACTGTGCAATGTATGTTGTTTATTAAGCTGCCGTGTAGGTTTACACCTTGAAGAGAATCATCAAGTGCATGTCTTGAATAATTGTTGAGCGGGCCTGGCAAGAGAGGGCAGCCTTGGAGCATGCTGGCGCTGGTGTGGAAGACTTCAGTTAATTATTTATTTGGGCCACAGTATTTGCATGCCTATATGAATTTTTTATGAAGTTAATTAGCTTTTCAAGATGTTGAATCGGTTCAGCGCTGCAATGATTGCAGCCCGACACACTGGGCAAGTGGCTCCGAGAGAGACGCTTGAGTCACAGACAGGAAACAGGCATTGGGGAATGCAAACGGATGGGGTGCCTTTGAACACTTCCAACAGGTGGCCCTCAGCACCATGAAACCTATTGGGTTTGTGGTCAGCAATGTGGACACGCAATACAGGAAGGGGCTCAGGTTGCACCTATGTCTCAGGCAACAGATTCAGACATTTAGGCTGAAATAAAACTCCACCCACATAAAACCCAGGAGGGTGGAATGAAAAGGGACTGGGGAAATTAAAACCCATCTCGTGAGATGGCGCAGGCTGCACAGCTGCTGCACAGCTTATTCACTTAGAGCTGCTCATTCAGACCATAGATGGAAAAAACCAGTCATCCACTCTCTGCACCAGCTGGGACCCCTGCAAAGTCCTAAAAACAGGCTCTGTGTGTCAGGACTCGGGTCTGGGAATTCAACTCTACAGCTGCACTGGGAAGTCAATCCCAGTCAAATGCTGAGAAGCAAACCTAAGGCCAGGAACCAGCAAGGACTGAGACTGCAGAGGCTGGTGCTGTTGGGTGGCATCTGATGGCTCTTTCTTTTACTGCCCAGAGCAAGGCAGGGTGAGCTGGTGGGAACTAGGACCTGCCCTTGATTTGTGAGGGCTGCAGGTCTTTTGCTGCTTCTGTTGGGGCCAGAGGCTGCATCAGGGTAGAGCATAATCCTTATACTGTAGGTCTTCTTGTCCTACATCAAGGCATCATTGCAAGACTTTGGACCAGACTTTAAGCTGGAATATGGGCACCAAAAGCAGCCTGTTCCTCCATGCACCTTGCAAATGGGAGCAAGTGATAAGGAGCTTCCTGTGGAGCACCTCCTTCAAGAGGGAAGGTGCCTCCCAAAGACTTTGATCTGCTCACTGTTCTCCACTGTTCCCATTCCTGAGTATTTGCTGGTGACCATAAAAGATTTAGAAATGTTTGCATTCTTTTCCTAGAGGTCTCTTTCCGTTGAAACATTGCAGTGTCATCCACAGCAATGAAATGCACACTGTGACAAAAAAAGTAATAATATAATGCAAGACTGATAGCATTGTAAACGAACAGTTACTATATAAAAGATGTACCCATGTCTGATCTTTTCACACATATGGTGATTTATTCAGAGAACAAATATTTTAGCATTTGGAAAGAGCCCCAGCTTTGAATAATACCTCAAATTCAACTAAAGAGAAAAGAATGTCAAATAGGCCATATAAATCCCATTGAACTAATGTTTTCATAATCTATATTGAAAAAATCTGAGAATAGAAGGGGTTTTTTTTGAAGTGGTTGAGGGTTAGTTATTGAGCTCATTTGGAGAAATGAAATTTTCACAGGTCTAGAAATGACAAAATGTAATTGATATCCATGAAGATTAAATGAGATTTGGAGCCAAGTATTGTTCATATTTAAAAGTTGAATAATAATTTGGCCTCCACATCATTAACAATAAGTTTCATCTCCATCTGATTTTATTGTTGGCTACATAGGTCATCCTGTATTGAACAAAACGGGGAAGAAAGAGCCTCACTGGAAACTGGAAGAATAGACTACAAGGAGCTGAGCAGATGAATAGATGAATGGGAAGGATTGTGTTGTTTTGGATGTGTTTGTGAGCATAGTTTCTCCCTGAAATCTTCATGGAAGTGGTTTTGGGCCAAGAACTCAGTCAGGGGTACCGTGGCCTGCCTAAGCGGCACAGCCCCTCTACTTGCTTGCACTCAGTACTTCATCTTTGCTTTTGAAAATACATTGTGCTCTGCCTGTACTCAGTTTTGAGTGTCCTCGTTCTTATGAACTCCTTGGAAAATCTTCATAATGAAAATCAAACAATAGCCCCCTCCCCAGGTGCTTCATGGCGTAGCTTTGTTCCTGCCAGCTGGTGAGGGTCTCTGTGCAGTATCTACTTCTAACACACAGTTTCCTCCTGCCTCTCACACTTCCGTATCTAGTGGGGAGCTTTATTTAGCCACAAGGGTTCTTAGATAAAGTCTTTGATGGAAAGTTTTTCTTACTGATCGTCCATTCTTTCTCATGCTGCAGACTTAGGTGCATGCTGGACCGCAGTCAGATGTTGGAATCACTGCATAACAAAACATCCTGCTCAAAATACTCGCTGGACTGGGTATTATTGAAACCTGTATGTGAATATACATACACGCCTTCACAGGCTAATCGGGCAGTTCTTGGGAGGCGCTGGACACCCAAGACCCTTGGTCTCATGTAACCTTCTCTCCTCTGCAGAGTTTCCAAGGGATCAGTGGGTGGTGATAGTAACATCTGATCCTTTGACTACGATTTCTGTCTGTAGGTGCTCGGGATCCTTGCTGAAGGACTCAAAAAAAGCTATGCGAAAGATCTTTAATTTCATTTTAAAGGGAAAAAGGATGACAGAAATTACTACTAGTCAACTAAATGAGGGAGCTCCTCAACCATGCTAATTGTGTTCATTTAAAGCTCTTTTGGTGAAATTCTGACCAGGAGTTGGTGAGAATTGCCACTGAAATCAGTACAACCAGGCTTTAACCTCTAATGCCATCCTAATTTCCCAATCTTACAGGTTGTGTATCGTGTCTGTGTGGATGTCTCAGATATTCAAGGCTTTGAGCAGCATATAAATCCTAGTGAGGGTCTGTATCTCTTTTCTGTCCTGCAAAAATGTAAAAATTTCTAAATATGTTTGATAAATAATATCAAAAGATATTATTGATGATAGCTGATTACTAGAGACAAAGGACAAGGTCCTTGATATCCTTAAAATAAGTAGGACATGAGTCAAACCAGGGTTTTTTTTCCTGTAAGTTCATCTATTCATATTCTCTCAGTTAAATAGATATATTTTAAGAAATGGTATCCTGGTTACAAAACCCTGTCTCCCAAAAGGTAGAAGACCTCAAACTTTCTCCCACCTTCTCTATCTCTTCTTCGAATGCAATTCCAGATGGGAAAGAGGGCACTCAGCTTAACAGTTCTCATAACTGGCTGATATTTTTGCCAAACACAACTTAAAGCAATGGGGCTTTCGTTCTTCATTAGTCCTACTGTGAATGTTTTAATATTCCTCTCAGGAAATGTGCTATAGACAGCAAGATAATGCTTCTAGTTTTAAGGCGCACAGAGAGCCAGGTGTGTTGGGGATTCAGGCTGAGGTAACCACTCTCCCTACGGACTGGTGTCTGAAGTGGCCTGAGGTACTCTGGGTGCCTGAAACCTCCACAGAAAACAGCCACCGCATCACCTATAGGAGATCTCTGCACTTCTGGGCTCCTGGCTGGAGCCCTCATACAGCCAGGCATCCCAAATGGCACCAAATGCCTATCCTTGATTAATTCAGTCAAGCCCATAGCATGCCTGTAGCACCAGTCATATAAACACTGAAATCTGGGTGTCTTGATCTTGAACTCTCAGATAAAAAGGCAACTAAAGAAAGACATCCAGATTTCTGCGTGGTTGTAGATACCATGTTCCTCCCCACGCCCCCACTCACACTCATGGGCTGTGACCTGGGTTTCCTGTTATTTTAATTCCTCCCCTGTTTCCCAGGCAATGAGTGAGCACAGTCCTCAGGTGCTGCCCATTGGATTAGCTCCAATATTTTAAGCCATCATTTCATTTGCAAATGAATATTTAATGGGCTACTGAATGCTTAGAGGGAGATGGGAAGGTTCATATGGGTGGTATGTAGGGCTAACTCCATGAAGGCAGAGGCTAGGATGCCAAACTGGGACTTGCCCAACCTGTGAGCTGAGCTATCAGGTTATTTGGCAGCATTAATTTATTTATGTTTAAGTTTATTTGCATTCCAGAACCTTGTTATTGGCAAGGGAATTTGAAGAAACTTTGCGTTTTACTAGCTTGGATGAAGCCTGCTCTGAAAACTACAAAAATATTGAGCTACCCATACCCATGTCAGAATTGGGCTGGGTCGTTGTGAATCACCATGTTTCCATTTCCATGTGGGAGCAAATCTTCTGGTCTCGGAGGCAAAGTCATATTATACACAGATCATTGCAAAGTAATAGAGATTTTAACATCACTCCCTATCAGAATGTGTGCTCGCTACTTACAGAAAAACAGCAGGTTATTTAATATTTGACAGGTCAGAAAAATCTGACAGCCCACAAGGAAAATAATTTCCCTTGATTATGTCTTTTCTGACTGCTGAGTCTGTGAGATTATTCTGTTTATCGAGGTACAGATTTGAGGAAATCTGTATTTTCCTATACATTTTCTTCTGTCACGTGATCTATATTGATATGGCATAGTGTTGCTCTGGCTCATCATTCGTTAGATGACCTGTCATGAATAGGGAAAGCTTTTATACTTATAAGCAGCAAAACATTCTGGCCTTCTGTACATCTTTAGTGACATGCACGCATGTGACTGACGTTGCGGGGATGTGAAGGGCATCAGGCGAGAACACACATCGGTGCAATCTCACCTGC
Organism: Falco biarmicus; assembly: GCF_023638135.1. Taxonomy (NCBI): domain Eukaryota; kingdom Metazoa; phylum Chordata; class Aves; order Falconiformes; family Falconidae; genus Falco; species Falco biarmicus. Next base: position 48,277,341 of record NC_079293.1, on the reverse strand, counting down.
TCCAGAGGACACCACCTGGACTCCTCCTGTCCTGGAAGGAGGAGACAGACCAAGCCAAAGCAGACAGGACTGAGGATGGAAGGGAAAAAAACAGGAAAATAAGCAGCACGAGGAAGAAGGGATTTAGTTTCCTAGTATTACTTTCTGATTGGTACTAAAACTGTTTTGACTTTCTGTCAGAACATCTTCTGATCTGCAGCTAGATCTTCTTGGGGAGAGGATGCTGACATTTCTACTGGGTGATCACATTCATTCGAAGTGGAAGCAGTCAGGACACTGGCATTGTTTCAGCAGGCAGTGCATGTGGGTGGGGGGGGGGGAGAACTATGTTCCAGTCTACTTGCCATCTGCCAAGCACAGCTTTCTGCGATTCAGCTCCACACAGGGATGTTTATTCCACAGGATGCAGTACATACAAAATCTTCTGGTGTACGTGTGCAATCATTTTGCATTTTTTAAACACTTTTAGTCCCCAGTCCCATAGGCACGTCAGCATGTGTATAGGTCTACTTATTTAAATTGTATTACTACAGAAAAAAGTGTTCTTTTCTGACTTTAAATATACATTTGTTTGGAGGATCAGGGTTTCTCAAACTATTACTTTTATCAAAAATTGATATCTAGAGAGATTGTGTTAGATAAATGACCAGCTGATTTTTTGTTCAAGCATTTAGATTTGTATATGCTACTGGTTGTTTATTATTCCAAGATATCTATTCAAAGTTATTACCACTTAAAAACACGATGAGAGAGACCCAGCTGCAAGATATTTAAACCACTTCTCTGCCTGCTAATAGTTGAAGGACGAGTGCAAGCATTGAATATACTTCTCAGCACTCTAAGAGACAGTGTTCCTGTTGTTATCTCATTTTCTGTGGCTGGAGAAGCTCCTTTGTGGAGCATTGCTCACACATTAGCATGTCCTCACAGGCGACACCAGTCACGGTTTGAGGTTGCGTGGCAGCCCCCTCAGAGCCACGTGTTGCTCTGCTGACGCCACTCTCCCTCCACGTGCAGCCCAGCCAGTGCTGTACCATGGCGTGGCTTATTTCACAGCACATGGGGGGGTTACTGCCCCTCGCCCTGACCATCAGCATCAGGGGTGTTCTTGTAATGTCACTGGTCCGGCATGCTGCCACAGGGCCCATGCATGCTGCTGGGGATATGGGGGCGGTTGCCTCCTGCTACACATTGCTACCTGATTACAGCTGATACGGGCACTGTGGGAACCCCAGGGGTCACAGTCTTTTCTCTGTCTAATGAAGCTCAGATCTGACTCTGGATTTGCTGTGTATCACTGAGTAGCCATGTTAAACTGTGCATATTGTAGGAAGCAGTCACTGGCATGTAGAAAGGCCCATCAAAATATGTTTGTGGAACTATCAAAATCCTACTGGGTTTTTTGAAATCTCCAAAGGAAATTTTTTGTTTAATGAAAGATGGCAAAATGGATTTTTTTTATCAGTCATCCTGATGGCCCTTTTCCTTGGGACCATCCTGATGAAGGCACACTTGACACCCACTGTGTAGCCCCCCCCAGTGTCTTCCAGTGCAGTCAAGAAGCTCAATAACGTGTGCTTCTGCTGAAGTTACCAGCAATGGTATACCTAACAGTGAAGACACAAGTTATCACTGATGGGTTTATTTATTTAAATAGCTTACACTTCCACTATGAGCATTTTCTATGGACGTAGATGTCGCAACACTGGCAATGCTACATTTACAGTTTGAAGTCCTGGGAGATTTTTCTCCTCAAAGATGTCCCAGATTTGGATTCATAGAGAAGGTAATAGTCTTTTCACCTGCCTCAGATTTGCAGGTTGTTGTTTTTAACTTTAGAGAGTGCATCCGTAAAAGCAAAATTGCTTCCCAAGGAAGTGAAAAATCTTGTTTCTACATTCAGTCTTGCAGTAGATTTTGGTCATCTACGCATTTCCTAGCAAATTCTTCCGATTGGCAGGAAGAGTTGTCCAGAGAATTTACCCCTTGTTAGAAGCTACTGGCCATAAAAATGACCTTACTTTCCTGCAATCTATAAATTACTTTTTAATGTCATTTGCAATAACCGTTAAAGAATAGAAGCAGTTATGGGAGAGATGTATAGGAAGGAAGGTGGCTCGGAAGATGAGCCTTCAGTATACACTGGCCACAGTGCATTCTAAATGCTTTTTGTGTCGGTGGGAAATGAAA